>NC_133653.1:186691136-187010482 GCF_009905375.1 Apium graveolens | reverse complement strand
TGCTACGGGTAGTGTTGCAGAATTATCCAAATGGATGATGAACTCATTACGGGAGTTTACCGCGCCAGGAAGACCACTTACGATGATCAGTCGTAGTAGTACAACCCCACCATTTTCTACATGTAGAGGAGAACCTGTCGGATTTACTTGTCAACCGAACACTGAACTCCTAAGGAATGGACCGCCTTAGCGGAACTTCCAGGCCATTTGGGCTAATATAATAAGGCTGGGCCGGCGCTACTCGGCCACTTATGCCACTCCTAGTTCAGATGAAATCCATGACTCTGAAACGTAAAGCTCGTTCCCCCTTTCCCCAAGTAGAAACTTGTTGATACGGCTTCACCAAGAAGTCGTATCTAGTTGGAAAGGAAAACTCACCGATATTTCCCAGGCGATGCCTGTTAATGGATTAACTTGTTCCAAGAATTTTACTTCCCGAATATTGGGTAAGTAATCAAAAACTCTTTTACCAAGACAGCAACCTCGTTGCGAATATAAAACACACCACCGAGCTGGATCCCCCATGTTTTGAGCGAGTATTTAAATCCCCTTTTTAAAAGGAAGATCTTAAATATAAAAATAGTTTTGGGATCCGCTCTAACTTTTGAAAATCATTTTAAAGACTCGAAAACACTTTAAAGAGTGTTTGGAGTAAAACTGATTTAATGAAGTAAATCAGTCCCCAGAATATTTAGAAAATGACTGAATGTTAATATTTAAATAATATTCCCATAAAGAATAATCTTTATAAAAATAATTGAAGTAGAAGTATTAAAACTTATACTTGAAACGAGTATTAAATAACCAAAGATATACTTATATGAAAGTACTATCTTTATTTGAATAATCGAAAATAAGTTTGATTATTGACACCTTATTCTTTAATAAAATAAAGAATATACCTCGACAAATAATCGGAGTCATAGATCCTCAAATGAATATTCAAATAATATTCATTAAATAATATAAACTGAGTCATAAGCCTTCGAATGAATATTCAAATAATATTCAATAAATAATATAAAAGAGTCATAAGCCCTCCGATGAATATTCAAGTAATATTCAGATAAATAAACAAAAGGAGTCATACGCCTTCGAATAATATTCGAAATAATATTCAATAATAAAATAAAGTTTAAAGTTATCGAATAAACCTTATTCGATTAATAGTTTGGAAAAACTATAACCATATATATATATAAATATATATATATATATATCCATATCCATATATACAAAAATCTACTCGGGATCCTCGACTCCCGGTTTTAGAAAATATTTTCACCTTTGGGTCCCTATACTAAGGGTATATGCAAGTTACCGCTATCCTCTAGCATAGGTATTATCAACTGAGCCAACAGATATATATTTCAAGAATATGAAACAGGCATGCATATATACCATATCACATGCTACAATATATCGCAAGATAATGCATATACATGTGTATACATCACAACAACAGTATAACGGATAGAATACTTGCCTGAGCGACTTGGGGGTGAGAAAGGCTCGGGACGAGTCTGATAACCTATAAACAACAAGTAAGTTGGAATTAAACTAAAATCACTTGTAAATCTATACTTTAACTAACTTAGACTCTAACGCTTGTTTTGCGCTCACCGATTTGCTTAAGTCACTCGGGTGCCCTCGGCTCCACCATTTTTAATAATTTAACCTTTACGAGTTTTAAAGCGATTCCTTCGCGAATGTCTTACCAACTGCCTAACACACTTACCATAAATGTTTCATACATTAATTAACCCTTTTTGGTCTTTAACCTACATTTCAAAGTAAGGCGAGGGAAAAAGTTTCGTTCGCGAAACGCCGTTACTTGAAACGGTCGTTTCTCCTAAACCGTGCATCGGAATCGAACGAACTACATATCAAAACGAAGCTCGTAACATGAGCTATCTAAACATGGCAGTGGTCATATTCTAGCAGGGGGTTCTCGGGTCCTAATGCTATGCACAAAAACAGTCCAAAGAAAATCGGACGTTACGACGGCTATGTTTACGCGATTTCCCAATTTTAAACCATACAAAACCAACCACAAACCAACCTCAAATCCAACACACAACAAACATCCATCCTTATCACATCATAACAACCCCAACCAATTCAATTTAATCATTCATACTTATGCTTAAACTTAACTTTAATCATACTTAAGTTCCTTTAAATCAAAACCACAACAATTACCATTCCATTTCACTACCATTCCAAATCCCAAACTCTAAATCATAACAACAAACTACAATATCAACCCACTAATCAAAATCATCTTATAATATATAGGAATCTAGGGTTTGGAGATGGTATACCTTCCTTGAAGTGGTGGGTGGAGCTAGGAAGCCTTAAGAAGCTTTGAGAAGTCTTAAGAATGCTTGGATCTTCAAGAAAAACAAGAAAAAGTTCAAGTTAAAAACTTGAAAACACTATTCATTGTCTTCTTCTTTGATTAAATGAAGAAGATTGAGAAAGAATTAATGGTTTAAACTCATGATATAGTCCTAACTAAGCATGAAGATGATTAGGGAATTATCTTACCAATTTAGGAAGCTTGGATCTTTGATTTTGAAAATCTTGCCTTTAAAAAAACAAGAAAGCCGAGAGCAATGAAGAACTAAGGCCTTGGTTGCTTTTGATTTTTGATGAGAATGATTTTTACTTGGCTTGGTTGACTTGTTTTGTATTTGATTTAGTCAATTACTTTCTTGCCCTTGAAATTGTGTGGTTACAAAGCTACCACACCTCCTTCCTTCCCATGTCATGCTTATGTCATCCTCATGATGTCATCCTCCCTTCCTTGTCCTCTTTCTATTGGTTGGATGACATCATTCCCCCTAATCCCTTTGATTAACTTCCTAATCGTTTGCCTAATGACCGCTGATCTGTTATACGGTTTGCTTAACTTTCGTTCTCGTTTATCGTTTGAAGGATCATACCCGGGATCTTATTACTTAAGTTCCCTTAACCTTTCTCAATACATTATATTCCTTTTTATGATCCTCTATTATAATCCTTTAATTTAAATCCTTTTTATCCTGTTACCTTATACTCAATTCTCTCCGTATCTTGTGGATTTCCGGGAAAAACCAAAGTGTTCGGAATTGGATTCTGACGATCTTTACATACACTTATATACTTCATAGAGTACTAATAATATCCCAGAATATCCATAACAGAACCCCTACATAGTGTGGCATGAAAAGTTTCTTCATTCAGCTAAAACACTATTCACAAGGGTTACAAAAAGTTGAAAATTTTGGGGTTATTACAGTCTCCCCTCCTTAAAAGGATTCCGTCCCGGAATCAAACAGAAAATAAATGGGGGTACTTTTCTAGCACTGTGCTCTCTAGTTCCCAAGTTGATTCTTCCACATTATGATTCTGCCATAGTACTCTGACTAGCTTGATGACTTTGTTCCGAAGCACCTGCTCCTTCTTATCCATAATCCTTACTGGCTTCTCCACGTAAGTTAGATCTGGCTGCATATCCACCTGCTCGTACTCCACTATGTGCCTGGCATCCCGATGATACCTCCTTAGCATTGACACATGGAACACATTATGAACTTGTTGCAAATTAGGGGGTAGGGCTAGCTCGTAAGCTAACTTTCCAATCCGTCTTAATATCTCAAAAGGTCCAATGTATCTTGGGCTTAGTTTTCCTTTCTTTCCGAACCTCATTAATCCCTTCCAAGGGGATACTTTCAGCAGTACTAAGTCCCCTACTTCATATTCCTTGTCCTTTCGGGCTAGGTCTGCATATTTCTTTTGTCTGTCTTGGGCTGCTACAAGTCGCCCTCTGATAAGATCCACTATATCTTTGGTCCTTTGGACCACTTCGGGTCCGAGCATCTTCCGCTCTCCTACTTCATCCCAGTATAAGGGAGATCGACACCTTCTTCCGTACAGGGCCTCATAAGGCGGCATTCCGATGCTAGCATGAAAGCTATTGTTATAAGAAAACTCGATCAACGGCAAGTGATCATCCCAACTTCCTTTAAGGTCTATTGCACAGACTCTCAACATATCCTCTAGTGTCTGGATGGTCCTTTCACTCTGTCCATCCGTCTGGGGATGGTACGCGGTACTCATATTTAACTTGGTCCCCGCACATTCCTGAAAGCTCCTCCAAAATCTGGAGTTGAACCTAGGGTCTCGGTCTGAGACAATGGACGCTGGGACTCCATGTCGCGTCACTATTTCCTTAAGGTAAATGTCCACCAGTCTATCGACTGTGTATCTCTCATTGATAGGAATGAAATGAGCTGACTTTGTCAGTCGGTCTATAATTACCCAAATGGCGTCGTGATTGGCTTTCGTCCTTGGCAAGCCTACAACAAAATCCATCGCTATATGTTCCCATTTCCATTCGGGAATCTCCAGGGGTCGCAAAAGTCCACTGGGTCTCTGGTGCTCTGCCTTTACTCTTTGGCAAGTCAAACACTTGTTTACCCATTCTGCTATGTCCCTCTTCATGTTGGGCCACCAGTAATATTCCTTCAAATCCCTATACATCTTGGTACTTCCCGGGTGAATGGAATACCTTGAACTATGGCTTTCATCCAAAATCTCATCTTTAAGTTCTTGAACATTCGGAACCCAAATTCGGTAGGAGTACCTCATTATCCCTTTATCATCTTTCTCAGTATGGATCTCCTCTCCAGTCATTGACTCTCTGCCTTCATTCATTATTTTCTCCTGGCACAATCTGATCTTTTCCAATAACTCTGGCTGCATTGAGATCTCAAAAAGCTTTTCAGTTCCGGGTCTGGTTACCTTTACTTCTATTTCCATTTTCTCAAAATCCCTTATCAACTCTTCCGAAGTCGTTATCATTCTGAGTCTTTCCTTTCTACCAAGGGCATCAGCCACCACATTGGCTTTCCCTGGATGATAGAGAATCTCACAATCATAGTCCTTGATTAGTTCTAACCATCTCCTCTGGCGCATGTTGAGCTCTTTCTGCGTAAATATGTACTTGAGGCTCTTATGGTCTGTGAAAATCTCGCACTTCTCTCCATACAAGTAGTGCCTCCAAATTTTTAAAGCAAATACTATTGCCGCGAGCTCAAGGTCATGAGTAGGATATCTAACCTCGTATTCCTTCAGTTGTCTCGACGCATACGCAATAACTTTACCGTGCTGCATAAGCACACATCCTAATCCTTTGTGCGACGCGTCACTATATATCACAAAATCTCCTTTTCCGTCCGGCAATGCCAATACCGGAGCCGTTATCAACCTTTTCTTTAATTCCTGAAAACTGTTCTCGCATTTCTCCGTCCATTCAAACTTCTCTGTCTTACGAGTAAGTCGTGTCAAAGGGGCTGCGATCTTTGCAAAGTCCTGTACAAATCTACGATAGTAGCCGGCCAATCCTATGAAACTCCTTACCTCTGTGGGTGTGGTTGGCCTTTCCCAATTTGAGACCGCCTCTATCTTGGAGGGGTCGACCAATACTCCTTCTTTATTGATCACATGTCCTAAAAACTGTACTTCATTCCGCCAGAATTCACACTTCGAGAATTTGGCATATAACTGCTCCTCTCTGAGTATTCCTAGAGCTATCCTCAAATGCTCTGCATGTTCTGCCTCAGTCCTTGAGTAGATCAAAATATCATCGATAAAAACTATCACACACTTGTCCAAGTACTTCTTAAATACTCTATTCATTAAATCCATGAAAGCCGCTGGGGCGTTGGTTAATCCAAAGGACATTACCAAGAACTCATAATGCCAATACCTGGTACGGAACGCTGTCTTGGAAATATCTTCGGGTTTAATCTTTAGTTGGTGATATCCAGTTCTCAGGTCAATCTTGGAAAAATAAACAACATCCTTTAGCTGGTCGAACAGATCGTCTATTCTAGGTAATGGGTACCTGTTCTTTATGGTTAGATTGTTCAACTCTCTATAGTCGATGCACAACCTCATGCTCCCATCTTTCTTCTTAACAAATAAAACTGGTGCTCCCCACGGAGACACACTGGGTCTTATCATACCCTTATCCAAGAGTTCCTGCAATTGGATAGCTAATTCCTTCATTTCTAACGGGGCTAACCGGTCAGGTGCTTTTGAAACTGGCGTCGTCCCTGGGGCCAACTCAATAGCAAATTCAATCACTCTATCTGGTGGTAATCCCGGAAGGTCTTGTGGGAATACATCTTCAAATTCGTTGACTACTGGAATATCTTGTAAGTTGGGCACCTCCTTCTGCGTGTCCACCACATAGGCTAGGTAAGCCTCACTTCCTTTTCGTAGCATCTTTTTGGCCTGGGCCATAGTCAAAAATTTCTGCGTCTGCCTCTTTCCTCTAAATATAACTTCTTTCTTCCCTGGGACATTTAACTTAACTTTCTTCCCTTTACAGTCTATCTGAGCATCGTTGCTAGATAGCCAGTCCATTCCCAAAATCACATCAAACTCCCCTAATTTAAAAGGAATCAGATCAACACTGAAAGATTGCTCCCCTATGCCTATCTCACAGGCGGGGTGAATCTGGTTAACAGGAATAATTTCATGATTGGCTATTTCTACTTGGAAGGTTTCTATCAAGGGTTTAGCCTTAAGTCTTAACTTACGCGCAAAGTCCCTTGATATAAAAGATTTAGTTGCTCCCGAATCAAATAAAACATTTGCACTGACTGAATTTAGAGAAAGGGTACCTGCTATCATATCTGAATCTTTCATAGCATCCTGGACTGTCATGTTGAAAGTCCTCGCAGTAGGTGGCTTATTAGAAGCAGCCCTGCTTGCTCCCGAAGCTGCTGGTTTGTTCATTGGGCATTCTCTCTTCCAATGACCTGGGCGTCCGCACTGATGACAAGTGGTGGTTGGAATGACGGCAGGGGCTGACGAAGGGCATTTGTGAGAATAGTGGCCCACTTGCCCACACTTAAAGCAGGTTACTGGCTTTCCTTTACACTCCCCAGTGTGATTCCTTCCACAAGTGTTACAGGTTGGCAATGGGGGTCGAGACTGGTTGGAATAAGACATTCTTGAATTCTGGCTGCTCTGGCTCACATTCATGCTCATTGGCCGCTTAAACCCAGTGTTCTTTCCCGGTAGGGACACTGCTCCTCGATTAAATCTAGTTGGGAAGCTCCTTCCTGCTGAACCCCCACCCATGCTCATACTTTTCCTCTTTATTCCCTTCTTCTCTCTTTCCTTCTGCATCTGTTCACTTCCGGCTTCTACAATCGTTGCCTTTTGCACCAGAGTGGCATAGTCCGTAAGCTCAAGGATTGCCACCCTATTCTGAATCCATGGTTTCAGTCCCTGCTGAAACCTCCTAGCTTTCTTTTCCTCGGTGCTCACAAACTCCGGCACAAACCTTGATAACTCAGTAAATTTCGCTTCGTACTCTGCTATAGACAAGTTATTCTGCTTTAGCTCCAAGAACTTGAGCTCCATCTGGTTTTCCATAAACCTCGGGAAATACTTTCCCAGAAACAACTGACTAAATCTCTCCCAGGTTATAATAGCATCTGTCTCCATGTTTTTCTTGGCCTCCCACCAGTAGTTAACTTCTCCTTTCAGAAAGTAGGTAGCAAATACAGTTTTCTGTGCCTCATCGATACTCAAAATCTCAAAAGATTTCTCCATCTCCTTTAACCATGCCCTTGCCTCAACTGGGTCGGCTGATCCGTGGAACTCAGGGGGCTTAAGGGACTTAAAAGCCCTGAAAGAGTTTGCCACAGCATTGTTACTTCCTTGAGGGGGTGGGTTGGGTTGACGTTCCAAATTCTGCCTTAGGAGTTGCATGAACTGGCTCATGGGATCCATGCCTGGGTTTGGTACTGGTTGCTCAACCTCGGTTTCTCCTTCTTCAGCCTCTATCTCAAATCCCTCAACATCATATGTTTCCTCTTCCTCTTCATATAGGGAGTCATCCTGTTCCACATAATCCTCATCTTCCTCTTCACTGTGTTCTTGGTTTCTATTGTCCTGATTATGGCTTCCCTGGTCCTCAGATCCAGGGTTCGCCCTAGTTCCAATCTTTCTTGGCGGCATGATTCTGATAATAATAAAAACAATCATTGGGAAAATTCAACGTTAGGTCACAATCATATACAACATTGTGCCTTGCACAGCTCTTATAATGGGGAGAACGTATATCGCAATTCTATTATTTTAAGAAAGTTCTAATACGAAGTGCAGTAATAATAATGATAAAAACAGTGATCCCGTCACTATGGAACTGAACCGAAAGGAAACAAATATATACATAATGCGAGAATACATAGTTTGATCTGGTCAAAAGTACAACAGTGCTACAGTCATCTGTCCCAAAAGTGATACACAAGAGTCTATCTGTCTAGTCAGAAAAAGGGATGCTATATACAAGTCAACTATCCCGGAAAATTGGCTCTTACTAAGGCCTCGGCTAACTAGACAACTAGACTATTCCATCGTCAATCCTGAATCACACACCGGAGCGGGTCAGCTCCCAAACCCTTTCCATCGCACGACGGAAGATATAGTCGGCCTGCCGCCTGGAGATCCTACCATGCCTGTCCCCCTGGAGCGCTCTGAGCCTCGCTCGGGATGTGAGCTCTATCCCCGTAAGCTCCCTCCTCAAGGATCGGGGTATAGAAGCCCTGGTCTCATAAGCTCGGGTACGCCTACCCACCCTCTCTGCATCCAACTCCCTCCTGGCCTCATCTAGTCGGCCCTCGGCAAGAGCCACTCGGGTCCTCAATACATCCTGAACATATCCATGAGCTAATGAAGACTGCCTGTGGGCAGGGTCAAGAGGTGGTGAATCCGGAGCCGCTGAGGGTGCCTCCTCGGTCTGCCTAGGCTCGGAAGTATGGGTCTCTGAGCTGTCATCATCAGGAATCCAAGATAGTGGTGGAGGGGTAGGGGCTCTGACCACCAGAAGTGTGGGTAAAGGGATACCAGCATACACTTCCACAGATCCAACACGCTCCTCAGCTACTGGGACCTCATCCGGGTCCTCCTCATCTGGAATAGCAATAACCTCTGTCTCTGACTCCTCTGAGGGGTCCTCCTCATCTGAAACAGCAATGACCTCCGTCTCAGGCTCCTCTGAGGGGTCCTCCTCATCCTCCTCCATCTCAGGCTCCTCCTGATCCTCAACATCTAGCAATGCCTCATCATGCTCACGCTCGAACATCTCTGGGTCCTCTATCTCAGGCGCCTACACATTAAACGAGCTAAGTTACTATCATGATACTTATAAGGGTTCCCGTAAGGGTTTTAACTGTCAGCACTACTTTAAGTAGTCCGACCATGAACTTGGCAAGAGTTCTTATTATCTTTGTGAGTTTATTATTATATCGTCGCATCATCTCTGAGGTTTATAACGCTTAGCTCTGATACCATTTCTGTAACACCCCCAGATCCGGGGTCGGGGATCCGGGTTGTCACGGTCTTTCTTTCCACAATATCACTTCACTTAATTAATAATAAATAACCTCATGCTGTGACCCCACACTAACACACACCACAACCCGTTATAGTCTCAGAGATGAAATTGAAATAAGTACAAGTCTTTGAATCCACAATTTAAAATTATTACAACCCAAAATGATTACTTGATAATTTACAGTTAATTGCCATTATCTGCCACAAGTTATAATTATACATAATTTGATTCTCAAAAGTAGATGGTCTGAACTACAATGGATCTACCTCTGCAGCTATAGCAGCTACAACATCATCGGGAAGACGCGGGACGCTTCCCACGCGCTTGCGCTGGGTCTGCTGGAGTCTGGCCATCTCTCCTAACTGTTGTTGTGTGATGAAGAAATAAAGCAAGAGTGAGCCTTACAGCTCGCAAGATAATATGTAGTGATAACAATAATACAAGTATCTAAATGGATACTTACTAGAATCTTTATCGTGTGTAAGATAATTACTTACTAGATATAAGTAAAAACAAGGAATGAAGTTACCAATACTTCCCCACACTTATATCATTTATAAAGCTACTTGAACTATCACCGTTCAAAGTATTATAAGATTCACGAGGTCATCCCATAGATGAGACCACAAATAAAACTTGAAAATATTTGATCCTCGAATGAATATTCAAATAATATTCAATAAATAATATAAAAGAGTCATAAGCCCTCCGATGAATATTCAAGTAATATTCAGATAAATAAACAAAAGGAGTCATACGCCTTCGAATAATATTCGAAATAATATTCAATAATAAAATAAAGTTTAAAGTTATCGAATAAACCTTATTCGATTAATAGTTTGGAAAAACTATAACCATATATATATATATAAATATATATATATATATCCATATCCATATATACAAAAATCTACTCGGGATCCTCGACTCCCGGTTTTAGAAAATATTTTCACCTTTGGGTCCCTATACTAAGGGTATATGCAAGTTACCGCTATCCTCTAGCATAGATATTATCAACTGAGCCAACAGATATATATTTCAAGAATATGAAACAGGCATGCATATATACCATATCACATGCTACAATATATCGCAAGATAATGCATATACATGTGTATACATCACAACAACAGTATAACGGATAGAATACTTGCCTGAGCGACTTGGGGGTGAGAAAGGCTCGGGACGAGTCTGATAACCTATAAACAACAAGTAAGTTGGAATTAAACTAAAATCACTTGTAAATCTATACTTTAACTAACTTAGACTCTAACGCTTGTTTTGCGCTCACCGATTTGCTTAAGTCACTCGGGTGCCCTCGGCTCCACCATTTTTAATAATTTAACCTTTACGAGTTTTAAAGCGATTCCTTCGCGAATGTCTTACCAACTGCCTAACACACTTACCATAAATGTTTCATACATTAATTAACCCTTTTTGGTCTTTAACCTACATTTCAAAGTAAGGCGAGGGAAAAAGTTTCGTTCGCGAAACGCCGTTACTTGAAACGGTCGTTTCTCCTAAACCGTGCATCGGAATCGAACGAACTACATATCAAAACGAAGCTCGTAACATGAGCTATCTAAACATGGCAGTGGTCATATTCTAGCAGGGGGTTCTCGGGTCCTAATGCTATGCACAAAAACAGTCCAAAGAAAATCGGACGTTACGACGGCTATGTTTACGCGATTTCCCAATTTTAAACCATACAAAACCAACCACAAACCAACCTCAAATCCAACACACAACAAACATCCATCCTTATCACATCATAACAACCCCAACCAATTCAATTTAATCATTCATACTTATGCTTAAACTTAACTTTAATCATACTTAAGTTCCTTTAAATCAAAACCACAACAATTACCATTCCATTTCACTACCATTCCAAATCCCAAACTCTAAATCATAACAACAAACTACAATATCAACCCACTAATCAAAATCATCTTATAATATATAGGAATCTAGGGTTTGGAGATGGTATACCTTCCTTGAAGTGGTGGGTGGAGCTAGGAAGCCTTAAGAAGCTTTGAGAAGTCTTAAGAATGCTTGGATCTTCAAGAAAAACAAGAAAAAGTTCAAGTTAAAAACTTGAAAACACTATTCATTGTCTTCTTCTTTGATTAAATGAAGAAGATTGAGAAAGAATTAATGGTTTAAACTCATGATATAGTCCTAACTAAGCATGAAGATGATTAGGGAATTATCTTACCAATTTAGGAAGCTTGGATCTTTGATTTTGAAAATCTTGCCTTTAAAAAAACAAGAAAGCCGAGAGCAATGAAGAACTAAGGCCTTGGTTGCTTTTGATTTTTGATGAGAATGATTTTTACTTGGCTTGGTTGACTTGTTTTGTATTTGATTTAGTCAATTACTTTCTTGCCCTTGAAATTGTGTGGTTACAAAGCTACCACACCTTCTTCCTTCCCATGTCATGCTTATGTCATCATCATGATGTCATCCTCCCTTCCTTGTCCTCTTTCTATTGGTTGGATGACATCATTCCCCCTAATCCCTTTGATTAACTTCCTAATCGTTTGCCTAATGACCGCTGATCTGTTATACGGTTTGCTTAACTTTCGTTCTCGTTTATCGTTTGAAGGATCATACCCGGGATCTTATTACTTAGGTTCCCTTAACCTTTCTCAATACATTATATTCCTTTTTATGATCCTCTATTATAATCCTTTAATTTAAATCCTTTTTATCCTGTTACCTTATACTCAATTCTCTCCGTATCTTGTGGATTTCCGGGAAAAACCAAAGTGTTCGGAATTGGATTCTGACGATCTTTACATACACTTATATACTTCATAGAGTACTAATAATATCCCAGAATATCCATAACAGAACCCCTACATAGTGTGGCATGAAAAGTTTCTTCATTCAGCTAAAACACTATTCACAAGGGTTACAAAAAGTTGAAAATTTTGGGGTTATTACAATATAGAAGGAGGATCGGAGTATAGGTGAAAGTTTTACCCTGACAGAGATTTGTTAAGTTGAACAGAAGGGACAAGTTGAGTCCTCAATATAGTAAGTCATTCGCGGTATTGATAAGTATAAGTATAGTTGCCATAAGTTGACGTGGCTGCTGCAGTTGCAGTATATATATGTATATATAATGTGTCTTGCATATCAATATTAAGGTGATATATACCTGATTCGGAATCAAGCCATTAATAGAAGCCAATGGGCTCTCATCCAAATTTGTTCTGCGTGGAATAATCGATCCAAATCCTAGATCATTAAGAGCGAGTCCTTAGTAATGAAATTATGTCTATAGTGAGTATGTTTTGAATAAATCCTTGAGTAGAAGAGTCTACCTGGAAGTTAGAGTCAGATATGCTTGACAAATATCCTCACTTAATTAGTTAAGTCAGATTCTGAGGACATAATCTTTTTAAGGGGGAAAGGATATAACGACCCGTATATTTTATTATTATTTAAATGTGTAATTATGGAATAAATAATTAAATAAAATATTTGTGTGGCTTCAGTCAGTGGGTTATTACTCTGTCACTATGTGAATGTGATTACTAGTGCATCGAATTGAATTGTATGGTTAATTGATGAATTGAATGATTTTGGATTGTTGTTAAAAAAAGGGTATTATTGCAGTTTTATTTCCATAAATACTTGGATTGTCTCTAAAATTGTTTTTATGACTTTATAATTTCAATAATTATTTTTAGGACTTTATAAAATTGAGAAATCAATATTTCATTAATTATTTATTTTTAAATGATTTTCTGAATGTGTATAATGGTAAAATCCATATTTAATTATGGAAATCTTCAAAAATTATGAAACTTATATTTTATTAAGTTCGTATTATTCTGAGAATTTTAAAATTATTTTGGGAATTTTCGGGATTCGTTTCACCCGCGCGTCGTTTCATTATTTGTTAAAAAGCGGGTATAAAGTGCATTTTAGAAATTGTTTTTAAATTTCAAAATTTACGTTTTTATGAACTTCGGGATATTTATAATAACTTAAGACTGTTTCCATAATTTTCGGAAATCATTTTAAGTTCACCTCGGTCCGATAATTTCGAACACCGAAGCAAACCGAGACTTAAAACTCTCGTAATTATCTTAAAAGCCACGTGTCAGACTCTCAGAATTTAAGTTTCCACGTGTTGTAACCTATGTGATTCAGCAAAGAAAAAAAAATAGATAAACCAAAAACCCACCCCTGTTCCTCCCTATTTTCCCCTCATCTCTCTCTGTCACAAATCTCTCGGCAATCTCTCGATCTCTCTCGATCGTGCCCTGTTACTCTCCTTCTTTTCCTGTTTTCTCCTGTTGGGTTGCGTTTTCCACCGCCCTGTCCACCGTGTCTCCGGTAATTCGCCACCGCCGTACTTCTTTCTTGTTTTTCCGATGACTTCCTCTGCTCCGGCCGCCTGGCTTGGTCCAGTCGTGGCTGTTGCTTTAATAGATATATTCACGCATGTGCACGTGTATATCTCAGTTGGGATAATTGTTTTATATTGTTATTGCTCCTATTTCTTGGCCACCGCCGCCCCTCACCAGAAACGGCGAGGGTGGTGGCGCGTTCCTGCGGGTCATTGTGTGGTGTTCTGTTGCATGTAGCCCGATTGCATGTTTTATTATTATTTCGATTTAAATCGAATGATTATTCTGAAAATATATCGAGTAATTAATTGTGACAAATGTACGACTCAAATGATTTTGTGATCATTACGAAATATACGTTTAATTAAATTATTCAAATTTAAAACTATGGTGAAATTCCGACAGGAAACCCATACGGGTACCGTCGAAGTTATGCCGCCGTCAGCGGTGAACACTTTGAGCTGACGGATAAATGGCAATGATGATTCTTGAGCCTAATAATAAATTATAAATTTTATTTTTAGAATATTCGAAATAAAATTAAGTGTAAATAATTAGTTTCGAGATTGTAGGGTAGTGTGTTTGGTTGAGAATTGAATTGTATCAATTGTTTGGTTGTGTTATCGGTTGGATTGTGGATTTGTGTGGTAGTGTTGTATATTGACGTCGAGTTGTTCGACGGGTAGACCGATAAGCAGAGGAGGTGCTGCCGGAATTTCGGAAATTAAATTCAGAAATTCGGGACATACCCTGTAACTATCGGAACGTTGAACGAGTATAAATAAGTATATACACATATTCTGTGCGGGAATTGATTGTATATTGTGGTGAGTATTTTGTTAAAACTCAATAACTCTAATTTTTGTAAAATAATTAGTATACGTATTTGCTGGAAACAACACCAACCCGATTTCTAAGAACGTGAACCCTGATTGTTGTGTATGTTATTATGATGTGATTAAGTGCGAGTCGGGTTAGAATATCGTTGGGTAGAATTGGTGTCGAGGATATGTCAAGCATACCTAGACGTCTAACGTAGGGTATTTCGGCTCTGTAGGTTCTAGTCGAAGGACTCAAGAATTGAAGTCGAACTAAAGATAACTTAGTGATCAGTCGACAAGCGCATCGAGGTAATTAAGCGAAGGACCTGAGCATTGAGGTCGGATCCAGAATAGTCAAATAGTAAAGCGATAAAGCCTGAGCGTCCGAGTCGGCTCAGAGTCAATTAATATCAGTTATAAGCTCTGCAAGGCAAGTACCCCTGACCATTATTTTATGGTTCGGTACGTATGAATAGCTAAATGTTTTATTCTAGTAATTGAACAGAAATATTTTAAGTTACGTATTCCCTGTATTTGAAAATGAGTTTAAAATTATGTTTTGGGGAAAAGTAACTTCTGAAAATACCTATCTCTAAATGTGATTAAAACGAAAAGAGGTTTTGAATAGTGTGTTGTGACAGAATTGATTTTAACAAGAGATAGGTAAAAGTGATTTTGAAACTGGATAAAACGAATCAGATATTGGATAACGTTGAGTAAGTGGCTAATTCGGTTGCGCGCAATACATAACCGATTAGTCCAGCATAGATAATCAGAGACCTAGCTAGTCTCTACGGATCCGGTGATTTTGTGTGAAAGCCCGATCAGCTTTCCTAGACATTTTGTGTGATAGCCCGGCCAACTATCCTAGATAATTTGTGTGGAGGTATGATCAGCCGTCCCTAGATAACATCCAATATATTTCTGATTATGATTATTAGTTCCCGTAATGGAACAAATAATTTTGTGGTTCCAGTAATGGAACAAATGGTTTTGAGGTTCCCGGAGAGGAACAAGTTTTTATAGGTCCTGTGATGGGACCAGTTTTATGGTTCATGTAACAGAATAAATGGTTTTGAGTCCCCGTAACGGGATAAATGGTTTTATGGTTCCGGTAATGGAACAGAAGGTTTGAAAATAGAAATAGCATGCTAAAATTGAACTCTGGTATTTATACACAGCACACGACTGTTGATCTTGTTTTAGAGAGCATGCTAGTTTTGATATCCAGTTTATATCTATTTTACGCGTTTCTGTCAAGATATGAATTCTGTTCCTGTAACTGCTTTACTTTAAACTATTTTACTTGTTATTCATATAGTGGTGCTGCTGAGCAAGCAATTGCTCACCCTTGCAGAATATTTTATATGTATTGCAGATGCCTAGGAGATTCTTGCGCGGTAGTTAGGGCAGAGTTCCAGCTCCTTTCGTGTCAGGCTCCCCTGAGGTAGTTGTGTTCAGACCAGATGAGGTCTGTTGAGTTGCTGCATCGAATTAGTGGTTAGGATTGTGTAAGATAATTTGAGTTGTGTTAGTTGATTAACCTGAATCATACTTAAACCTGGAAAAAGGTCTTGGTAAAGGGGTCTTAGTTATGTTTTAGATTGATTTATAATTGTTGTTATTGTTGTTGATGACATCAACTCCTGACCCCGGGGTTGAGGCTGTCACATATACACTCAATTATAAATACAAGCATGTTTATAGCAAAACCTGTATACTTTAACCATATAGACTTTGGATCAAGTATTGCGATACAAATATGACATATAACATTTAAACCTTGTGTTTTAAACTCTATACTCGAGTTATTATATCACTTATATAGCCTTATATCAAGACGATTCAATCCTTCCCTTTTCATCATTGAATTCGAACCAAAACACACACATAAATCACTTAGCCAAACACAACCAAGAATCAAGCATTAACATGCAAACACCAAAATTGCATAAAACTTGAGTTCAAGTCACTACTATTCCTTTAATTCATCTTTTAGCCTAAACGCTTAAATGTAAAACTCTATCTCGATATGCATCCAAATACTCATGTGGATTCTCGCTAGTAACTAATGCAATTAGCACATAAACTCACAAAATCAACTTAATCTTCTTTTAACCATAAAATCCATTCTGATTTTTCAAAAGAAACACACATGCATAGATAAATTTGACATGCACTTTCTAGAACCAAATCGAAATCCCATCTACAGTTCGTTTAAACACATAAATCAACTTTAATCCCTTAAGATCAAGCAAGAACACTCGAATTTTCCATTAATCAAGACATGCATGCATCATTTGGAGTTCTTAAACCACATCTCAATCCACTTATTCAAGAATCTCTACAATCAATCAATCAACAAATCATTTTCATCATAAAATCAACTTAATAAACAAGAACCATTCGGTTTTCAAGCAAAACATCACATGCAACTTCTATTTCAATTCTTTAAATCATCAACTAATCAAATTTCTCAATTACTTCTAAGAATATTCATTAACAAGTCATTCCATCCAGGAAACAATCAAATTTATTTTCTCAAAATCAAGGACCCATTCGGGTTTTTATGAAATCACCACATGCAAACTTTGAAAATTGATTTTATGATTAGTAGAGCTCAGCAATAACATCATCACTCACCACCGGTTCACCGGAGTTTATCACCGGTGGCGGTGGCTTCACGGTGGTGCCCTCATTCGAGGGTGTCCAACCACAAAACCCCCGATTTTCCTTAAAAATCACAGCAACAAACACATGCAAGACATAATCATCACAAAATCACATCATCTTGGTTCTATAAAACAAGAACTCAGCAAAAACCGAACATAAACACACACATGCACTCACATGCAAGTACCAAACCACACATACAAGTGAATCAAAGCTTATATATGTAACAAGGATGAAGTTTTATGGAAGAATCCATAAAAATTAAGTGAAGAAGAGAGATGTACCGAGAGGAAAAAGAGAGAGAGAGAGAGAGAGAGACTTCGAGAGTGAGAGAGAAAAAGAGAGAGCGAATGTGAGAGATGAGGGAGTGGCCGGGTGAAGAGAAAGAAAAGGGGGAGGGGAGGGAGTATTTATATTGACTTGGGAGGGTAGTGTGGTCATTGTACCACACTTTTACATTTTTTTTCCTTTTCTCTCTTATTTTCAATCCAAAAATGAATTTAATCAAGAAATAGCTCTCCCGAAAAAGATGAGAATGAAACGAATAATAATTTTAGAATTTAGATCTCTAAATTAGCTTTTTAGCCATATTTTCGGAATAATTTTTTAGCGAACGGTTGATTAAACACGGATTTTACAAGATTATGCTGAAAATAGCATTTTAGCTCCATAAAATCATTTTAAAATGTAACGATCACGAAATAAATCCATCTATCACTTTTAGAAAGTCTCTAGGACTATTTTGAAGATAACACAACTAGTCTCATGCCTTGACCTTACTCGAATAATTTTATAAAAATGCATAAAGGTCCAATAATCCTTATTTTAAATCAAATAATTCCTTAAATCCGTTTAAAAATTAACAGATCACGTAATCATGCATACAGACAAGCAAGCACATATATTCACACATCACAACTCATATCTGATCATAAAATTTCCCTTTTTATTATTATTCCTCTTTTCGCGTATCAGGTCACGTTCTGCCTGACGGTTCGACGCTCAGCTTTTCAATTAAGCTTCACAATAACCTTTACCAACCAACACGTCACTAGAACGTAATACTTACTTAAACATTCCATTTCATATAAACACACATATTTCACATTTAAACACTTTAATCCCTTTTTAAGATGGGTCATGTTCTACTTGACGGCCTGACAACACAGCTTAACCCCTAAGCTGACTCTTTAAATTGAAACGCATCTATCTACGCTCCCAGATACTAATATATAATAAAGACAATTAATCATCGCTTAATCACATAATTTATATTCATACCACTGAAATCATACTTTATTACGTCGCGAAATTTCCAATCGTTACAATCTACCCCCCTTAAAAGGATTATGTCCCCAGAATCTAGTCTAAGCAAACAGGTGGAGATACTTTTCTTGCATTTCACTTTCTAATTCCCAAGTTGACTCTTTCACTAATGGATTTCTCCACAACACTCTAACTAGAGGTACAACTTTATATCTAAGTGTCCTCTCCTTTCGATATAAGATTCGAACTGGTTGTTCCACATAAGACAAATCTGGTTGAATTTCCATTGGTTCCAATTCGATCACATGACTTGCATCAACATTATACTTCTTTAGAAGAGATACGTGGAATACATTATGAAGATGTTTCATTTGCGGAGGTAGCGCTAATTCATAAGCCACATTTCCAACTTGTCGTAATACTTCGAATGGTCCAATATACTTAGGACTCAATTTCCCTTTCTTTCCAAATCTGGTTAAACCTTTCCAAGGAGATATCTTTAACAAGACTTTGTCTCCAGGCTCGAATTGCACATCTTTTCATTCTCGATTCACATACTTCGTTTGTCGATCTTGAGCAGCAATAAATCTTTTTCGAATCATTTCCACCTTTTCTTTCATTTGTTAAACTAGCTCTGGGCCAATTAATTTGCGCTCACCAACTTCATCCCAATATGTAGGGGATATGCACTTTCTTACATACAATGCTTCATAAGGCGGCATGCCAATACTTGCGTGATAACTGTTGTTGTAAGAAAACTCTATCAATGACAAATGATCGTCCCAGTTTCCTTTGAAATCTATTGCACAGGTTCACAACATATCCTCGATCATTTTAATTGTCCTTTCACTTTGTCCGTCAGTTTGCGGATGATATGCCGTAATCATTTTCAGCTTAGTTCCCAAATGATCATGAAATTGTCGCCAAAATCTCGAGTTAAACCTCGGGTCTCTATCAGATATGATAGTTTCTGGAACTCCGTGACACATCACAATCTCGTCCGAATACAATTTGACCAATTTTTCTAATGAAAACCTTTCGTTTACTGGCAAGAAATGCGCTGATTTCGTCAATCGATCAATTACTACCCAAATCGCATCATGATTAGACTTGGTCTTTGGTAATCTTACCACGAAATCCATCGCGATATGTTCCCATTTCCATTCTGGTATGTCCAGTGGTTGAATCAATCCACCCGGTCTCTGATGTTCTACCTTTACTCTTTGATACGTATAACACTTACTTATCCATTCAGCGATTTCCTTTTTCATGTTTGGCCACCAATAAATCTCTTTTAAATCCTTGTACATTTTCGTACTTCCAGGGCGAATTGAAAATCTCGAGTTATGCGCTTCATGCAAAATCTCGTGCTTTAGCTCCATAACATTAGGTATCCAAATACGTGAGTCAACACGATATATTCCTCTTTTATCCCTTTGAGCTTTAATTTCCTCTCCTGACAACTTATCTTTTTTCGAGATTCATCACTTGCTCTTGACAACATCTAATCTTTTCCAAAATTTCAGGCTGAAATGACATAGCATACATTGCTTCACCTCCAATTCCTGGAGTCTTCACTTCTATTTCCATATTTTCGAAATCCTTGATCAATTCCTCCAATGACGTTAACATATTCAATTTTTCCTTGCGACTTAAAGCGTCTGCTACCATATTCGCCTTTCCAGGGTGATAATTTATTGCGCAGTCGTAATCTTTGATCAATTCTAACCATCTTCTTTGTCTCATATTCAACTCCTTCTGAGTGAAAATATACTTTAAACTCTTATGATCTGTGTAGATCTCACACTTTTCCCCGTACAAATAATGCCTCCAATCTTAAGGACAAACATAATTGCTGCCAATTCCAAATCATACGTGGGATATTTCTATTCATGCGGCTTGAGTTGCTTTGACGCATATGCTATTACCTTCCCGTGTTGCATTAACACACATCCAAGTCCTTTATACGAAGTATCGCTGAAAATCACAAATTCTCATTTCTCATCTGGTAACACCAATACTAGGGCGGTTACCAATCTTTTCTTCAATTCTTGAAAGCTTTCCTCGCACTTATCTGTCCACAAAAACTTCTCGTTCTTCCTTGTCAACTTAGTCAGTGGAACAACAATCTTAGAGATATCTTGCACGAACCTTCTATAGTATCCGGCTAATCCCAAAAACTTTCTGACCTCTGTAGGAGTCTCGGGTCTTTCCCAATTCATCACAACTTCTATCTTGGCTGGATCTACCTTGATTCCTTCCTTATTAACTACATGACCAAGAAATTGTACTTCCTTTAGGCAAAACTCACACTTTGAAAACTTGGCGTACAACCTTTCTTTTCTCAAAATTTCCAAGGAAATCCTTAAATGCTCCTTATGATCTTCTTTCGTCTTGGAATATATCAATATATCATCGATAAAGACTATGACGAACTTATCCAAATATTGCTTGAACACTCTATTCATAAGATCCATGAATGCGGTCGGCGCGTTCGTCAAACCAAATGCCATTACCAAAAACTCGCAGTGTCCATATCTCGTTCGAAACGCCGTCTTGGGTATATCTTCCGCTTTAATTTTTAGCTGATGATACCCAGATCTTAAATCAATCTTGGAGAAACACAAAGCTCCTTTTAGATGATCAAACAAGTCATCGATTCGTGGTAAAGGGTACTTGTTCTTAATCGTCAACTTATTCAATTCAGGATAATCAATGCACAACCTCATACTTTCATCTTTCTTCTTTACAAACATCACCGGTGCACCCCACGGGGATACACTCGGGCGTATTACTCCTTTATCCAATAATTCTTGCAACTGCGCTGGTAATTCCTTCATCTAGACTGGCGCCATACGATAGGGAGCCTTCGATACTGTTTCCATTCCAGGAGCCAAATCAATCACAAACTCAACCTCTCTATCTGGAGGTAGTCCAGGTAATTCATCTGGAAATACATTAGGAAAATCTCTTACCACAGAAATATCTTCAATCCTAACGGATTCTTTCTCCACTTCCTTGACATGAGCCAAATAAACTTCGCATCCTTGACGTAACAATCTCCTCGTCTCAATAGCCGTTAGATATTTCTTCTCTTGTCTTTTCCCTTTGAATATCACTTCATCACCATACTTGTTTCTTAACTTCACCTTCTTACTTTTACACTCTATTTGCGCCTCGTGGTTTGACAACAAATCCATTCCTAATATAACCTCGAATTCTTCTAACTTAAAAGGAATTAAGTTAGCAGAAAAGTGCCGACCTTCTATAACCATAACACAGTCGGGACAAACCTTATTAACAATAACTTTCTCTTGATTTGCTACCGCTATAATTAAATTAGGTTCCAGAGGGTACGCAACACAATTTAGTCTATCAAGTATACTTTCAGAAATAAAAGATCTAGTTGCTCCAGAATCTATCAATACTTTTACTTCTACTAAGTTATAACGAGCATACCTGCCACCACATCCACATCTTGCACAACATCTTTCATTAACATATTAAAGGTCCTAGATTTGGGTTGAGTTGTTGGTGCTGGGAGAGGCGGCGGTCGAGTAATCCTAAGAACATTGGCCTTTTGAACAGGCTCCTTGTAGTTTCTGGCCATATGGCCCAGGTTTCCACATTTGAAACAAGCTAAGTCAGGATTTTTTGCTCCATTCGGGCACTCTGATGAGTAATGCCCTTTCTGATTGCACTTGAAACAGGTCACATCCAACTTGTTACACCTTCCTGGGTGTCTCTTCCCACAAACCTTGCACACTTGAATCTGAGGTCGATTATCATTTCCCGGTTATCCTGCTTTCTGAAAACGGTTCTTTTGGGTTCCATTACCGGGTTTAAACTTCTGAAACTTTTGGTTCTGACCTCCACCATTCTTACCAAACTTTCCTCTAAACTTTGAACTTCCTTGCTCTTGCTCCGAGCTCTCAAACTTCCTTTTCCTACCTTCATTTTCTCTTTTTGCAGCTTCTCGCTCTCCTTCCACTATCATTGCCTTCTCCACCAAGGCGGCATAATTCTTGATCTCCAACAACTCCACTTGACTTATAATCCACGGCCTAAGTCCTTGTTGGAACCTTTTGGCCTTCTTTGCCTCCGTATTCACATACTCAGGTACGAATCTAGACAACTCCGAAAATTACACCTCATATTCTGCTACCGACATATCTTCTTGCCTAAGGTCCAAAAACTTCATCTTCAACTGATCTTGCATATAACTTGGCAAATATTTCTCCAGAAACATTTCAGTAAACTTTTCCCACGATAAGTTCTTTCCTTCCAGCAACGCCTTCGAAGATTCCCACCAGAAGCTCGCTTCATCTTTAAGGTAATAACTCGCATACTGAGCTTTCTTCTCATCCTTAACTTCCGCTAACTCAAACGCTTTCTCCATTTCTCCTAACCACGACTGAGCTTTATCGGGTCTGGAAAACCTAAGAACTCTGAGGGATGAACAGATTGAAAATAATTGAAGTTTCCAACTTTAGGGGCTACGGGTTGTTGTAAAAGCTGAGCAAGTCTGCTCATCATGGTGGTTTCTGGATTCACTTCGGGGTCTTGGGTTTGGATTTCTTCTTCTTGGTGAACCGGTGAGTTGGCCATTTCTTACAAACCTGATTGAGCAATTATTTAGCAATACGATAGCATGGCAGATATAACAACATTTTATTATGAAATCTCTTTTGCGGGTTTTAAGCCTTACCCAATTTTGCACATGCAATCCTATTACTATATAATTCTCATATCAGTGTTGTTTTCTCATGGCACAGGGTATGATTTTACGAAATTTTAAACATGGTGGTATGAAAACATGGCATTCAAAACAGTTTATAAAGATTTTCCAGGGTGCACAATAGGAAACGAAATATATGATTGATTCAACAAGTCAAAGGTACATAGATAAAAGTCTGATTATGACAAGTTCTGGAAACAGGTACAATAACAGGGTTAAACAGAGGAAAAACTGGAAAACATCCCCCTATCTACCCCTAACATCTAACAAACACTACTACAAAGTTCTAGAATACAATACAATAAATGAAAAAGGGATCCCGGCATCTGACCAAGTACCCATAGCCTACCAGCGCTGAAAAATAACAACTACAGGCTCCACCAAAAGTCCCTCCTGACCAACACTAACTCTAATCATCCAGAATATCTCTCAACACAACCAACATCCAGTGAATGATCTTATGTAGCCTCCGGGCCTCAGCATCAGCATCACTAGTGGATGGTCCCTCATCCAATCTCCTCTAGGCAACCTGCTCCACCAACTGAATCCTAGCTCTCCACTCTTCCATCACTACTGGAGTCCTCTGCCTAGAGTCTCGAATCAACCTATCCACCAAAGCTCCCAACTCAGGAATACGGGAGTAAACAAAGTCTCAATCCTGGGCTAACTTGCCACCAACACTGACAGGCACAATCTTAGGCATCTCAAACTCTGGCTCAAGGGCTGGGGTCTCTGACTCTGGCCTCAAGGGTGATATCTGCATAGGGATCTCACTACTCTCAGATGGATTCTCCTCTGGATCAGAACTAACATACACATGCTCCTCTAAAGAGGGTGGAATGGGGTCCACTGGGGTACTGGTCAAACTAACCTCTGAATCGGAATCACTACCACTACTGGGATCTTGAGAGAAAACACAAAACAGCAACGAAGAAACAACATTTTGGGTAAATAAAGCTTCCAACTAACTCACACCCTAACTCTAGTTGCCACTTTAGCTTATATACACTTTCCTTAGACTATACCTAATAGTCTAACTCAACTCTATATGAGTCAAACTCTCTCACGATATAGATATACACCTAAAATACCCTTTCTTTTACTCCTAACTTGTAATATCCGGGATATATCGTGTAATTATTTTTGCTATTATATAATTATTATGTGTGTTCAGTATCTATTCTGTAAGCTAATTGTTAAGTGTTATCTGTACTTGAATATTCAAAAATAATATTAATTGAGTATTTTAATTTTTATATGTCCAAAATAAAATATAGATAATTGTCATATCTTCCTAATTATTTTTATGTTGGTTTATTGATTTATAAGAATCATATGAAATTTCTAAAATCTTTTTCCGGGTAATTAAAATCTATTTTATAAAAACGGGAACCAACCGACGTCAACCGTTGTTACGTTTTTGGAACCCGAAACTCTTTCGAGAACTCCTTCCTAACCTAATTGTAATATTCTGAGCATATTCCATGTTTCGACTTTTTCGATCTGGCTTACGGTTTGTCCTGCGCGGGTCCCGGCGCAATATTTTCGATACAATATTCGTTTCGGTAAATCAATAAAACCCGTATTTTCGATAAACGGGAGCTTTTTATTAAACTATCCCAATTATCACTTCGTAATACGTGTAACCAGGCGCTGAGACCAAGACCGCAGTACAAATTGTACTGATTTGGATAATAATCCCGAAAACCGATACCGTTTGGATCAGTTTTTACAAATAAATGTACCGTTTTATATCCGGAATGATCCAACGGGATACAAATTTTCCGTAATTATAAATAGCCTTTTACCATATTTTATTTCGTATCAAAATCATTTGCAGATAGTTAATTATATAATTTTCAGAGAAAAACCCTAATTTCCTAAAACTGTTCTAAGAATCAAACAGCAAAACGAAGGCGTTACCGATCTCTGTTTTCAAAGCTTCAGTAACCAAAACGAAGGATTTGAAGTGTTCTATCAGATTCTGAGCTTTGTTTCACTGCAGAAATCAAGGTTATTTTTCTAAAAATTTATTTATTTTCGAATTTATTTTTTAAAAATATGAATTTTTGTTCGGATGATTGTTTGTATGATTTGATGATTGCATGTTGTAGAGCTTGTTTTCCTGATGATTTTCATATGTCATACGTCTAATTTGGAGTTCAATAACATGTTCAAATTTGAGTTTAATTTTCGAATTTCAAAATTAGGGTTTATAACCCGTATGAATGTTCTTAATTGAAATTTGGGGGTTTCTTATTATGTGATAGATTGATGTTGTGTTATAGTGGGTTGTGTTCTCTGTGAAATTTGCAATCTAGTCGTATAAGTTTCATGAACCAACGAGGTCTGTAGAGAAGGGAGTTGTGTTTTGAAGTTTTCCGATGTTCGCCGGAAACTGGAAAACTTCACGGCCAAATTTCGGCCAACTCAGGGATTGTTAGGATGAATTGATTGCATGGTTCTGTTCCTGATGTTGTGTAGATGTGATCTGGAGGTGTTGGTGGGGTGTGGACGCCGGGAACGTGTTCTCCGGCGAACCCGACTGTTTTCCGGCGAAGAGCTGGAAAATTATAGTTTAGTACCCCAACTTTTGAAAACGATGCAGTTAGGTCCCTGAAGTTTCCAGACTTTGCAAATTTAGGATTCCTGTTTATAAAATGTTTAAAAATCATATTTCCTATTTATTTTTATTATAAAAATTCATTTTTAAATTCTGAAAATTCTAAAAATTATTATTTTAATTTCGAAAATTATTTTTTAATTCACAAATAAATCTAAATTAATTAGTTAATTAATTTCAGTTAATTTATAATTGATTAATTGGTCAATTAATTTGAAAATTAATTGATTAATTGATTTAATTAATTATTAATTGATTTTAATTAATTATTTAATTAGATTTAATTATTTAAAAATGATTTAAAAATTCTGAAAAATAGTTTCGAGCTTTAAAATATTATTCTAAATTATTTCCAAGGCTCGATAATTATTCTAAAATTATTTCGGAGCCAGAATGGGCCAACCGAACCCTGTTTATTAACCCGAAATTGATCAAACGACCCGTTTTAATTCCAAAAAATGTTTTAAAAATCATTTTAAATACCAGAAAGCCTATTTATGACCCGAGACTTCTTTATAAATAATATATCATTGATTACGTGATGTATTATGTGCTATATGTGACTTGTTAATTGACTATCGGTCTATATATTCGGTGTTTACTTGATTATTGCATAACTTTCAATCCGTTAATCGGATTTGGGTAAAACAAGGGTAAATAAAAGTATGTGTTGAATAGAATTCCATGAGTAAATTATTGATAGATACTTATGATATGTGAGCAGAAGAGGCAAGACGTAGGAAAGGGAAACAGGTAGTTGAGGAATAAAACGGTTGTGATTGGAAGCGAGTGCAGTGTAGTAACCTAATACCAGGCAAGTGTTCTAAACTTTCTCGAGATATTATAGTACTTGATAATCCTGTGATATTGCAAGTGCTTTGAAGCACAGAAACCTAAATCCTAATTTCAGTTATTGTTCTTGAGCCATGAATCATATTCTTTCTAATCCATTGATTATTGTATACCCAAACAAGAACCACAAATCTACGATACTACTCCACAAATACATACAAACTAAATACCAGACACTGAAATGAACTATTATATACTCAACCCATGGTATCTTATACTTTGAAAGACCAAATCCTTGAAACCTTGAAACGTTGATTCCTTTGTTATCCAATTCTTTCATTACCCAGCATCCAAGCTTTTAAATTACCTTATTGATCCTTACAAGGATTGAAACCCTTTCATTGTTAAACATTTATTGTTGTTAATGATTTCGGTTATTGCTTATTATTGCATATTCTGTTATTATGTTAGAATTGGATTGTTTTTATAAAATTGTGGACCAGATTCGTGGTCAGACCATATAATGGTCAAGTTAGGCCAATGTGTGCCTTGGATCCAGTAGTTAGAGCAATGTTGTGTGCCTTGCTCGAGGTTAGTGCGTGACTGATCAGCAGCCTAACCTTGGTTTTTAAATTAAAAGTATAATATCCAATTCTAAATCATAATCCATTGTTCACTTGATATCATAAACATATTCACCTGATGATCATTATTCTCAGTTTTGTCATTGTGACTTGCTGAGCTAGTTAGCTCATTTGTTCGATGTTGTTTACATTCTTTCCAGTTAAAAAGGAACCAGTTGGTAAAGAGGATCCCCAGTCCAGCGCGAGAGCTAGGGGTTCAGGTTGAGAAAGCTGAGCTAGTAGGCTTCTTTTGGAATAATTTAAGTTTTTAAAAGTTTGTAATAATGTTTAATACTCAGTTTGAGTTTGAATAGTTGGGATTTGAACGGTTTGTAATATATTAGTGTGTTTGGCTTGTGTGCATACTTTAACCTGTTGCGGTCCGTGGTGGTTGGTAAGTAGGGTCACTGTATATATTATTATTATCTTTATTATTGTTATAAGCAGGTTATAATTAAGGTGTGTGTGTGGACCCCAAACTTCTGACCCGGGTTTGGAGGGCGCCACAGGTTTGGTATCAGAGCTACAGGTTATAAGTCACTGACACAAGCCTAGGTTGACGGGAATGGGTAGAGGGATAGGATTAGAAGTAAGGTATAGGATGATAGAACGTCGAGAGGTTGAGTGTTATGGTATAACCGGTATTAGTATAGTTTGCGTCGTGGTACGAGATTCTTATATTACGATATAATTTCAGTTAGCGGAGATGGCCGACTCTTTTATTCCCGTATCAGCTGATCACTCAGAGCCTTCAGTTGGAGCACCAGCATCGGATCCACGTCCTGTGAGTCCACCAGCATTGGCTATTCTACCTCCACCGGTGTTGCAGCCCGTACCATTGCAGGCTATTCCACCTCCAGGCATGAGGCCACCTGTTAGAGGACCCCCACCTGCTGATTCAGGTTTTACTAGTCATTCAGTCACAGGAGTACCTTTCCAGTTCTCTTCCTATCCTGTCCCATATCATCAGTTTGAGGCTTGCCTTATGAAGCAGCGATTCCTACAGGGTCAGATTCAGGAGTTATTGCATATCATGCGTACCAGAAAGATGGGGAGTGGTGAGAGACGACTTAGGGAGAGGCTCCAGGCATTTCGTAGAGCAGCTGCTGTAAGGATTGCTGAGGCTACACATGAGGACATCACCCCTGATTTCCTAGTGGAGTGGGCTAAGTGGGTTCTAGAGGAGCTTGAGGAGATAGGAGGTCCAGATTTGCCATGAGTTAGAGATTTTGAGATGGAGATGCTAAGCAGTGTTGTTATGGTTATGTAGTATGAACAGTAGTGTGTAGTGTGTATCAGAAGACTTTTCAGTTGTATTTATAGACTAGCGATGCTGACTAGTGAGTAGGTTGTTGTACCCTTTTTGCTTTTACTTTCGAAGCGTCTTTACGTTTGTATTACCTAAAACTTTTGATCTATATATCAGTACCTTTTCCTTTCCAACACTATCATTTATTTTATTGCACCTGTTTTACTTTGCCTTATTTATTGCACCAGTATACCCTGTGATACCATGTACCCTATTTTCCATAACTGTTTATATTCTGTAAAGAAGCATGCAATTTACTTAGTTACAACTGTTTTCAAAAAGAGATATTTCTATTTCACAAAACTTTTCTTTTAAACAAAGATTTGATTCAAAAGCTAAATAAATTGATTGATTCTTTACAGAAAATGCCTCCCAGAAGAAATACCCACACCAACACCCAGAATGAAGAAACCAACAACAACAACAATAACAACCAAAATGATATAAACCAGAATGTCAACCCAGGACCCATGGACCCAGCAATAGCCCAGATTCTTCAAATCTTGGCCCAACAAACAGTTCACCTGGCACAACAACAACAGAGACAGACCAATCCTAAGGTAACTTTCAAAACTTTTCAGGAAGTAAACCCACCAGAATTCAAGGGTTCCTTAGAGCCAATTGAAGCAAATGTGTGGTTAAAGGAAATAGAGAAGGCTTTTGCCTTGGTAAAAGTGAAAGAGGAGCAGAAGGTTGAATTTGCAAGTTACTATCTGAAGAATGAGGCCACCTATTGGTGGGAAATGGTGAAAACATTGGAAATCACAGATGTTATTACTTAGGAAAGGTTTAAGGAATTGTTTTTAGAAAAATATTTTCCTCAGTTTGTTCAGGATCAAATGGAGCTGAAGTTTTTAGAATTAAAGCAAGGGAACATGTCGGTAACAGATTATCAGGGGAAGTTTGAGGAATTGTCAAGGTATGTGTCGTCGTATGTTGATACTGATAGAAAGAAAGCTAAGAGATTCCAGCAAGGCTTGAAGCCATGGATCAGAGGGAAGGTAGCTATTTTTGAATTGGATACCTATGTCGGGGTTGTACAGAAAGCTATGATCGCAGAGACAGAGAATTAGATGTTCCAGAATGAAAAGGAAAGCAAGAAAAGGAAAGTTGAGGGAAGTGAGGGTCAGTCACAAACAGGGAAGTTTCCAAATTTTAAGAAGGGCAAGTTTCAGCCAGGGAAAAATTTTAATTTCAGGAGACAAAATGTAGGAGACGGAGGCCAGGGCAATCGTTCAGCTAATGTGAATCAGCCGAATCAGTTGAGATTAACTTTTCCAGATTGTCAAGTATGTGGAAAGAAGCATGGAGGAGTTTGTAACAAGTTGAATGTGGTATGTTTTAAATGCAACCAGAAAGGGCACTACTCGAGGGAGTGCCAAAATTAGCCAGCAAGAGAGCCAGCAAATAAGGATCAGCCTATCCGGAATCCAGCAGTGAAAGTTCCAGTCATTGGATTTACATGCTTTAAATGTGGGAAGCCAGGACATATGGCCAGGGATTGCAAGACACCAGCCCCAGTCAGTAATGTATTAAGGATTATGGGATCTACCCCAACAGTGAATGAGACTCCGAGGGCTAGAGTTTTTGACATGTCGGTGAAGGATGCGATCCAGGATACGGATGTCGTGGCAGGTACGCTTAATGTGAACTCTTTATGTGCCAAAGTGTTAATAGATTTGGGAGCAACTCGATCGTTTGTTTCACAAGATTTTGTTAGTAAGTTAAATTGTCCAGTTGGGTATTTAAATGAAATAATGACTGTGGAATTAGCAAATCAAGAACGTGTAACTGTTAACCAAGTTTGTGGGAATTGTGAGATTGAGATTTCTGGTAGTAAGTTTTGTGTAGATTTGATACCGTTTAAGTTAGGAGAATTTGACGTTATATTAGGAATGGATTGGTTATCTAAGCATGATGCTCAGATAGATTGTCGAAATAAGAAAGTAATGGTGAAAACGCCAGACGAAAGAATAGTAACGTTCAAGGAACAGAAGCAGGTAAAGAAGTTCTTAACGATGATTCAAGCCAAGAAGTTACTACGACAAGGATGTGAGCATTTTATAGCATATGTGATCGACAGAAGTCAGGAGCCAGCAAAACTTGAAGATATTCCAGTTGTAAATGAATTTCCAGACGTATTTCCCGATGAGTTACCAGGACTTCCTCCAGATAGAGAAATTGAATTTGTAATTGACTTAGCACCTGGAACCGAACCAGTATCCAAGGCCCCGTATAGAATGGCGCCCGTTGAGATGAAAGAGTTAGCAAAGCAATTGCAAGAGTTGTTTGAGAAAGGAGTAATTAGACCCAGCGTATCCTCGTGGGGTGCACCGGTATTATTTGTCAAGAAGAAGGATGGAAGCATGAGACTGCGCATCGACTATAGGGAGCTCAACAAGTTGACGATCAAGAATAAGTATCCGTTACCCAGAATTGATGATTTGTTTGACCAATTGAAGGGAGCCAAGTATTTCTCCAAAATCGATTTAAGATCGGGATATCATCAACTAAAGATCAAACCAGAAGATATACCAAAGACAGCTTTCAGAACAAGGTATGGGCATTACGAGTTTTTAGTGATGTCTTTTGGATTGACCAACGCCCCAGTAGCGTTTATGGACCTGATGAACAGAATTTTCAAGGAATATTTGGATAAGTTCGTTATAGTATTTATAGACGATATTTTGATATATTCAAAGACGGAGGAGGATCATGCGGAACATTTGAGGACAACTTTGGAGATTTTAAGGAAAAAGAAGTTATATGCTAAATTGTCGAAGTGTGAGTTTTAGCTACAGGAAGTTCAGTTCTTAGGACACATAGTCAGTAACGAAGGGATCAAAGTGGACCCAGCAAAGATCGAGGCAATTACGAATTGGGAAAGACCGAGAACCCCCACTGAGGTAAGAAGTTTCTTGGGATTGGCAGGATATTATCGACGATTCGTTCAGAATTTCTCAAGAATTACAACACCATTGACAAAGCTTAAACGAAAGAATGAAAAGTTTATATGGAATGACAAGTGCGAAGAAAGTTTTCAGGAATTGAAGCGGAGATTAATCACAACACCTATTTTGTCACTTCCAGACGATCATGGGAATTTCGTAATTTATAGCGATGCTTCTTACAAAGGATTAGGATGTGTTCTTATGCAGCACGACAAGGTGATTGCGTATGCGTCAAGGCAATTGAAACCACACGAACAGAAGTACCCTACTCATGATTTGGAGTTAGCAGCTATAGTTTTCACTTTGAAGATTTGGAGACATTATTTGTATGGAGAAAAGTGTGAGATTTTCACGGATCACAAATGTTTGAAATATATATTTACCCAGAAGAAACTTAATATGAGACAAAGGAGATGGTTAGAATTGATCAAAGATTATGATTGCTCGATTAATTATCATCCCGGTAAAGCGAACATTGTAGCAGATGCGTTAAGTCAGAAGGAAAAGTTAAATATATTATCCGTACCTGAAGAGATATATAAAGAATTTCAAAAATTGGAATTGGAGATTAGAATTTGCAAGCCCGAGGAAGCAAAAGTTTACAGTATGATTTTCCAACCGGAGTTATTGGAGAAAATAAAGAAATGCCAGAAAGAGGTAATGGATCAAGATATAAATAGTTTGGTAGGTGAGGAATTATGCACACAACAAGATGATCAAGGTATTCTTAGGTTTTCTTCAAGAATTTGGATTCCACCAGTAACGGAGCTGAAAAATGAAATTTTACAAGAGGCACATAGTTCAAGATATTCCATCCATCCAGGGAGTACCAAAATGTACAGAGATTTAAAGAAGAATTATTGGTGGCCAAATATGAAGAGGGAAATTGCGGAATGGGTTAGCAAATGCTATACCTGTCAGAAAGTTAAAGCGGAGCATTAGAGACCAAGCGGATTGCTACAACCATTGGAGATTCAAGAGTGGAAGTGGGAACATATTGCCATGGATTTCATAGTTGGATTACCAAGGACAAGGGATAATCATGATGCCATTTGGGTTATAGTAGATAGACTTACCAAGTCAGCTCATTTTCTGCCTATAAATGAAAGATTTTCGCTCGATAAGTTAGTTCATATGTACTTGAAAGAGATCGTAGTTCGTCATGGAGTTCCAGTGTCTATTGTATCTGATCGAGATCCAAGATTTAATTCAAGATTTTGGAAGAGTTTTCAAGAATGTTTGGGAACAAGATTGAATATGAGTACGGCCTATCACCCCCAAATGGATGGCCAAAGTGAAAGAACGATCCAGACAATCGAGGACATGCTACGTGTTTGTGCTATTGATTTCAAAGGAAGTTGGGATGAGCATTTACCCCTAGTTGAGTTTGCTTATAACAACAGTTATCACGCCAGTATTGGGATGCCACCTTATGAAGCCCTTTATGGACGCAAATGTAGATCTCCAGTATATTGGGACGAAGTAGGAGAACGCAAAATACTCGGACCCGAATTGGTGCAGCAGACAAAGGAAGTTGTTGAAATTATCCAGAAAAGATTAATAGCCGCACAAGATCGTCAAAGGAAATATGCAGACCAGTCAAGAAAAGACATGGAATTTGAAGAAGGAAGCTTGGTATTATTGAAAGTATCACCGTGGAAAGGACTAACGAGGTTTGGGAAGAAAGGGAAGCTAAACCCAAGATATGTCGGACATTTTGAAATCCTAAAGCGTATTGGCAAGGTAGCTTACGAGTTGGCGTTACCTCCGCACATGGAGCACATTCACAATGTTTTTTACATATCAATGCTTAAGAAATATAATCCAGACTCCAGGCATATAATAGAATATGAGCCAATAGAACTTCAAGCAGATTTATCATATATAGAGAGCCCGATAGAAGTTCTAGAAGAGAGAGAAAAAGTATTGAGAAATAAAGTGGTAAAGTTAGTAAGAGTATTGTGGAGAAACCCAAAGGTTGAAGAGTCAACCTGGGAGTTAGAAAGTGATATGAGAGAAAAGTACCCTCATTTGTTTTCTTAGAGATTCTGAGGACAGAATCCTTTTAAGGGGGGAAGGATGTAATATCCGGGATATATCGTGTAATTATTTTTGCTATTATATAATTATTATGTGTGTTCAGTATCTATTTTGTAAGCTAATTGTTAAGTGTTATCTGTACTTGAATATTCAAAAATAATATTAATTGAGTATTTTAATTTTTATATGTCCAAAATAAAATATAGATAATTGTCATATCTTCCTAATTATTTTTATGTTGGTTTATGGATTTATAAGAATCATATGAAATTTCTAAAATCTTTTTCCAGGTAATTAAAATCTATTTTATAAAAACGGGAACCAACAACGTCAACCGTTGTTACATTTTTGGAACCCGAAACTCTTTCGAGAACTCCTTCCTAACCTAATTGTAATATTCCGAGCATATTCCATGTTTCGACTTTTTCGATCCGGCTTACGGTTTGTGCTGCGCGGGTCCCGGTGCAACATTTTCGATACAATATTCGTTTCGGTAAATCAATAAAACCCGTATTTTCGATAAACGGGAGCTTTTTATTAAACTATCCCAATTATCACTTCGTAATACGTGTAACCAGGCGCTGAGACCAAGACCGCAGTACAAATTGTACTGATTTGGATAATTATCCCGAAAACCGATACCGTTTGGATCAGTTTTTACAAATAAACGTACCGTTTTATATCCGGAATGATCCAACGGGATACAAATTTTCCGTAATTATAAATAGCCTTTTACCATATTTTATTTCGTATCAAAATCATTTGCAGATAGTTAATTATATAATTTTCAGAGAAAAGCCCTAATTTCCTAAAACTGTTCTAAGAATCAAACAGCAAAACGAAGGCGTTACCGATCTCTGTTTTCAAAGCTTGAGTAACCAAAACGAAGGATTTGAAGTGTTCTATCAGATTCTGAGCTTTGTTTCACTGCAGAAATCAAGGTTATTTTTCTAAAAATTTATTTATTTTTGAATTTATTTTTTAAAAATATGAATTTTTGTTCGGATGATTGTTTGTATGATTTGATGATTGCATGTTGTAGAGCTTGTTTTCCTGATGATTTTCATATGTCATACGTCTAATTTGGAGTTCAATAACATGTTCAAATTTGAGTTTAATTTTCGAATTTCAAAATTAGGGTTTATAACCCGTATGAATGTTCTTAATTGAAATTTGGGGGTTTCTTATTCTGTGATAGATTGATGTTGTGTTATAGTGGGTTGTGTTCTCTGTGAAATTTGCAATCTAGTCGTATAAGTTTCATGAACCAACGAGGTCTGTAGAGAAGGGAGTTGTGTTTTGAAGTTTTCCGATGTTCGCCGGAAACTGGAAAACTTCACGGCCAAATTCCGGCCAACTCAGGGATTGTTAGGATGAATTGATTGCATGGTTGTGTTCCTGATATTGTGTAGATGTGATCTGGAGGTGTTGGTGGGGTGTGGACGCCGAGAACGTGTTGTCCGGCGAACACGACTGTTTTCCGGCGAAGAGCTGGAAAATTACAGTTTAGTACCCCAACTTTTGAAAACGATGCAGTTAGGTCCCTGAAGTTTCCAGACTTTGCAAATTTAGGATTCCTGTTTATAAAATGTTTAAAAATCATATTTCCTATTTATTTTTATTATAAAAATTCATTTTTAAATTCTGAAAATTCTAAAAATTATTATTTTAATTCCGAAAATAATTTTTTAATTCACAAATAAATCTAAATTAATTAGTTAATTAATTTCAGTTAATTTATAATTGATTAATTGGTCAATTAATTCGAAAATTAATTGATTAATTGATTTAATTAATTATTAATTGATTTTAATTAATTATTTAATTAGTTTTAATTATTTAAAAATGATTTAAAAATTCTGAAAAATAGTTTCGAGCTTTAAAATATTATTCTAAATTATTTCCAAGGCTCGATAATTATTCTAAAATTATTTCGGAGCCAGAATGGGCCTACCGAACCCTGTTTATTAACCCGAAATTGATCAAACGACCCGTTTTAATTCCGAAAAATGTTTTAAAAATCATTTTAAATACCAGAAAGCCTATTTATGACCCGAGACTTCTTTATAAATAATATATCATTGATTACGTGATGTATTATATGCTATATGTGACTTGTTAATTGACTATCGGTCTATATATTCGGTGTTTACTTGATTATTGCATAACTTTCAATCCGTTAATCGGATTTGGGTAAAACGAAGGGTAAATAAAAGTATATGTTGAATAGAATTCCATGAGTAAATTATTGATAGATACTTATGATATGTGAGCAGAAGAGGCAAGACGTACGAAAGGGAAACAGGTAGTTGAGGAATAAAACGGTTGTGATTGGAAGCGAGTGCAGTGTAGTAACCTAATACCAGGCAAGTGTTCTAAACTTTCTCGAGATATTGTAGTACTTGATAATCCTGTGATATTGCAAGTGCTTTGAAGCACAGAAACCTAAATCCTGATTTCAGTTATTGTTCTTGAGCCATGAATCATATTCTTTCTAATCCATTGATTATTGTATACCCAAACAAGAACCACAAATCTACGATACTACTCCACAAATACATACAAACTAAATACCAGACACTGAAATGAACTATTATATACTCAACCCATGGTATCTTATACTTTGAAAGACCAAATCCTTGAAACCTTGAAATGTTGATTCCTTTGTTATCCAATTCTTTCATTACCCAGCATCCAAGCTTTTAAATTACCTTATTGATCCTTACAAGGATTGAAACCCTTTCATTGTTAAACATTTATTGTTGTTAATGATTTCGGTTATTGCTTATTATTGCATATTCTGTTATTATGTTAGAATTGGATTGTTTTTATAAAATTGTGGACCAGATTATAGACCATATAATGGTCAAGTTAGGCCAATGTGTGCCTTGGATCCAGTAGTTAGAGCAATGCTGTGTGCCTTGCTCGAGGTTAGTGCGTGACTGATCAGCAGCCTAACCTTGGTTTTTAAATTAAAAGTATAATATCCAATTCTAAATCATAATCCATTGTTCACTTGATATCATAAACATATTCACCTGATGATCATTATTCTCAGTTTTGTCATTGTGACTTGCTGAGCTAGTTAGCTCATTTGTTCGATGTTGTTTACATTCTTTCCAGTTAAAAAGGAACCAGTTGGTAAAGAGGATCCCCAGTCCAGCGCGAGAGCTAGGGGTTCAGGTTGAGAAAGCTGAGCTAGTAGGCTTCTTTTGGAATAATTTAAGTTTGTAAAAGTTTGTAATAATGTTTAATACTCAGTTTGAGTTTAAATAGTTGGGATTTGAACAGTTTGTAATATATTAGTATGTTTGGCTTGTGTGCATACTTTAACCTGTTGCGGTCCGTGGTGTTTGGTAAGTAGGGTCACTGCATATATTATTATTATCTTTATTATTGTTATAAGCAGGTTATAATTAAGGTGTGTCTGTGGACCCCAAACTTCTGACCCGGGTTTGGAGGGCGCCACATAACTTGTCTCAGGGACTAGATCTTGTAGCTCTGATACCAACTTGTGACGCCCTCAATCTCGGGGTTAGGAAATGAGGACCCACACACCTTTAATCTATGAAATAAATAAGCATAAACCCCGATTAGCTACTAATAGGATCAAACAGGATAAAGTATGAGACAAGTTTACAACTACCAACCATAGAATATAATTTACAACCCTAATTAAAACCAACTTTACATAGTCTATCCCGACTTGGAACCGACAGATAACCCGTTGTATCTTAACAACTTTTCGGCTAAGCGCTTGCTTACTCAAAACTTGTACTACCTGCTCTGGCAACCGGAAGCCCTCAACACGGTAGGGACCACCAGGTATGCTCTTACGAGAAGTGCGCCTAAGCTTGGCCATCTTCTTGCTTAACTGCCTTGGTTAGATTAAAACAAAACATATGAGTATAAAACTCAGCAAGTAACTATAAAACAGTTCTATGATACAAAATCCACAATATACCATTACCGATCTCAGGGCATTCTACTTTATCATTTCTAGGTGGCAGATTTCTATCTTTTGGGCTATGAAAGGGTTATGAAAAAAAGCTTTGGGCTTCCAAGGAACAAGGTCCAAGATAGGGTGAAAGCCGACATTCATCACAAATCATTAACAGGATCACAAGTGATCTTTCAAACGGAAAGCGAGAATCTTTTCATCATTGGGAATCAATTATACGATTGATAACAGAATCAAAATCAGGGTTCACAAGATGTAAGCTAATCAATATCACAATCAACTCTTTTCAAAACATTATTTACCATTTCATTTTCAAAGAATCATTCACTGAATAAAATTCAATAATTATGGAAGCCTTGATTGGACTACTTTAACTTTTCAATTCATAATAATATGGGTGATCATCCCGTACCGACCTCCATCCGGTCTTTTAGGTACCTATGGCATAATTTCTGCCTTAACTGGACTAGCCCCGCTACCCTCTTTATACGACTAGACTAGTCCCACTAGTCTCTACGTCTCAATCCAATCCATCAGGAATTCATTTGGAAAACCTTGTGTTGGAAAAAGAAAGGTTTAATAAATCCATTTTACCATTACCAAGAATATGAAATCATTCAGACTCTTTCAAGTCGAAACTCATTCTTAGGTTCAATTTCAAGAATTCAAAGATAAGGAAATGAATCAAGGATAAGCAAAGTTCAATTCTAGAGATCTTGATTAAATGATGACAAGATACTCAAGTTGGGGAATCAAAACTATTTCAAAAATCATTAGGGAATAAGGTAAACAAAGGAGTAAAGGATCATTACACAAGGGGTTCGTAAAGGTTCTCAAAGGGTTTACAATAGTTCATGGTATTGACAAGTAATCGGGATAAGAAAAGGTTACCAAAGGGTTTGAACAATAATTTTATCAATAAAAAGTTCACAGGAACAATAATAGGGTATCTCAAGAATCAATAACAGGGGTACATTACTATAAAAGTTCAATACTCTACATGGCATGAACAATATCCTCTCTATAACAATTTCACAAGTAATTAATTAATCGCAATACTCTAAGAGTATTATACCAAAACCCGTATACTTTAACCATATAGACTTTGGATCACGTATTGCGATACAAATACGACATATAACATTTAATCCTTGTATTTTAAACTCTATACTCGAGTTATTATATCACTTATATAGCCTTATATCAAGACGATTCAATCCTTCCCTTTTCATCATTCAATTCGAACCAAAACACACACATAAATCATATAATTTCTAAAAATATTACACGTGCATTCACTTAGCATCAAATCAATCCCTTTTGTACCTATATTCCATTCGGCCCTTACAACCAAACACAACCAAGAATCAAGCATTAACATGCAAACACCAAAATTGCATAAAAACTTGAGTTCAAGTCACTACTATTCCTTTAATTCATCTTTTAGCCTAAACGCTTACATGCAAAACTCTATCTCGGCATGCATCCAAATACTCATGTCGATTCTCGCTAATAACTAATGCAATTAGCACATAAACTCACAAAATCAACTTGATCTTCTTTTAACCATAAGATCCATTCGTATTTTACAAAAGAAACACACATGCATAGATAAATTTGACATGCACTTTCTAGAACCAAATCGAAATCACACCTATAGTTCATTTAAACACATAAATCAACTTTAATCCCTTAAGATCAAGCAAGAACACCCAAATTTTCCATTAATCAAGACATGCATGCATCATTTGGAGTTCTTAAACCACATCTCAATCCACTTATTCAAGAATCTCTACAATCAATCAATCAACAAATCATTTTCATCATAAAATCAACTTAATAAACAAGAACCATTCGGTTTTCAAGCAAAACATCACATGCAACTTCTATTTCGATTCTTTAAATCATCAACTAATCAAATTTCTCAATTACTTCTAAGAATATTCATTAACAAGTCATTTCCATCCAAGAAATAATCAAATTTATTTTCTCAAAATCAAGGACCCATTCGGGTTTTTATGAAATCACCACATGTAAACTTTGAAAATAGATTTTATGATTAGTAGAGCTCAATAATAACATCATCACTCACCATCGGTTCACCGGAGTTCATCACCGGTGGCGGTGGCTTCACGGTGGTGCCCTCATTCGAGGGTGTCCAACCACAAAACCCCCAATTTTCCTTAAAAATCATAACAACAAATACATGCAAGACATAATCATCACAAAATCACATCATCTTGGTTCTATAAAACAAGAACTCGGCAAAAACCGAACCTAAACACACACACACACACACACTCGCATGCAGGTACTAAACCACACATGCAAGTGAATCAAAGCTTATATATGTAACAAGGATGAAGTTTTATGGAAGAATCAATAAAAATTAAGTGATGAAGAGAGATGTACTGAGAGGAAAAAGAGAGAGAGGGAGAGTCTTCGAGAGTGAGAGAGAAAAAGAGAGAGAGAGAGAAATGAGAGAGTGTGAGAGGTGAGGGGGTGGCCGGGTGAAGAGAAAGAAAAGGGGGAGGGGATGGAGTATTTATATTGACTTGGGAGGGTAGTGTGGTCATTGTACCACACTTTTACATTTCTTTTCCTTTTCTCTCTTATTTTCAATCCAAAAACGAATTTAATCAAGAAATAGATCTCCCGAAAAAGATGAGAATGAAATGAATAATAATTTTAGAATATAGATCTCGAAATTATCTTTTCAGCCATATTTTCAGAATAATTTTTGAGTGAACGGTTGATTAAATACGGATTTTACAAGATTATGCTGAAAATAGCATTTTAGCTCCATAAAATCATTTTAAAATGTAACGATTATGAAATAAATCCGTATATCACTTTTAGAAAGTCTCTAGGACTATTTTGAAGATAACACAACTAGTCTCATGCCTTGATTTTACTCGAATAATTTTATAAAAATGCATCAAGGTCCAATAATCCTTATTTTAAATCAAATAATTCCTAAAATCCGTTTAAAAATTAACAGATCACGTAATCATGCATACAGACAAGCAAGCACATATATTTCACATTTAAACACTTTAATCCCTTTTAATATTGGTTCCGTTCTACCTCACGGCCCGACAACATAGCTTAACCCCTAAGCTGACTCTTTAAATTGGAACGCATCTATCTACGCTCCCAGATACTAATATACAATAAAGACAATTAATCATCACTTAATCACATAATTTATATTTATACCACTGAAGTCATACTTTATTATATCACGAAATTCCCAATCGTTACAATGAGTGGATTTCATATATACTTGGAACGCTTCATTTCATGCTTAAATTGGTGTTTTGGACTCAAGTATATGGTATATTTGCTGTGTTTTTGTGTTATTGCATTGCAGGGCACTAGTTGGGGGAGGAAAAGGCTTTGCAAGGATTTTATGCTGATAAGATATCATATTTTGAAGTTTAGGCCATTCTCAAGTTGTAGAGAATCTCGTTAGCTTCAAGTGGGCAGTTGAATCGCCTAATTATGACGAGCAGAACTCAAGATACGGCCAAAAAAAGAATTGTCAGAAAATCACCATAAGGCCGGCGCGCCCGCGCCAGAACTAGCGCGTCCATGCCCCATAAACCAGTAAACTGGCGCGCCCACGCGACCCTTTTTGCCTCAGATTCCTGATTTTAGTAGAAATTGATGATTTTAAGAGTCCAGGTCCACTTGTGGCCTATATAAACCAATAAAAAGATGTTTTTAACAACAAGGAGCCAAGGGATAACATTGAGAAGACCTAGAGAGCACAAGACGACTACGGAGAAGAAGACTTTTGTATTCTTTAATATAGTCGATACTTTGATGCTTGTTTTCGATTCGTCTTAAACTCTAGTACTCTTATATTGTTTATTATCATGTTTTCTTTGGAACCCATGGTGACGATGAGTTCGATTATGAGCTAATCGTTGTCATGGGGTTCTAGTGGATTTATCTATGGATTTCAATAGTTAATTGTTCTAATTATTTAGTGTGTGGTGAATAATGATTTCCTAGTTTGGATGTGCTTATTCGTCTTTGATGCGTAGCTAACATCTAAGATTGTTTGTTAATCTCTATTGAAGCGACAGTGAATATAGAGGTTTAGAACTTACCATGCTAGCATAGGTTTATGTATAAAATGACATGCATAATTCGTGGATAATTTTAACCATCTTATTCACCCTATGTAATCACGATAGATAACTTGCTCTTAAACTATTATATTTTCAAATCTTATAGACATATAGGGTCTAAGCATAATTGGTGTCTATACAACTTTTATCTCTTTTGTGGATGTTTCATAGTAAGGTATACGTATAATGAAAGTTAGCGTATACTAATTTCATGTTATCTGATTAGTTGTCATCACCATCACATGTTAGGGTAAAAGACATAAACTTTGAATGAAGTATTTAATAAAGTTAGAATCCCATGTATATTCTCATATAAGTAATTCAATCTTTATTCTCTTAGTTAATGCTATTTAGTATAATCTCTTAGTTAAATCAAAACTCAAATTGTTACTTGTCTTAGCATTGAACGATAACTATGGATGGCAAAATAATCCGATCCGATGAATACCCGATCTGAAACCCAAAATTTTGGATTTACCGAACCCGATTTTTTGGATTTGGATATGGATTTAATTTTTAAACCCGAAATTTTTTGGATTTGGATATTAGGTATACTCATCTGATACCCAATCCGAAATCCAAAACTCTATCTGAACCCGATCTGAACCCGAAATCCGAAAAAACCCGAATTATTATATATATATAATATTAGAATTTTATATATTATAGTATTATAATATATATTTATATATTTAATTATTTATAATATACCTTAAACATATTATTATATAATATTTAGAACATATGTTTTTATATTTATGTTAAAAATTAACTAATTATAAAATTTAATGAAAAATAATTATTCAATCATCTAAACGGGTGATAAGGTTTATAAGGGTAACAAAACATCTTTTAGTAATAAATAAAAAAAACTGGGTATCAATTGAATTGATTTTTTAAATATTAGCTATACATATAATAACACAATTAATGATATGGTGTAGTGGTTGAAGATAACACGTTAAAACTTTTTCTCTACAAGTCACGTGTTTGTTGTGCAAGACATGCTTGTACTATTACAAGACTAAGTCAAATTGACAACCCTAAGTAAGTTGTATTGTAATCTTAGTTTGCATGTAACGACCGAGAAAATTACGCTTGTATTATATTCTAATAAAGCTAATTTATGTGTATTATTATGTGATTAAGTGTGTTGAGTCGTAAAACCCTAAATGCTATGTGCTTTACATGATTATGTGAACCTTCCGTGTTATATAATTATATATGCGAGTCTGATAGAATCGTATGGGTAGACGATTAAGGCTTCGTGGTATCAATTTGAGATATGCATATGAAGTAAGTTATCTAAACAAATATCTTTCCATGATAGATTCAGTACCAACAAGGTGAATCAAGCCAGAGGTAGAAGGCAGTGAAGCATACGAGGTGAAGTGCACACCAGGCAAATTTTTCCCCTATTCTAAATTAAGAATAGTGAAATATACCCCACTTTTCATATCAATTACACCTTGATAATTCTTGTTCATATACATTGATACACAATTAGTGATTCTTGTTTCTATTTCATTTTGATTCTTGATTTCTCCCAATTTATTGAATCCTCTATTCATATTCTAATACTTTTACCCTTGTTACATATACTCTGATATATCATGATGTTGGCATACATCACAAGCATACCGATTGTTCCGGATGCTAAGCTATGGACTGGATAGTTACGATGCGGGTCGGGTATTAACCGGACCCTTGATTATGAGGCCATAGTTGACTGGGTACCCCTTATGTTGGTTGGGTCTATGCAGTTGGGTATAGATCCGCAATGTATCCTGACTGATTAGCAGGTTATAGTGTATATGTTGGTTCTTGTTTCCAGTCTCATTCATTTGGCACTCGCCAGTAATGGCAAGTTATTATTCTATACAAAAACAGATGGTTGTTCAAACCAGCAGATTATAATTCACATATTCTTTTCTCTTAACACTATATATATTGTTGCAGGCTTGTTGAGCAATTTCGGCTCACCCCCTTTTATTGTTATTCACATTGTTTTTTAGTTAAGGTTGAGAATGAAACCTATCAGAACCCGAGTAGTCAAGAAGCGAGTCAAGCAGCGGGACCTTCGTATACCAAGGGTGTTTGTCCCTATCCCAGAAGAGAGCTTTGAATTGCCAGTTCAGGTGTAGCAGGACAAGTAATAGTGATAGTTGGAATAAAAGTTGTTTAGTTAAAAAATGTGAATAGAATAAAGTTTTGTAACAAAGAGAGTTCTTGAGATAGTTGATTCAGTTTGGTTTGTAATAAAGTTGGTTGTGGTTCTTGTTTTCAATCCTTAACCTTGAAAAGATCCTGAGTAGTAGTTCGGGGTAATTATTTTATTAATATCTTGCTTGTACAGGTTTAGTGAGTAGTTGGTGTTAATAATGCCCCAAATTTATACCCCGGATTTGGAGGGTGTTATAGTTGGCATCAGAGCTTAGGTTTTGGCCTTAAAAACAAGAATAATAGAGTTAAGATAAGATAGAAAGATCATACGAGATAGGAGTAGTGGTTTTAGGGTTGTTTGTTTATTAGATTAGGAGTTTGTGAGTTTTAGGCATGTGATTTGAATTTCTTGTGTTATGGTTATTATATTAGATGGCTTCTTCAGCGTCATCCTCGGAGCGGACTGAGTCAGACCCAGTGGCAGTACGAGCACCAGCACTAGCACCGGCGTCAATTCAGGCATTTCCACCATTGCCTCCACCACCACCATTACCTCAGGGACCCGCACCAGAGCAGTTGTCGGTACCCCATGCACCAGAGGTACTTGATTTTGTTGATTATTTTCCTCATTTTGAGTCGGGGATACCTGACTTTTCACCGTTAGAGTTTCCGATGTTTGATATTCCTGATATGGTTGACATTCCCCAGTGGGAGGAGTTGGAGCCGCAGATTCCAGTACCACAGCCTGATCTTCGTGAGTCTCATATGGTGTCTTACCAGCAGTTCCAGAGTGAGAGGGAGGAGATGCTGAGATGGCAGGACCGGTGTCGAGAGATACTTGGGTTATTCGAGACCAGAGAGGATGTACCAGTCAAAGAACTTCAGCCAGATTATATACTGAGGGATAGACTTCGTCAGATACTTAGGGCAGGATCTCAGGAGATGGTTGATTTGAGACAGCAGGATGTGTGCACCGATGCCATACATTGTAGGGCTATGAGACTTATCGAGGCCGTACTAGAGGCGCTACAGCAGGAGTTGATCCGTGTGCCACCCGGATTCTGATCTCAGTTGATAGTCTGATGTTGTACCATATGTATTATATCTAGATAGATGCAGTATAGTAGAGTATGACTAGTTTGTATGCATGTAGCCGCTAGTTTTGACTGAGAGTAGTAGCAGGATGACTGATATGTTGTAGACCTTTTGTATCAACCATTGACACCTGCAGCTGGTGTCCTACCTATATATATAAAATGAACCTTTTGACGTTTTTTTTAATTTCAGTCTTTTTAAGCATTTACATTTATTTTACTGTTTTACCGTTGTATATTTTAAAATGCTGTTTTATTTACAACCATGTTGTTGAAAGAGATGTGTCCTAAGTCTAATCATGTATGATGATTTAGGAATAACTTTTATGTAATCTGTTTTGATTTCATTGATATTAATAAAAGACTTTTTTTGGTTTTATTGCGGGCTTTATCTATTTAAGTGTTTAAATAAGATATACCATAGTTTAGAGTAAAGTTTTTTATGGATTATGATGATATCATAATAATGAGACTTAAAAGATGATAACTCTAAACTTAAATATTTTTTTTTGTCGTAGGATTACTAACTGGTAATTAGTAATCCGCAAAGATCGGTCCATACTATGCTTGCTTCATTATGAAGGATGTCTGTTCTCATAGACATTTATGTGGTGACACTATAGCTAGTATGTAGGTGCTTATTATAGAATAAGTTCACTGAACATGACTCACACAGCTGAACAACTAATGGAGTTCACTCACGTATCAGCAGTTGTTCACATAGTGATAGTTGTACAAGTATCCTTAGACTTGAGGTCATCATAGTCATCTTGTGTACACTGAACAATGCTTTAGTTTAGTTCTTAGTCTCCAGGGATAATTATAAGGGCTCTAATGGGTATAGGAATTTGTACACGAAGATAGTGTATGATCAATAAAGGATCTACCCCTTCCAGTGAAGGAAGAGAATGTTCAATGCTGATCCACTTATGCTAGTTCAGGAATCTCTGGCCAGAGTGAATGAAATTAGAAAGGAGTTTCTAATTTATATTAAACGGAACTAAGCATAGTGAATGGGAAAGCAAATGATTAAATAAGATAGGCTTGACACAAGTTCCATGTCTTGTATTTAATCGTGACATTGCAGGGTAGAAGGAATTGATTGTACGGTAACTATTCACTGAATAGGTTCTTGGTATTCTAAGCAGTGAATTCGTATTATCCGGATAGTCGCGATATGCTGAGAAGTATCCCTCACGATGTAGAATAAATATGATTAATTAATTAGTCATATTTAATGAATTAGAGAATTTATATAAATAATGATAAAATAGTTTTATTATTATTTATTCCTACTACCGGCTTAATATTGAACCTACAGGGTCACACCATAAAAGAGAATGATCTAATGGTGGAGGAATTAATTAATAATGGCTGATAATTATTTATTTGTGAAATAAATAATTAATTAGCAAATTTAATAATTGATTAAATGAGATTTAATTAATTATAAATTAATTAAGAAAAGTTCTTAATATTATTAATTAAGAATTTAATTTTGGAAATTAAATCAAGTGAGAGAATTATTTTTCTAAAGTGTTTAGAAAAGGGATTAATGATTAAAAGGTGTTTTAATTATCAGTTAATTGGATAATAAGAATAATCAATTAAAGGGTTATTAATAATAATATTTTATGGAAAATTTTCAGCTGAAAATTTTGCCTATAAATATACTATTATAAACCCTATTTGCCTCAACCCAAATAAAAAAAACCCTAATTTTAAAGTAGAAATAGAGGGAGGCAACTAATTCTCTCAACCTCTTCCTCCTCCATTACATTGATCTCTTGGTGGATACCGGTGGAGTGTTTCACACTTGAGGAGCAGCTGCTAGGGATCTCCGCTCATCGTTCTTGGATCGCTATTAAAGACCTCCATCTTTCCATTAACGTAAAGCTTCTTAAGGTAAACATACTGAACTACGAATTAAATATTATTTTTCGCATGGATCCTGCAGAGGGTTTCGGTTTTTTTTAAGATTTAAATTTACGTTTTCGTTGCATTTATGTGCTTAAAACCCTTCAGTTGTACCCTTTATTTTTCCAAAATTTTCAATTATTTCAAAATGATTTATTTAAATATCACACTGTTTTTAATTACTTGTTTTAAATAATTTGTAAATTGTTTTTCTTTCCCATATCAACTGTTTAAATTTTGTTTTATTACCATACAACTTGTTTTTTATTTATATCACCTGTTTAATAAACTGTTATTAAAAGAACCAATTGTTTTATTATCAGAACTATGACACCTAAAAGAAAAACAAGAACTGAGTCGTCTAATGGCAATACCGAGGTTCAGAACAATAATAACCAAATGGACCAAATGTTCCACCTCATGCAATAACAGATGATGATGATGCAGCAACAGATGCAGCAGCAACAACAGTAATTTCAATAACAAATGTTACAGCAAGTCGTTCATCCAGAGCAACAAGCACCACCAGTAGTTACTTTCAAGCAATTCCAGTCGGTGAAGCCTCCGGAATTCGAAGGTTCCGCAGATCCTACAAAGGCGAGAGCTTGGTTAAAAGAAATGGAAAAGGCCTTTGCATTTAGTAAAAGTTGAGGAAGATCAAAAGACGGATTTCGCTAGTTGCTTTATGAAAGGTGAGGCCAATTACTAGTGGGAATCGAAGAAAGCTTTGGAAGGTGAAGGTTTAGTGACTTAGGATAGATTTACCGATCTTTTTCTGGAGAAGTATTTTCCTCATTACATGAAGAATCAGATGGACATCAAGTTCTTAGAGTTGAAGCAGGGTAATTTGTCGATCGCGGATTATGAAGCCAAGTTCACAGAATTGGCCAGATTTGTTCCCGAGCAAATGTATACTGATGAAAAGCGAGCAGGGATTGAAGCCATGGATCCGTAGTAGGGTAGCAGTGTTCGAGCTAACCACTTATACAGTCATTGTTCAGAAGGACATGATTATTGGATGGGAGAGTGAAGCATCTCAGAAAGAGAAGGGACCGGGAAGTTTCCATAACCGTACCAACAGAAGGCCAGGATTTCAAGCCCGAGGAAATATGAATGTTAGAAGGACAGAGCAGGGCAACCAGAGGACGGATAACCGACTCCCAGCCCCAAACCAGCAGAGACTTATCCGACCACCTATACCTGATTGCAGAATATGTGGGAAGAAGTGTTATTCCCTAACAATACAACAAGAATTACAGAAGGGGGTTGAATGTAATTTTGGCTTCTTTTTAAGATTTTTAAAACTGTTCTAACTCGATAATATATAAGTGTTTGATTTGCAAAGTGCGGAATGAAAGAATGACATATATCAAAACACAAGTAATAAAAACACAGGTCTTTAAAACTTTCTGGTGGATTTGAATGTATCCACCATATATATATATATATCGAGTGAGAACCCTGTGAAGCTTGAATAGCTCACAGCTGCAGTTACAAATATGAACAACTAAACTTACAGAGAAATGCTACAGGATTCAGCTTACAAATGTTTCTCTGAGAATGTATTTGCTTAGTCTTGTTTTTGTTCTACTTGCTACACTTGGTTTATATATCACCAAGTTTACATGATAATAAGATAAGATAATAAAACAAAACCTATCAAGTCTAACTCCATGCTGCTTCACTACTCTATTCCAGCATCTTTGAATATCTCCATAATTGCATGGAAATGGTAATGCTTCTTTGTTTTCAAAAACCCTGTTGAACAGGCTGCCACATTCCTTTTGCAAACACTCGACGCATGTGACTGTGTTATCACTGTCAACAGATATTTGAATTGATCATCCTTCGGATACATGCTTGTTATCCGTCGGGTAGCCTTGTTGATCATCCATCGGGTAGCTTTGTTGATCATCCGTCGGGTAGCCATTTATCACTTGACTCCATTTTATTTGTGCAGAATTACAAGACATCGTATATTTACATTTAATCAACCTATTCTGCACATCTACTAGCAGTCTACATGATTCATAAGCTACTACAGAATCTATACAAAGTTGTTTGCAGAAATGTGCTACAGTACTTATTGTTACATAAGCTACTCACCCGATGGATATCAGTTAGTCATCCATCGGGACTATATTAAATTATTCATCGAAACTATAATTGATCATCCGTCGGGTGCAACAAAATTCACTAAGTTAAATCTACTAAGGTGTTTTGTTTAGCTTATCATCAAGTTCACAACATATTCCTAACAATCTCCTCCAATTTATGTCTAATGGAATTGTAGCCATAAATTAAGAGAAACTTGATGATAACAAAACATCCTAAAGATACAGTTTGAAAAATAGTAGATAAAACTAATAAGTGCTGCAAATTTTACTGAAAATTGAACAAAGCAAAGTGTACAAAGAGTTCTCACAATCAATTTTCAAGGTGGTCCTCTAGTCTGAGAAGATAAGTCTATCTCCTTGAATGTATGGATTTCTTCCCAAGTCTTCTGTTGTTTTCCTCTATTTGATTCTGGAGTTGTCTGTGGAATTCAAGTTCATCAGCTTCTGAGAGATTTAGCATTTCTTGCATTTCTAAAAGAGTCTCATTGCTAGAGATACTCAACTGGTCCTCCAATCTGAAGAATCTTCTAACTCCTTTGTTGTCCATGAATTCCATCAACCAATAAGGCCTCAGATGCACTCTCTTTCCTGTGAAGGGAATTGATAGAGTTTTTGGAAGTACATCTTTGGTTCTATCACTCCTTAGCTCCTCAATCTTCTGAAGAACTATTCTCCTTGCAGTCACATTGTATTCTTTTTGAAGGATGAGTAGACTTTAATCAGAACAGATTGGATTTCTTGGAGAATCCTGTGAAGAGGCCATATTATCTCTTTCCCTCCCTTGTATTTAAATACCAGTCTTTCAGGAAGGTGTCTATAAGCATCAATTCCTCTTACTTCTTCCAGTTTATCCAAGTAGAGATTCAAGTCTGAAAACTTTTTAATATCATAAATGTACATGAGATCTCTCTTGTTGACTATGGGTTGGGATTTGGTTAAGATCTTGGACTTGAGAAATACTGGTTTCACTTTCTTGATTGCTCTTGACTTTGTCTTCTTTTCCTTGAAGATAGGAAAGTTCAGCTCAGGAATCGGAAAACTATCCCAGTTTACTGGTTCATCCTTAGGAATTATGGGCTCACCATGAATATTCCTTGTTGGATCCACCACTTTGAATTCTTCAAATACCACAGAGGTTTTGATGTCTGAGTTATAGTTGTAGGATTCCTGGGAATAGAGTCTCCCTTTTCCTCATCACTGAAGTTCAATTTTCTCTTGTTTCTTTGCTTGTATCTTGGTTTCTTTGTCTGTTGAGGTTCAGCTTGCATTTTAGATCTTGAGGTTCAGCAATTTCAGATGGTTGTGCAGAAGTTTCTGTTATGATTTTTACAGCTTAAAGTTTGGCCAAGATAGCAGCTTGCTCCTTCTTTTGTTTGTGCTTCTTAGCATCCAAGGTAGCTTGCTTCTTTTCTAGCCTGATTCTTTCTTTCTCTTCCTTCTTAGCTTCCACAAACAGTGGGTGTCCAACCACCACACAAATCTCCTTACCATTTCTGTAAATTTTAGCAATTCTCTTTTTAAGTGCTGAATCTGATGGATCATTGTAGAATGCAATTGACCTTGCCAACAGCTTCTTCTTATCTGGCCTAAGTGTCTCATACACAATATCCATAGGATTCTTGTCTGAAAACTTTCAATAGTTTCTTTTAGGCTTCATGATTAAATCCGCTTTTGGAGATTTGAAGCAGGAAGTTTGACCCTTTTCCAGATAGTTCATACTTATGTCATTCACAAAGATTTTTATGACTTCAGAGTGATGACTAAAGACTTTATCTGGTTTCTGAATTGGCCCAAACTTTTATTGGATCTCTGCATCTATCTTTCTCCACTTTTCTTTCAATTCCTTCTTAGCTGGTGCTATATCAATCTTTAGTAGTTTATCATCTATGTTCAGTTTTGCTGCTGCCAAATTTATGATATCAATGTTGTCCAGGGCTGGTGGCTTTGTGAGAGCAATTATTGGCACAATCACTTTGCTGACTTGTATGTTTAGCTGTAACTCCCCCTCACTTTCACCTTTCTCCCCTTACTTGAGCTTTTCTCCCCCTTTTTGTTAGCATCAAGTTGTTGAGTGGAGGGGAGTTGAGCAACCACCAACTGTTGGAGTAGAGCAGTTTGAGTTTCTTGATTGGTAAGTATCTTGGCCATTGACTTCTCTACATCAAATAATCTTGAGTCTATGGCCTCAACTTTTCTATTGAGATCAGTTTCCTTCCTTAGCTTATGAGCTATTTCAGTCATGGTAGTTCCAGGCATTCTAGCATCCAACCTTGCTATGAAATCCTGTTTTACTTCAGAAATTTCTTGTTTGATTTCATCTACACTTTGAGTGTGATTAAGAGCTTGGATTTTATGTAATTGAAGTGCTTCAAGGTGAGCTGTAAGTAGCTTCTTTGTGCTAGCATTATGAGATGATTGAATTGCTGCTTGGGTGTCATGGATCAGCTTAAATAGGGTTGATTGGAGATGAGAGTAGACACAATCTTTTGTTAGCATCCAGGCTGAAGTGTCTGCATCTCCCCTATGCTCATGCTGTCTTCCTCATCATCCCCACCAGCATCTCCAAATGAATCTTCATCCAATGCAAAATTACTGCCAGTGTTGGAATGCATAGCAGTGATTGCAACTTTTGCTCTTTGCAGAGATTGTGTAGTGTGCACCAATTATAGCATCCTTTCAGCCTCCTCATTGCCTTGTACAGCTAGAGTTTGGTAAGCTGTAGCAGGGTGAGTAAATGTCTCTGCATAGTGTGTGAGCCCTGTGCATCCCTAAGGGTTTTTGATCTTTTCTTTCTAGAATAAGTTTGTGGTGAGCTAGTGTCCCTACCCCTCTTGGCCTGTGCTCCTGGTTGGGAGCTTGTTTCAATGGTAACATCCTTTTTGGAGGATGAAACCAGTGATGAGCTAATTTCCTTATTAACAACCACAATTTGTTGGGAAACTGTGGTGTGTCTAGGTTTGGGTACACTCTTCTCACCAGCCTTATCCTTAGGGCTTCTTTGATTTTCACCCTGTCCCTCACCTTTCTTACCCTCCTTCACACTCCCCTCTTTAGGTTTAGTAGATTTTATAACTGATTTTTTTTAAAGAAATCAGAGGGGGCTTTCTTAGCTTTGGATTTAGAAACTTTTGTTGATTTGGTAGCTTGGGTAGACATCTGTTTGGTCGTTGGCACAGAATACCATAGCTACACTAGAAGGCAAAGAAATGTGTGAGGTTGGAAGAGTAGAGACAGTAGAATTTACCTGACTTACCTGAGGTCCCTCAATTACTGGAAAATAGTACAAGGGCACCTCCTTGTGATGATTTGCTCTATTTAAATCTGTAATAATCCTTCTTTTTTGAACCCAACAATTCAGCTTGTTGGTTGGGTTCTCAATCTCAATATTCTGAATAAGATGGTTAGCAAGCATCATAAAGAATCTAGCATAATAGACACTTTTACCTCTCTTATTGAGTTCTCCTAACTTAAAGCCTAACTCAAACAAAACCAAGTCACTAAAATTGAAATCTTATCAGAAACTAGCATGTAAAGCATGTTGAGCATGGATATATTGATAGAATCAAAGTTGTTAATCTTACTAGAAAACACTTTAGTTATCACATCACACAGATAACTCCATTCTTTCCTAAGACCCGACCTTCTAATTTCACTTAACTTAGAGGTAGTGAGTGCATAGCCCAAAGAATTAAGCATGTTAACAATGTCAGTGTCTGTGTGTGGAGCAGTTACAGTGTTATTAGGAATCTTAAAGCATGCTTTGATAATATCACTATTTATGCAAAACTCCATACCTTTTAGAGTGAAAATGATGGTCTTGTCTGTTGAGTTGTACACTGCAGTTGTCCATATCTCCTCTACAACCTCACAGTAAATGGTGGGTGATTCCAGCATATCATAGTTGAGTTTGCAGTTCTTCACAAAATCCATCATTTTGTGATAGTCACCAGATTGCTGAATCTCTTTGTTTACTAAAGCTGAGAAGTTTTTCTCATAGATGTAACCAGTTTGAGACATGATTTTCACTACAGGTGCCATTGTTAGAGATTTGAACTTTACAGAGAGAGAGTTTGCTTTTGAGAAGAAAGAAGTTAGAGCAATTGAATCTTGAGAATGATAAAAGAAAATAATGAAAAAGAATTTAGCTTTTATACTATCTCATAAATAAACTGACAAAAATAATAAAGTGAAATGAAGGACAAATAGCCCAAAATAGCCTTTTAAAAATAAATAAACTATAAAAATTCCATCACTTATCCGTCGTGTCATGCTTACAAACTGTAAGTATACTGGATGGATAATGTTAGATATATTTGATAATGTCATGGCTAATATGATTTATGTTTAGTTTTCAGATCTTACTTAAATAGGATAAATCAGTACTTACTGGAAGTCAGGACTTAAGGATATCGGTACTTATATTATCAGGAGATAATCATCAGAAGATGGATATCAGAACTTAAGTACTGAAGGACGTTCAGATAAGGACAACAACTGATTAAAGGAAAGAAGATCGAGACAAACATAAGAAGAGATATGCATGAAGAAGGAATTCTATGAAGAATAGAATACTTGGAAGAAAAGATATCTGATTGATATATTTTTGGAATCAGAATTATATTCCATATCAATTAGCGATTATCTTGTAACTGTGTAGTATATAAACACAGACATAGGGTTTACACTAAAAGTGTTATCATATTCGAGAAGATTATTCATTGTAACCCTAGCAGCTCTCGTGATATTTGTTCATCACTGAGAGGTAACAGTTCCATACTGTAACAGAGTTTATTGTTTCAATAAAGTTTCTTTTCTGTTACTTGAGTTATTAAAGTTCGATTTGATTGTACTATACACTGTATTCACCCCCTTTACAGTGTGTGTGTGACCTAAAAAGTGGTATCAGAGCCTGTCTGTTAGCACACAAATAGTTTAAGATCCAAACGCAATCATGTCTGACACAGAAACTCCAACTAAGCCCACCAAAACTGAAGAACCTCCAAAGACACAAATTCAAAGTCGGTATGAGACCATCAGAGTTCCCATATTGAGACCATCTAAATATCTCATATGGAAGGTGAGGATGACCATGTTTCTGGAAGCAACAGATCCATAATATCTTGATAGAATCAAGGAAGGGCCTCACAAACCAACCAAGCTCGCGGTTGCAGTTGCAGGTGAAGCAGCAAAGACTGTACCAAAGGAGAAGAATGATTACACTGCTGAAGATATCGCATCAATTGCTAAGGATGCTAAGGTACGACACTTACTGCATAGTGCCATTGATAATGTAATGTCAAACAGGGTAATAAACTGCAAGACTGCAACGGAGATATGGGATGCCCTGGAAACAAGGTGTCAGGGAACTGATACGATTAAGAAGAACAGGAAGACAATACTCACTCAAGAGTATGAACACTTTGACTCAAAGGCTAATGAGTCATTGACTGATTTATATGATAGATTTGTCAAACTCTTAAATGATCTATCACTGGTTGATAAGGAGTATGATCTTGAAGATTTAAACCTTAAATTCCTATTAGCTCTTCCTGAATGCTGGGATTTGAAGGCAACAACAATAAGAGACAACTACAATCTTGATGAAACAACTCTTGATGAAATTTATGGAATGCTCAAGACTCATGAACTTGAGATGGAACAAAAAAGCAAGGGGAAAGGTGGAAAGTCAAGGACAGTTGCTCTTAAGGCTGAAGAAGAATCCCCCAAGGCAGCTACCTCAAGGAAAGATAAGGGTAAAGCTCTCTTCATAAAGTCTGATACTGAGTCATCAATTTCTAAAAGTGATGATGACTCAGAATCTGAAAGCCTGCCTGAGACGGATGCTGATGAAGAGATGATGAAGCTGTGCGCTCTTATGGTGAAAGGGATCACAAAGATTGCATACAGGAAGTTCAGGAAGGGAAAGAAGTTTTCCAGGAAAGGCACAAGTTCCGATAAGAAGAATTTCAGAAGATCTGAGAGCAGAGGAGGAAAGTCTGACATAGGAGATTATACAAATATCAAATGCTACAACTGTGGTGAAAAAGGCCACATATCTCCTGATTGCAAGAAAGTGAAGAGTGACAAAGGCAAGGCTCTAGTCATAAAGAAGAAAAGCTGGACAGACACCTCAGATTCTGAAAGTGAGGAGAATTATGCCTTGATGGCAAATGCTGATAAAGCAAGTGCTGAAAGCAGCTCTGAAGCTGCTGAATCAAAGGTGCCTCAAACTACTTATGCCTTTCATACTGATGATATTAATGAGTTGAGGAGATATCTTAAAACCATGTTTATTAGTTATAGATATCAAACTTTAACATGTGAAAGATTGACTTCTGAAAATCTTGCTTTTTAGAAAAGAAATGATTTCTTAAAAAAGGAGTTAGTCATGTTCCATCAAACTCAGAAAGATAGAGATGACGCTTTTTATGTTAGGGATGAAGTGCTAAAAATGAATGAATCTCTAAAAACTGAGTTAGAAAAGGAAAAAGAAGTTATCATGACTTGGACTAACTCTGGCAGAACAACTCAAAATTTGCTAAGTAGTGAAAACTGGAAAGAGGGCTTAGGTTATGGAGATGAGAAGAATGATAAAGGAACTGTAGAAATTAGGCCTGTTGTTGTTAAGCAAAACCCAAAGTTAAAACCTGTTAAGTTTGAAGTTGTAAAGTCTGATAATAAGAAATCAGAAGTTAAAAAGGAATTAACTTCTGACAAACTAAAACAGGAAAAGACAGCTGAAGTAAACATAGGCTTAATGACTAAGAAGTAGCTTAAACATAAGCTGAAAGATGTTAAGAATGCAAACAAGGCAAATCACCTAGGAAAAATAGGAATGGAAAGGAAGGTGTAAATAAAAGCAATGATTATAAGCCTGTTCCTGATGCTCCTAGGAAAACGTGTCATAACTGTGGAAGTTCTAACCATCTGGCTTCTTTTTGCAGGAAGAATAAAAACATAAACTCCTTACCTTCAAAGTCAGGAGTTAAGAGTCAGTCTGTTAGATATAAACCACAAAATCCTTGTTTTCATTGTGGTAGTTTATGGCATTCCATTTATACTTGTAAGGAATATCATAGTTTGTACTATGATTATTATCAAATAAAACCTTCTTTAAAGAAAGTTACCATTGTTCCTTCTAGTGTAAGTTCTGATTCAAAGTCTGAAAGTGTAAATTCTGATAAGAAAAATGTTAACATAAACTCTGATGCTAAATCCGCTGCAAATGTTAACAAACTTAATAAGGCCAAAGGATTCAAGCATGTATGGGTCCTTAAAACTAACCATTAGTGGTCTTTGTGATTGCAGGGCAACAGGATAAACATCCTAGTTCTGGACAGTGGATGTTCAGGACATATGACTGGTAATAAAGCCCTGCTATCAGACTTTGTGGAGAAAGCTGGCCCAAGTGTTTCTTATGGAGATGGCAACATTGGAAAAACCTTGGGATATGGCAATATCAATCTTGGGAATGTCATCATTAAAGAAGTAGCTCTGGTCTCAGGACTTAAACACAATCTGCTAAGTATAAGTCAAATCTGTGACAGAGGTTATCATGTGGATTTCTTTGAGAAACACTGTGAAGTTGTAAGTAAATCTACCGGCAAAGTTGTTCTGAAAGGATACAGGCGTGGTAACATTTATGAAGCCAAGCTTTCAACAAGTAATGATGGTTCTGCAATCTGTCTGATAAGTAGAGCATCAATTGAAGAAAGCTGGAATTGGCACAAGAAACTCTCTCATTTAAATTTCAACAATATAAATGAACTAGTCAAGAAAGATCTTGTGAGAGGACTTCCAAAGTCAGTATTTGCTCCTGATGGACTTTGTGATTCTTGTCAGAAGGCTAAACAAAGAAAATCCTCATTCAAGAGCAAGACTGAATCATCAATTCTTGAGCCTTATCACCTACTACATGTTGATCTATTTGGTCCAGTAAATGTCATGTACGTACAATGCTTGATGAAGCAAAGCTTCCAACCTATTTCTCGGCTGAAGCTGTGCATACTGCTTGTTTTACTCAAAATGCAACACACATTAACAAGCAAGGAAAGATACCATATGAGATGGTGAAGAAAAAGAAGCCAAATCTGAAATATTTTCATGTATTTGGATGCAAGTGTTTTGTTCTTAAGACTCATCCTGAACAGCTATCTAAATTTGATTTAAAAGCTGATGAAGGAATCTTTGTTGGATATCCACTTTCCACAAAAGCCTTCAGAGTCTATAAGTTGAGAACAAGAGTGGTCATGGAATCTATCAATGTCTCTTTTGATGACAAGAAGATTACTGGACTTGAAGATTTTATTGATCATGATCAGCTGAGATTTGAAAATGAAGACTCAAATTCTGATATTGAAAATCCTGACAATCTAGATCCTGATACAACAAACTCTGATGGATTAAACTCTGATGTTATTGAAACTGTGGTGACTACACCAAAGGAAGATGCACCTATGCAGGGGGGCATACTCAATATCTAACCACATCTCAAGAAGCATCAGAACATACATCTGGCTCTTCAAGTTCTGATTCGTCAAGTTCTGATAAGCCAAGTTCTGATAGGTCTGAAAATCTAAATTCTGAAGAATCCAACTCAGAGAGCATAGTTTCAGGGGGGAGCATCAGAAAATGAAAATGAAGACAGCATGGATCATGGGGGAGCATCCAGTTCTAGAGAGAACCTTCCATCTGCAAGGAAGTGGACTAAATCACATACACCTGATTTGATAATTGGAAATCCTGATGTAGGTGTCAGAACTAGAACAACTACTTCAAATGAATGTCTTTTCAACTCTTTTCTTTCTCAGACTGAGCCAAAGAAAGTGGAAGAAGCTCTTCAAGATGCTGATTGGGTGCAAGCAATGCAGGAAGAGTTAAATGAATTTGAAAGAAACAAAGTCTGGACCCTAGTGCCAAGACCAAAGAATAGATCTGTTGTTGGTACAAAATGGGTATTCAGAAACAAAACTGATAGTGATGGCATAATTACAAAGAATAAGGCAAGGCTGGTTGCAAAAGGATATTCTCAACATTAGGGAATTGATTATGATGAAACATTTGCACCAGTTGCTAGATTGGAAGCCATAAGGATATTTTTGGCTTATGCTGCTCACAAAAAGTTTACTGTCTTTCAAATGGATGTGAAAAGTGCTTTTCTCAATGGAGAATTGGAGGAAGAAGTATATGTTGAACAACCTCTAGGCTTTGTAGATTCCAAATATCCAGATTATGTCTACAGGCTTGATAAAGCACTTTATGGACTTAAGCAAGCTCCTAGAGCATGGTATGAGACTTTAGCTCAGTTTCTTCTGGAAAGTGGATTTAATAGAGGAACTATAGACAAAACACTATTTTACCTCAACTTCTGGTCCAGATTTATGTTGATGATATCATTTTTAGTTCTACAAATGACAGACTTTGCAAGAAGTTTTCCAAACTGATGCAGTCAAGGTATTAGATGAGTATGATGGGGGAACTTAGCTATTTTCTGGGCCTTCAAGTCAAGCAGAATGAAGAAGGCACTTTTATTTGTCAAACTAAGTACACCAGAAACTTGCTGAAGAAATTTGGAATACAAGACTGTTCAAGTGCATCCACTGCCATGGCCACTGCAATAAAACTGGACAAGGATACTGGTAAATCAGTAGATATTACTGATTACAGAGATATGATTGGCTCTCTACTCTATCTAACTGCTAGTAGACCTGATATCATGTATCCTACCTGTCTTTGTGCAAGATTTCAAGTAGATCCAAGAGAACCTCACTTGATAGCTGTGAAAAGAATTTTCAAGTATCTTAAAGGAACAGCTGATCTGGGATTGTGGTATCCCAGAGAACCAGATTTTAAACTAACAGGTTACTCAGATGCAGATTTTGCAGGTTGCAAAACTGACAGGAAAAGCACAACTGGAAGCTGCCAATTTCTTGGAGGCAGATTGGTTTCTTGGTTTAGCAAGAAATAAAAGTCAATTTCCACATCCACTGCAGAAGCAGAGTACATTGCTGCAGGAAGCTGTTGTGCACAAATTCTTTGGATGAAGGATCAGTTACTGGATTATGGGTTAAAATTTTTCAAAATCCCTATTTACTGTGATAATCAAAGTGCTATTGCTATGACAGGTAATCCAGTTCAATACTCAATGACAAAGCACATCAGCATCAGGTACCACTTCATAAGGGAACATGTGGATGAAGGTACAGTGGAATTGCACTTTGTTCCAATAGATCAACAACTAGCAGATATCTTCACAAAACCACTGTGTGAAGCTACTTTTACAAAATTGGTAAATGAACTTGGAATGGTTTCAGGTTCTTTCTCTAAATCTGCTTAGCTTTGTTCTGATGCATCAGAACTTATAATCAGTATTTACAGAAATTACTCTCTGTGTGTATTCTGTGCTAAATTGAAAATTGCTTAAGTACTGACTGTTGTCTGATGTGACTTTCTAAACTCTGATAGTGATATGTCTGTTTATGTAACTATTCAATCCTATGAGGATACCTGTGTTAGATGGTAACCTAGTAGTCTTTAATAACTTAGGGATCCCATGTTAGAAGTAATTATTTCTGTGGAAATCTATTGACACAAGCAAATTCTGATATTGAGCTTAGTTGAGTTTACTTTGTCTATCTTATTACTAAGTCACAAACTAGAATAATGCTTCTCATCTGTTAAGTTCTGATGCTAGTAAATCTGTTGAATGTATTAAGTGCTGGTAAACCTCACTTATCAAAAGAATAAGAAAAAGAATCAAGGATTAAAATCAGGTACTCCTTTGAGAACTAGAGTAAAAATGTGGAAGGGACAACCCAAGTGCATTGCTGGTATTAAGTAAATATGTATCAGAAAAGCAAAATATTTTCTTGGTGACTTTTCACACTCTATGATTACTGGAGAAATACTCTGATGATAGCATAAATTCTGATAAGCAGTCGTGACTCACTTACATTGAGAAGCCACTGTACAATGGAATTTAAAAAGATGCACAAAATTAGCACAAAACAGTTGAGGTGGACTCAAGTATGACCTCATTCAATAGTAGGCTTCAGAATAATGACAGGTCTTTAGTAAAGTTTTAGTTCTGCCTTATTTCTAAGATGTACTGAAGTGAATCAGACTTTTACTCTTTGTCTGATATTTAGCTTAATGCACACACTCAACACTCCATATGAATAATGAAAATTTCTGTGGTGATCTATGCTATTTTAGATGAACAGTTTATGTGTCAGATTGCATAAATTCTGAGGACAAGTTCTGTTGCACGTTCTAATGATTAAGTTCTGAAGAATGTATATCAGAATTTGTGTGAAGAATTACAGAAATAGCCATTCACTTTTCGAGTTAAGAAATCAAGTTCTGATGACTGTTAAGTTTTGATATAAGTCTAAGTTCTGATATTAAATTCTGATTCTTTACTTGACTTATTTGTGGATAAAATTTAAAAAAAACAGTCTTAGTTTAAACCATAATTAATTCTTTTTCCTTTTTCCAAGTCTAGGGAGACGAGGTAGAATTAATTCTACTTGTCACCATTAAATTCCTTGCGTCTCCTGGCATTCCTTTGCCTATATAAACACCCACTTCACATCAGCCTATACATCAATTCTTTTATCACAAACTCACCGTCATTTTATTTATATCAAAAATACCATGGTCAATTACAATATGTTTTTGAACTATGAAACATTCAACACGGAGCTGAGCTGTGAAGCCTGGCAGCAGGAATGGCACGTCACTGCCATTCCTGATGAGATATGGGACTCAGTTCCCCAGGAGGTACTCACCCACCTCCTGTTCTTCTACATGGACTACCATCGCCATCTGGAGCGATTGGAGGAGGAAAGGAGGGAAGCTCTCCGCCAGCAAGAGCGAATCATCAGACTCGCTATTCTGTTTGTCGAGAGTAGGAAGAAGAAATAACTTATTTTCTTCTTCCTGTTTTTCTTCATCGTCAGCCTTGCCCTGCTTCTTGAGCTAGGACTAAGGCTGTTGATGTTAGGTTTAGAAGCTTAGGACAATCTTGTAAAGCTCTGATGTAATTTAAATTTCATGAATGTATTCTCTTGATATATTAATGGAATTTCCTTTTTCTTTGCAAGTTTTTGTCTCTGAGATGTTTGTAACTTAAGTGCACTGATAAATCCTGATATATCCATGTTCTGATGACCATTTCTATTTTAATTTAAATTAAGTTATGATCTTACAATTTCAGTACTTATTTACTTGATTTATTTTGGTCATTCTCAATCTTGACTTTTTCTCATAATATTGGAGTTGCAGTGAAAAATAATTGAATAAGTGGGAACAGTTTAAATTTTGAATTAAAACTGATTTACCTCGATTAATGGAATTACTGGGTAAGTGGAATGGTTTTTCCTTGAAAAACTGCAAGTGGGTAAGTACTGATTACTGTTTTCCCGTGCCCATTAAATATTCATTATTGCTGCATGTCTGACAGGTGTCCAACGGTTATATTTTTTACCAAATATAAGTAAGAGAGAGAGAAGATTATACAATCTTTTATTTACTTTTTCAACTTTATCTCTCTCTTTGCTTTTACTCTCTTTCATCTCCTGACGTTGGTTTTTCATACAGACATTTTATCAAACACCTAACAGGGACTCTTAAATCTCGATTTTTCTCATGGCACCTAAGGATTTGATCATTGATGGAGCTAAATTTGTTCCAAACAACTATGCTGCAATTCTCGATCATGCTGAAGCTCCATCTGAGTTGCATTTTGTGCAAGATCTTCTTGCACACAGTGAAATCGGGTATGCATTGACCAAGCCTTCAGTCTTTTCCGGCCAACAAGTTCTGATGTTTTGGCGGACTGGGCACTTTGATAATGGTGGTACACATGGTACTCCCAGTATTGTTTTCGAAGTGGATGATTCTACACATGTGGTAACTCCTGGTACAATTCGAAAGGCTCTATATTTACCAGAAAGATGTACTTTTTCAACCCCGGAGGAATCAGCTCTTAAAGAATTAATGGCTAGTTTGGGGTATGAGCAGAGTTTGGCAAAGCTTTGGCAGTTGAAACGGGCTCATATCAGAAAGGAATGGAGCTTCTTCTTCGACTGCATCACTAAAGCTTTTGGGAATAAGCGTTCCAACTTTGATGCCATCCCTATAATGAGTCAGCACATCGGGTATGCTATCATTAACCAAACTCATTTCGATTTTGCAAATGATGTGATAAGTTTTATTGGGGATAGGATGACAGAAGATAGGAATGTTGTCTACTTTGCTAGATTTTGTCAGCTTATATATAATTTTTGTTGTGCTGATGAACCCCAACCTACCACTGACTTAACTCCACCTTTCAAAATTGCAAAATGAGCCTTTAATGATTTGGTAAATGCTGATCTTAAGAAAACAGTGGTTAGACCTTTACAGATTCCTCAGTCTGTAAAACAGATCTTGGTAAATGCTGATCCTGACACCTATAGATCTGTTTATCCTGATATCCAACCTACCACCACATCTCAAACACCACAGCAACCAACAGAACATACCACTCATACTACTCAACCATCCCTCAGAACATATCTCAAATCATATCTCTCCACTTCACAGACAGCTCAACCCTCATCCTCAGCACCTACTGTAAAGCCTTCATCTTCCAAGCCTAAGAGGATAAAGACTGTTCCTCAAACACTTCAGAAGAGAAGGATGATTGTTTTGAGAGATGAATCTGACAGTGAGGAACAGGTTTCTATATCAGAACCTGTTGTCAAAGAAGCTGAGAAATTTCATTCTCAGAAGGATTCTGGAATTGGGGGATCTAAGCTTCTCAAAAGGCTTAGAAAAATGACTTCTACTGAAACTCCCAAGGAATACCCACCTTCAAAGAGATACAAGAAACAGAGAGCTAAAAGGCCAGTTTCAGATGATGAGGAAGCAGCAGCTAAGGAAGGAGATCAGGAATCTCTGACCTCACAAGAACCAGAATCTGTCAACGCCACTGCTTCTCCATCAACTCCAACTCAGGAAGCTGCTACTGAAAAGGCCAACACACCATCTGTGTCTCCTGTTCAAAAGTCTGTATCTCCTGTTGATCCAGGCACAAGTGCTGAAATTAATATTCAGAACCTGGTTGTGCCTAAAATACTTTACTTAGAAGCTCCAACAGCAACTAATCCATCAACAACACCTGTTACTGATGCTGCTCAAACTAAAGAATTATCTACTACACCTTCTCTGCATCTAGATGATGATGATCAGAATATAGGTGAGCATCAGGATATGGCTGTTGATCAGAATTTGGAACCAGATCAGAAATTAGAGGATGATGCTGAAGCCTCAATTACTTCTCATACTGTTGTTTTATCAGAAAATGCTGATTCTGAAAGTTCTAATGCTGCAAATGTTGGAGATACTGGTGATGCTGCTCCAAATGCAGATGCTGATGAAGCAGGTCCTTCAGGACATGCACCTCAACAAACTATTCTTAAATCTGAACTAATTAAGAAGTTTGTCATCAGAGAAGCACCAGTACCTTGGAATGAAACTCCTGCAGGACATGAGTAGACTAAGGAATGGAACTCAGCTACCTGTGCTCCATCTGCACAGCATCTTGCTGAGCACTTGACTAAAGCTGACGAGATGTTAATTACTGATGATTTCAAAACACAGCTTAGAGTCACTGCATTGAGTACTAAACATCTACAAGGTCTTCATTCAACTACTCATGCAGAGATACATAAAATTCAGGAAGAATTAATGAAGCAAGAACAGGTTCAGAAGATTGATAAGAAAAAATTCTTCCAACCTACCTTTGACAGAGTTGCTTATATTGAGAAGACTCAAGAGAAACAACAAGCTCAGATTGATGATATTCTGAAAAATCAAGCTTCTCAGCAATCTCAACTTAATGAAATCCAAGCCTCAGTGGAATTGCTTGTCTCTTTTCTCTTACCTGCTGATGCCAAAAAGGGGGAGAAAGTAATTAAGTCCAAATACAAAACTGATAAGACACTGAAGGGGAAGGATGATGAAAAGGATGATCAAGGAAACCCTGGAATGGGTAGAGGTCATAGTCAAGGTAGAGGTTTCTCATCAAGAAAAGCTGAAATCACAAGTCACAGAACAAGTTCTGATGCTGGAAAAAGAATTAGTTCTGCTACTGGTAAAAGGATAAGTTCTTATGAACTTTTAGATCTTGATGAAGAAATGTCAAGACAGTTATTTCTTCAGGAAAATCCAGGAATGGACTTGGAGAGTCTAATGGAAGAAGAAGCCAGACTTAAATCAGAAAAAGTCACATCTAAATCTGAAGCTTCTGGTAAAAAGACACTTCCAAAACTCAAGGGCATTGTGATAAAAGAAAGGACAAATTCTGAAGCAACCATGGCTAAATCACAACCACAGATAGATCCAAGGTCCAAGGGTAAAGAAAAAGTTGGTGAACCTATCAAGGTTTATGTGCCTCCTGTGAATGAAGAAATTACTGATGAATATGATGATCTTGCTCTGACTTCAAGAAAAGTTTTTAAGACAACCTCTGACATGGCTCAAGTTTTTCAGAGTCAAGAGATAGTAAGTTCTGATATTCCAAAGAAGCAAGTAACCTATGACATAGCTCAAGTTAACTTGATATCAGAAGATAAATCAAAGACACTCCTACCGGGATTTACCAAAGCCAAACAGACTCAACTTTTGAAGACTGCTGTAAGTGGTTTTGAAGCAAGAGTAGTTACTGGAAAGGAAGTAAGAGACAAAACTGGATTGGGAAGTGCTGATGAAAGAAGAATACAGAACACTACCAATGATCCAACTTCCTTGAGTGAACCAGGTATTGGAGCAACTCCTGAGAGATTGAATCAACTAGAATCTGTACAAATGGTTTACCATACCTACTTGAAAGAACACATCTTGTTGTACTTCATGACAGATGGTAGGGTTTATCATATAAGGGAAAATGCCATTCTACTGAAGTATTTTGAAGAACTGGAGCATGTATTATTCTTACTTCAAGTGAATGACAGAATAACTGAAAGTGCTGCAAACTATTTGAAGAATCAGACTCAGAGACAGAAAAGGCTTTATTCTGTTAAGTCTGACAGCACATATCTTCCAAAGTATAGAGATCACAAGGGTGATATAGTTGAAATGAAGCCCAACACTGCTAAGATTATAACTACCTTTCTGGGTTACAGGGCTGTGGAATTCAATCTTGAGTCTGATAAGGCCTATTTGATCAGACTGGATCAGGATATAAGAAAAGCTAGAATTAATGATATCAGGGCTGCAATCTTTCAAATTGGTGAAGATACTGCAGAGCTTAAAGATGCTAAAAGGAGGATGATTGATGAACTCAGATATGCTGAGAGATGTTTGTTGAAGAACTATCTCAGAACAACTCCTGACATCAGAGAGATCAGAAGATGAAGCCAAGTCAAGATCTACAACTACTTAAATTCTGATATGAATACAGACTGAAGTTGTTATCAGATGTTAAAGATTGGTAAAGCTTTAAGGACTGTAAGTTGTAGTTATCTAGTCTAATTCTCATGCATTTGTACTTAATGTTTTTGACATCATCAAATATCTGTTAAACTTGTATATTATGCTAATTTACAAGTTGGGGGAGATTGTTAGATATATTTGATAATGTCATGGCTAATATGATTTATGTTTAGTTTTCAGATCTTACTTAAACAGGATAAATCAGTACTTACTGGAAGTCAGGACTTAAGGATATCGGTACTTATATTATCAGGAGATAATCATCAGAAGATGGATATCAGAACTTAAGTACTGAAGGACGTTCAGATAAGGACAGCAGCTGATTAAAGGAAAGAAGATCGAGACAAACATAAGAAGAGATATGCATGAAGAAGGAATTTTATGAAGAATAGAATACTTGGAAGAAAAGATATCTGATTGATATATTTTAGGAAGCAGAATTATATTCCATATCAATTAGCGATTATCTTGTAACTGTGTAGTACATAAACACAGACATAGGGTTTATACTAAAAGTGTTATCATATTCGAGAAGATTATTCATTGTAACCCTAGCAGCTCTCGTGATATTTGTTCATCACTGAGACGTAACAGTTCCATATTGTAACAGAGTTTATTGTTTCAATAAAGTTTGTTTTCTGTTACTTGAGTTATTAAAGTTCAATTTGATTGTACTATACACTGTATTCACCCCCTCTACAGTGTGTGTGTGACCTAACATATAATTTTCAGAGAATTAACAGCTAGGATTGAGATAATTTGACGGATGAAGATAAAACAGTTATCTGTCAAGTTATAAAATATTCCAGAAAAATAATTGATTTTTAAGGACAATGGTAAGTTTTGACTTAGCCAAAATTTCATCCGTCTTACACTCGAATTTACAGCTAGGATTTACACTAGAATCCTAGCTGATGAGCAAACTCGATGGATAATGAACATCCGTCGGGATGTAAGTTTTGACTTAGCCAAAATTTCATCCAAAACAGAAAAATCGATTAAATTTCTGGCTGCAAAACAACTTGCAAAATATCTGAAATGATTCAAGAAAAATAAAGCATACCTAATTCACTTACCAACCTTAAAAAGGTGGATTCATCAAGTGGCTTGGTAAATATATCTGCAAGCTGCTTTTCACTTGGAACAAAATGAAGTTCCACAGTACCATTCATCACATGTTCCCTAATGAAGTGGTACTCGATGTCTATGTGCTTTGTTCTTGAATGCTGTACTAGATTTTCAATGATGGCAATCGCACTTGTGTTATCACAGAAAATAGGAATACTATCCACTTGTAGACCATAGTCCAACAATTGGTTTTTCATCCACAAAATATGTGCACAACAACTACCAGCAGCAATGTATTCAGCTTCAGCAGTAGAAGTAGAAACTGAATTTTGTTTTTTACTGAACCAGGACACAAGCTTGTTTCCTAGAAACTGACAGGTTCCTGTTGTACTTTTTATGTCTATTTTACAACCTGTATAATCTGCATCTGAATAACCAGTTAGATCAAAACCAGAAGTTTTAGGGTACCAAATGCCAAGTTTTGGTGTTCTCTTGAGATATCTGAAAATTCTCTTAATAGCTACTAAATGAGATTCCCTAGGATCAGCCCGAAATCTAGCACAAAGACAAGTAGTAAACATTATATATGGCCAACTAGTTGTTAAGTACAGAAGTGAACCAACCATTCCCCTATAACTTGAAATATCCACATACTTTTCAGTAGTGTTTAATTCAAGCTTAGTTGCAGTGGCCATGGGAGTTTTTGCAGATGTGCAATCCATTAGATCAAACTTCTTTAAAAGATCATGAATGTATTTAGTTTGAATAATGAATATTCCATCACTAATTTGCTAAACTTGCAAACCAAGAAAGTAAGTTAGTTCTCACATCATGCTCATTTCATACTTACTTTGCATCAATTTGGCAAACTTTTTGCAAAGTTTTTCATCTGTAGAGCCAAATATAATATCATCTACATAATTTTGAACAAGTATACTAGAACCATTAACATTTCTAAAGAATAAAGTTTTATCAACAGTACCTCTTGTGAAGTGATTTTTCAAAAGAAACTTTGATAAAGTGTCATACCAGGCTCTAGCTGCTTGCTTCAGTCCATAAAGTGCTTTCAAAAGATAGTAGACATGATTTGGGAAATTTGGATCTTCAAAACCAGGAGGCTGACTAACATAGACTTCCTCCTCCAAATCTCCATTCAGAAATGCACTTTTGACGTCCATTTGATAGACCTTGAAATTGGCATGAGCTGCATAGGCTAAGGAAATTCTGATGGCTTATAGTATTGCAACAGGAGCAAAAGTTTCATCAAAATCTATTCCTACTTATTGACAATAGCCCTTGGCAACCAATCTAGCTTTGTTCCTGACCACTATGCCATTTTCATCCATCTTGTTCCTAAATACCCATTTGGTGTCAATTGGATTCTTTCTTTTAGGCTTGGGTACCAGCTTTCATACCTTATTCCTTTCAAATTGGTTTAGCTCCTCCTGTATAGCTAAAATCCAATTAGGATCCAACAAAGCTTCTTCTACATTCTTTGGTTCTTCCTTAGATAGGAAGCTCCTATATAGAAATTCTTCTTGAGTTGCTCTCCTTGTTTGAACTCTAGAAGACACATCACCAATGATGAGCTCAAAGGGATGATCTTTTGTCCATTTCCTTTGTTGAGGTAGATTAGCTCTAGATAAGAGGCCTCATTGTTGTCTTGATGTATGACTGAGTTTTGATTATTAGAAACTCCCCCTGAGTTTGTGAATCTTTGATTTGAGAAAGGAGAATTTTCCGTAAGTGATCTATTTTGACTTTCAGCTTCTTTTGAAGACCCGACGGATGGTGCACTTTGTGTTCCGATGGATGAAGCTGGTTGTCTCCCGACGGATAAAGCAGATTGTCTCCCGACGGATGAAGCATTTTGTAACTCAACAGATGTTGAATTTTGTGCTTCATTAGTAGTAGATTTTTCTGCATTATCCTTTGCCACTGTTTCCTGATCACTTTCATCATCACTGTCATCACTAACCATCTCCACATTATCAAATTTGAGACTCTCATGAGAATCTTCATCTTGTAGTCCTTCAATCTTTTTATCATCAAACACAACATGTATTGATTCCATAACAATGTTGGTTCTTAGATTATAGACTCTATATGCTTTTCCCACAGCATATCCAACAAAAATTCCTTCATCTGCTTTAGCCTCAAACTTCCCATATTGATCAGTCTAATTTCTCAATATATAACATTTGCAGCCAAAGACATGAAGAAAATTTAGAGTTGGTTTCTTGTTCTTGAACAATTTATATGGTGTCATGCACTTTGCTTGATTAACCAAAGAAATATTCTGGGTGTAGCAGGCAATATTCACAGCTTCAGCCCAGAAATATGTTGGTAACTTTGATTCTTCAAGCATTGTCCTTGCAGCTTCAATAAGAGATCTGTTTTTCCTTTCTACCACTCCATTTTTTTGTGGAGTTCTTGCTACAGAGAACTCATGCATTATTCCATTTTCTTCACAAAATGATCTTATCACAGAATTCTTGAACTCAGTTCCATTAATTCCTGATTCTTCTTACTTTGAAATCAGGATGATTGTTGACTTGCCTTATGTGATTGATGATGATTTCACTAGCCTCATCTTTAGACTTTAGGAAATATGTCCAAAAGAACTTTGAGAAATCATCTACAATTACTAGGCAAAATCTTTTCCTTGAGATGGACAACACATTGACTAGTCCAAATAGATCCATGTGTAGCAATTGTAAATGTTCTTCAATTGTTAAATCAAGCTTCTTTCTGAATGATGCTTTGATCTGCTTCCCCTTTTGGAAGGCATCACACAGTCCATCCTTGGTAAACTCCACTTAAGGAATTCCTCTAACCAGTTCTTTCTTGACAAGCTCATTCATGGTCTTGAAATTTAGATGGGATAGCTTCTTGTGCCACAACCAACTTTCATCTTGACTTGCTTTACTGAGAAGGCAAGTAACAGATTCTGCATTTGATGAGTTGAAATCAGCTAGATACACATTTCCTCTTCTCACACCAGTGAGAACCACTTTGTTGCTTCTTTTGTTAGTCACAACACAGGCTTTTGAATTGAAGGTTACTGAATTTCCCTTATCACAAAGTTGGCTGATACTCAGCAAATTATGCTTGAGACCATCCACTAGAGCAACCTCCTCAATGATGACATTGTCTTTTGAAATCAAGCCATATCCCACAGTATAACCCTTGCTGTCATCTCCAAAAATAATACTTGGGCCAACTCTCTCCTTGAACTCTGTGAGTAGGGTAGAATCTCCAGTCATGTGCCTTGAATAACCACTATCCAGGTACCAAAGATTCTTTCTATTTCCCTGCACACATCAAAACCAAATCAAGTTAATTTTGGTACCCAAGTTTCCTTGGGTCCTGCCTTGTTAGCTTTCTTCTTTTGTTTCTTAGGTTTGATCTCATTTGACTTGGGGATATCTGATTCATTCTTAGTCATCTAAGTTGGACCTTTGAAACCCGTTATTAAAACAGAATTATCATGCACATTTTGATTAGCATGAAAAGGCATGCTATTTGAAAATATGTTATTCTAGTAAGGCATGCTAAATGGCATTTGAGGCATACTAAATGCAGCATAATAAGGATTAGGTGCAAGTGGCATACTAGCAAATTGTGCATTCATATTCTGAGCAGACATAGCATTCAGAGGCATAGAAGGCATGGCATTCATGTTGGGAAAAGAAGATGGTACATATATAGGAGTACGCATGGCAAGTTTGCAACTAACAGACAAATGATTAATACTAGCACACTTATCAGGTGTGTAGTTGTTATGTTTGTTAATCCCTACTTTCCCATTTCTATTGTTTTTCTTTTTAGTTTCTGTTTTAACCTCAATCTTTTCTAATCTGTCATTCAATTGCTTGATGGACAGATGACCAACATTCACTTTCTTCTCCTTCTTCACTTGACTTGATTCTCCTGAAACAAAGTTTTTGGAAACTGATCCATATTTTTCATTTAACTTAGCAAGTTTGGCTTTGCTCACAGGTTTGCTCACAGCCGACGAATCAGGATTTGTGTCACTCGACGGATAATCCTTTTGATTATCCAACGGATGACTTTCATCATCCATCGAGTCTACATCTGTTAGCAATCCTTCAACCAAATTGGATTCCAGCTTTTCCTTACTCTTTTTCCAGGATGCATCACAAAAGGACTCAATACCTTGAACTTTAGTGATTTGAGCATGAACATCTCTGGATGATTTCCATGCCTTAGTCACCTCTTGTTCTCGTTCAAGTTGCTTCTTCAAAATCTCTTCTTTCTTCAAGGACTCAGTTAATTCATCCTAGTAATCTTACACTCAATTCTCAATTTCTCAAATTCAATAAACTGAGATTCTAGCATATTATTCCTCTCACTTAAAAATAGATTGTTTTCTTTGATTTGAGCATTTTCCTTAGTGAGGGACTTAAGTATAACACGCAAATGATATAATTTTGTAGACATGTCATTAATAGCATCATTACACTCAGCTTTAGATAAATGTGCTAGGTTAGTGGTGATTACCTGAGTACTTGAAGAACTTGGTTCTGTTTCATCAGACTTGGCCATTAGGGCTAGATTGACATAGCTGACATCTTCATCTTCATCCAAACCATCAGTTGCCCAGTCATTTTCTTGTGTAATGAAAGCTCTTTCCTTTAGCTTGAGCAACTCAAAATACTGTTGTTTATAATCAACAGGCTCAAACTTCTTTTTACTGGAATCTGACTTTTGACACTCACTAGCAAAATGCCCGGCCAAGCCACATTTGAAACACTTGAATTTTGATTTATCCGCCATGTTTCTATTTGGCTTGGATGCTCCAAAGTTCTTTTTGAACTTGTGCTTCGCAAATCTTTTGGAAATAAATGCTAAATGTTCATCAATATCATCCATGTCATCTCTGCTCAAATTATCTTCATTTTCAGCTACCAGCCCCTTACCCTTATTTTCACAAACCCTTGAAGTAGACTCAACAGCTTCTACCTTCACCTCCTTCTCCTTTTCCAACTTAGTAACCAGTGCTATGGACCCTCCTTTCTTCCTTCCTTTATCCATCCTCTCATCTAGCTCTATTTCAAGCTCATAAGTTTTCAGGATGCCATACAGTCTCTCTAAGGTAAACTCTTTGTAATCCTGAGAATTCTCAGTGAGACTGTCATTGGTTTCCACTCCTTTGGAAGAGATCTAAGGAACTTGAGATTGGAGTCTTTTGTCTGATAGACTCTTCCATGCAACTTCAGAGCATTTAGTAGTTTTTGAAATCTACTAAAAATGTCAGTGAGAGACTCACTATCTTCACAATGAAAGTTCTCATATTGTAGAATTAGCAGCTGCATCTTATTCTCCCTTACTTGCTCAGTACCATCACAGATAATCTGAATTGTGTCCCAAACCTCTTTGGCTATTTTGCAGTTAATGATGTTATCAAACATATCACCATCAACTCCATTGAATAATATATTCATGGCCTTCTTGTCTTTCCTGACTTGCTCAATATCATGATCTGGCCATTCATGCCTCGGCTTGGGAACAGATGGTTCATTGCATGTTACAGTTCTCAATGGCACATGAGGACCTCTTTATATGCAATCCACATAGGCCTCATATTGAGAAAGAAGATGTAAGTGCATCTTCACCTTCCAGTGGTGATAATTGTCTTTGTCCAAAAAAGGAATCTTCACTCCAACATCCTTCTTGTTCATCTTGCTATTTTATTGTGATCTTTAAACTCTTTGTACTTCAAGAGCTTGCTCTGATACCAATTTTTATTCCCTAACAATACAACAAGAATTACAGAAGGGGGGTTGGATGTAATTCTGGCTTCTTTTTAAGATTTTTAAAACTGTTCTAACTCGATAATATATAGGTGTTTGATTTGCAAAATGTGGAATGAAAGAATGACATATATCAAAACAAAAGTAATAAAAACACAGGTCTTTAAAACTTTCTGGTGGATTTGAATGTATCCACCATATATATATATATATATATATATATATATATATCGAGTGAGAACCCTGTGAAGCTTGAATAGCTCACAGCTGCAGTTACAAATATGAACAACTAAACTTACATAGAAATGCTACATGTTGTTTCACTACTCTATTCCAACGTCTTTGAATATCTCTATAATAGCATGGAAATGGTAATGCTTCTTTGTTCTCAAAAACCCTGTGAACAGGCTGCCACATTCCTTTTGTAAACACTCGACGCATGTGACTGTGTTGTCACTGTCAATAGATATTTGAATTGATCATCCGTCGGGTACATGCTTGTTATCCGTCGGGTAGCCTTGTTGATCATCCGTCGGTTGATCATCCGTCGGGTAGCCATTTATCACTTGACTCTATTTCATTTGTGCAGAATTACAAGACATCTTATATTTACATTTAATTAACCTATTCTGCACATCTACTAGCAGTCTACATGATTAATAAGCTAATACAGAATCTGTACAAAGTTGTTTGCAGAAATGTGCTATAGTACTTATTGTTACATAAGCTACTCACCCGATGGATATCAGTTAGTCATCCGTCGGGACTATATTAAATTATCCATCAGGACTATAATTGATCATCCATCGGGTGCTACAAAATTTACTAAGTTAAATCTACTAAGGTGTTTTGTTTAGCTTATCATCAAGTACACAACATATTCCTAACAAGAAGCATACTAGGATTTTTAACAAGCCAAATGTCACGTGTTTCAAGTGTAAGCAGAAGGGACACTACTCTAGAGAATGTTCGATGGGAAAGGCAGAAGTCACTTGTTTCCAATGCGAAAGAAAAGGACACATTGCCAAGGACTGTAGGGGAGCAACAATGGCCGCCAGCATTTCAAGGGTTTTAGCATTACCTCCACCACCACCACTACAGAATCAGCCCAGGGCAAGGACTTTCAACATGTCAATGAAAGAAGTGGTACAGAGTCCGAATGTGGTTGAAGGTACGCTTCCTGTAAATTCTATAAATGCTCAAGTACTGATAGATTCTGGAGCTACCAGGTCTTTTATTTCTGAAGATTTTATTCCTAAGATATATTGTGAGGTTCAGTGGTTAGATGAGGTGTTAATTATAAAGTTATCAAATGATGATCAGATTGCGGTAGATCAAGTGTGTCCAGGTTGTGATATTGAAATAGCAGGACATCATTAATGAGTTGACTTGATACCTTTCAAGCTAGGAGAGTTTGATGTTATTTTAGGAATGGATTGGTTAGCTAGTAATAATGCTCAGATCGATTGCGCAAATAAGAAAGTAAAACTACGAAGTGAAGAAAATGCAACAATAACATTCAAAGGTGAAAAGCAGAAGCAGAGATTCTTAACAATGATGCAAACGAAGCGATTGTTATGACAAGGATGTCAAGCTTATTTAGCCTATGTGTTGGATACGGAAAAAGAAAATCCGAAGATTGAAGATATTCCTGTAGTTTGTGAGTTTCCCGATGTCTTTCCAGATGAACTTCTAGGACTACCTCTGGATCGAAAAATTGAATTTACTATTGATTTGGCACCAGGGACTGAACCAATTTCAAAAGCTCCGTATATAATGGAACCTGTTGAAATGAAAGAATTGGCAAAGCAATTGCAGGATCTTCTCGACAAAGGAATCATAAGGCCCAGTGTATTCCCATGGGGTGCACCAGTGTTGTTCGTGAAGAAGAATGATGGTAGCATGAGACTATGTATCAATTATCGTGAGCTGAACAAGTTGACTATTAAGAATAAATATCCTTTGCCTCGAATCGACGACTTATTTGATCAACTGAAAGGAGCGACGTGGTTTTCGAAAATTGATTTGCGATCCGGTTATCATCAATTGAAAATCAAGGCAGAAGATATTCCGAAGACTGCGTTCCGAATGAGATATGGACATTACGAATTTCTTGTGATGGCATTTGGACTAACTAATGCACCTGCAATATTCATGGATTTGATGAATCGAGTATTCAAGAAGTACCTGGATAAGTTTATCATTGTATTTATTGATGACATCTTGATTTATTCGAAGACTGAAGAAGAACATGCAGTGCACCTGAGAATGACATTGGAGATATTGAGGAAGGAATGACTTTATGCGAAATTTTAGAAATGCGAATTTTGGTTGAAGGAAGTGCAATTTCTAGGACACATGATCAGTGTTGAAGGAATTCAAGTCGATCCAGCAAAGATTGAAGCTATTTTAAACTGGGAAAGGCCAAAGACTCCCACGGAAGTCAGAAGTTTCTTGGGATTAGTAGGTTATTACAGAAGATTTGTTAAAGACTTTGCAAAGATAGCTATGGCATTGACCAAGTTGACCCGGAAGAATGAAAAGTTCGAATGGAATGAGAGATGCGATGAAAGTTTCCAAGAATTGAAGAATCGACTGGTAACCGCACATGTACTTGTTTTACCTAACGATGAAGGAGACTTTGCTATTTACAGCGACGCTTCTTAGCGAGGACTTGGATGTGTTTTGATGTAATATGGCAACGTAATTGCATACACTTTTAGATAATTAAAGCCTCATGAACAGAAGTATCCGACGCATGATCTGGAACTAGCAGCAATCGTATTTGCACTAAAACTCTGGAGACATTATCTTTATGGTGAAAGATGTGAAATCTACATGGATCATAAAAGTCTGAAGTATATTTTCACGTAGAAAGAACTCAACATGCGACAGCGATGTTGGCTAGAGCTAATCAAAGATTACGACGTATCAATCAATTATCATCCAGGCAAAATGAATGTGGTAGCAGATGCGTTGAGTCGAAAGGAATGATTAAGCTGGTTAACATCTTCTGAAGACTTGATCAAAGAATTCGATAAATTGGAAATTATATTTTGTGTTCCAAAAAGTTCTACTGAATTGATTTATGCAATGACTTTTCATCCATAATTATTGTAGAAGATAAGAAGATGTCAAGAAGAAGTAATGAATCACGAAATCGACAATTTATCAAGAGAAGAAATTACTATCCAGAAAGATGACAAGTGAATTTTTCAAGTTGCTTCGAGAATCTGGATACCTAACGTACCGGAATTGAAAGCAGAAATTTTGTAAGACACTCATAGCTCAAGATATTCAATTCATCCAGGAAGTACCAAGATGTATAGAGATCTGAAGGAAAACTTTTGGTGTCCAGATATGAAGAGAGAGATAGCGGAATGGGACAGTAAGTGTTACACGTGCCAAAGAGTCAAAGTTGAACATCAACGCCCGGGTGGATTACTACAACCACTAGATATTCCAGAATGGAAATGGGAGCACTTAGCAATGGATTCCATAGTGGGACTACCAAGGACCAAGGAAAATCACGATACAATTTGGGTTATTATCGACAGATTAACAAAGTCGGCACATTTCCTTCCAATTAATGAAAGGTTTTTGCTTGACAAGTTAGTACATTTATATCTCAAGGAAATTGTGATACGTCATAGAGTACCAGTGTCCATAGTATCGGATCGAGATCCCCATTTTAATTCGAGATTTTGGAGACAATTCCAGGAATGTCTAGGAACCAAGTTAAACATGAGCACCGCTTATCATCCACAAATGGACGGGCAGAGTGAAAGGACTATTCAGACAATTGAAGATATGTTACATGTTTGCGCAATAGATTTTGAAGGCAATTGGGACAAATATTTACCGCTAGTGGAATTCTCCTACAATAACAACTATCATGCGAGTATCGGGATGCCACCTTATGAAGCTTTATATGGAAGAAAATGCAGATCACCTACATGTTGGGATGAAGTTGGAGAGCGTAAAATTCTAGGTCCAGAACTAATTCAACAGACCAAGGATAAAGTAGAACTTATTCGAAAGTGACTGGAAGTAGCCCAGAATCGACAACGTAAATATGCAGATCCAGCCAGAAGGAATGTGGACTATCAAGAAGGGGAACATGTACTGCTAAAGGTATCACCATAGAAGGGATTGACTAGGTTTTGCAATAAAGGCAAGCTAAAGCCTCGTTACGTCGGTCCATTTAAAATTCTGAAGAGAGTTGGAAAAGTTGCGTATGAATTAGCTTTACCACCCCATATGCAGCATATTCATAATATATTCCATGTGTCCATGCTTAAGAAATATAACCCTGATACAAGGCATGTAATAGAGTATGAACCGATAGAACTTCAGGCAGATTTGTCATATATAGAACAGCCGGTAAAAATTTTAGATCGACAAGAAAAAATATTAAAGAATAAGTCGGTACCATTAGTGAGAGTTTTGTGGAGAAACCTAGTGATGGAAGAATCAACCTGGGAGCTTGAAAGTGATATGTTAGAAAAGTACCCTCAATTATTTTCATAGCGTGATTCTGAGGACAGAATCCTATTAGGGGGGAATGTAATGACCGAGAAAATTATGATTGTATTATATTCTAATAAAGATAATTTATGTGTATTATTATGTGATTAAGTGTGTTGAGTCGTAAAACCCTAAATGCTATGTGCTTTACGTGATTATGTGAACCTTCTGTGTTATATAATTATATATGCGAGTCTGATAGAATTATATGGGTAGACGATTAGGGCTTCGTGGTATCAATTTGAGATATGCGAATGAAGTAAGTTATCTAAATGAATATATTTCCATGATAGATTTAGTACCAACAAGGCGAATCAAGCCAGAGGTAGAAGGCAGTGAAGCATACGAGGTAAAGTGCACACCAGGAAAGTTTTTCCCTTATTCTAAATTCAGAATAGTGAAATATACCCCACTTTTCATATCAATTACACCTTGATAATTCTTGTTCATATACACTGATACACAATTATTGATTCTTGTTTCTATTTCATTTCGATTCTTGATTTCTCCCAATTTATTGAATCCTCTATTCATATTCCAATACTTTTACCCTTGTTACATATAATCTGAAATATCCTGATGTTGGGATAAATCACAAGCATACCAATTATTCTGGATGTTAAGCTATGGATTGGATGGTTACGATACGGTTCGGGTATTAACCAGACCCTTGATTATGAGGCCATAGTTGCCTGGGTACCCCTTATTTTGGTTGGGTCTATGCAGTTGGGTATAGATCCGCACTATATCCTGACTGATCAGGAGGTTATAGTGCATATGTTGGTTCTTGTTTCCAGTCTCATTCATTTGGCACTCGCTAGTAATGGCAAGTTATTATTCTACATAGAAACAGATGGTTGTTTAAACCAGCAGATTATGATTCACATATTCTTCTCTCTTTATACTATATATATTATTGCAGGCTTGTTGAGCAATTTGGGCTCACCCTCTTTTATTGTTATTCACATTGTTTTTCAGTTAAGGTTGAGAATGAAACCCATCAGAACCCAAGTAGTCAAGAAGTGAGTCACGCAGCGGGACCCTCTTATACCATGGGTATTTGTCCCTATCCCAGAAGAGAGCTTTGAATTGCAAGATCAGGTGTAACAGGATAAGTAATAGTGATAGTTGGAATAAAAGTTGTTTAGTTTAAAAATGTGAATAGAATAAAGTTTTGTAAGAAAGAGAGTTCTTGAGATAGTTGATTCAGTTTGGTTTGTAATAAAGTTGGTTGTGGTTCTTGTTTTCAATCCTTAACCTTGAAAGGATCCTGAATAGTAGTAGTTCGGGGTAATTATTTTATTTATATCTTGTTTGTACAGGTTTAGTGAGTAGTTAATGTTAATAATGCCCCAAATCTATACCCCGGATTTGGAGGGTGTTATATTGCATATTGTATTGTAACATTTAAAGTTTGTAAAAATGTCAAAGAGCAGACCAGAGTCTTTTTCTGTAAACAGTATCAAGCCTAAAAATTCTATCTAGAAGAAGATCAAGAAGATCATGCCTCAGAAGAATTATGAAGAAGCTTGGAGTTGAATAAATCTATTTTGAGAAAAATGTTCTAAGTCAAGATCTCTACAAGTCACAGTTTTAGTGTTATAGAGAAGTCATTCGAGAACTCCAGAATGACTTATAGAGAAGTCAGGAAAGTTACTAGAGAACTCAGAGATATCGACAAGCCAAATTGAAAACATGAAGATTGGAGATATCGACAAGTCATTTCTTCACTAGAGAACTCTGAGATATTGAAAAGTCAAAAATCACTAGAGAATTCTGAGATATTGACAAGTCAAAATATCACTAGAGAACTCTGAGATATCAACAAGTCAAGATATCACTTGAGAACTCTGAGTTATCGACAAGTCAATTACTCACTAGAGAACTCGGAGATATCGATAAGTCAAAGTGAAGACATGAAGATGAGAGATCTCGACTAGATAAATTCTCTTATAGAGAACTCAGAGACCTCTACAAGTCAAATCAACTATAGAGTAATGAGAGATCTCGATAAGCCATTATACTTATCGAGATGTCAAGTTCTCTATATACCAAACTGGAGATCTCGAGGTAAAACTAAAAGTACAAAGTGCAGATCAGTTCAATATCCAAGATTAGCAATCAACAAACAATCCAATCAGTTGGATTGATAAGTCTACAAAAAGCAGCTTGAAGAGTACAAGATCAAAGGCCAAGATTAACTGACAGAGTAAAGTCACAGGCATGCAAGATTAGCAAAGATACACTAATCCAGAAATAGAAAGATTTGATTTCCAAAAATAGGGTTTAGTACATGCTAATGCATGTTGTGTAATAACCAGTGTTTACTGTTCTATAAAGTAAGCACTGGTTACTTTGGTTTAGTTGTAACAAATAGATCTGAAAATTCTTGTAACTCTCAAGAGAGAAGCTGAGTTCTTAACATAACAAGAACTCAGAAATTTGTAGCAAAACACATACTTGATTTTAATATAAAATTAAGTGATTTTTTGAAAGATAGTGTATTCCTGTGCATGCATTATTATCTCATTTAAATCATACTATCTTTACAAGTTACATTTCTGCATCTTCTTTGTTCACCAAGTTCAAGAAAAACAAAAAGCCACTAAAATTGTCTAAAACACATTCACCCCCCTGTGTAGTAATCATTAACTAACTAGTGGTATCAGAGCAAAATCCTGAAAGTAAACAGATTAAAGATCTTGGAAGAATGAATACACAGAAACTTAGCAGCATCAAAACCCCCACCTTTGATAGATCTAACTATATATTATGGAAAATGAAAATGTTATTGTATATTAGGATGGCCAATCCACTATATATTCAGATCCTCTAAAATTGTCCTTTCACTCCCATGGTAAGAGTTGAGGAATCTACAGATGGAGACATGGTTATTCCAGCACATTATGCTCCTAAAGATCCTTCAGAGTACACTGAGCCTGAGAAAGAGAAAGTCTCCCTAGAAAGTGGCTTGCAGCTGATCTTAATTGAGTCACTTGACAATGTAATGTACAATAACATTGTCAACTGTGACACAGCTAATAAAATCTGGGAGAATATTGAGATCTTGTGTGAAGGAACAGAGGATGTTAGATCAAGCCAAAGAAGGATTCTGGTCTCTCAATATGAGGAGTTTATGGCTAAACCTAAAGAAGGAATTACAGAAGTTTTTGAAAGGTTCAATAAATTGATAAATGACTTCCAGCTACATGATAAATATTATGAAGCTGAGGAGGTTAACCTAAAGTTATTGCTAGCTCTTCCTCACCATCTTGAACAGAAAATTTCAGCTATTAGAGAAGGAAGAGATTTTAGCAAAATAACTTTAGAAGTTCTATATGGAATCTTGAAGATTTATGAACTTGAAATGATGCAAATGAAGTCATTAAAAGCACATCATGGACATGTTGTTGATGGTTCAAGTGCTTTAATCATAAATGACAGATAAGAAAGTGAAGATGAGCAAGATGATCAAGTTTTAGTTAGTCAAGCTATAGAATAGAAGAACAAAGGACCTCAGAAGCAAGTTGTGTTGGAACTGGAGGAAGATGAATATTACACCTTGGATGAATTAGATGAAATGGATCAGTCCATGTCTTACTTCGCTAGAAAATTTTCAAATATTAGAGTCAAGAAGTCAAGGTTTTTCAGAGGCAAGGGACAATCCTCCAACAGTAACAATTGGAAACCAAAAACTCAGTTCAATTCAGTTAGCAAAGGTGGCTACAAAATAGGATCTGTGGACAGATCAAAGATAAGGTGCTTCAACTGTGATGAGTTGGGTCACTTTTCTACTAAATGCAGAAAGCCTAAAAGGGTGAAGAAAGACAGGGCTTATCTTGAGTTGGAAGCAAAGTATGAATCTCTCTTGAAGAAATAGTCTGGAAAAGCTTATATTGCAGAAAGAAAGAGTTGGGATGATACTGATATTGATGATGAGGATGAAGAAGTTGGAAACTATGCACTTATGGCTTTAAGCAAGGAGAAGCATCCACTTCAAAATCAAAGGTACCAACTCTAACCGCTATTGATTTAAATGCTAGTCAATATAAGGAGACTGTGGAAAAGATGAGTGTGGAGATGTTTCATATACACACTAGTCTAGTAGTAGCTACTGAGGAAGTCAGTAGGCTAACCAAGGATAATGAGAAGCTTGAGAGTGAAAGACAAAAGATGGATCTACTAATTGTGGAGCTTGAGTCAGTCAAGCAAGAAAATGATTATCTGAAAAACAAGCTAAAGTGTGTTGCTGAAATTGAAGCCGTGTTAAGGGAAAAGCTGGAAAAGAATGAAGTCAAGTTGAAATCCTACAGAATTACATCTAAGTTGGTTGGACAATAACATGAGAAGAACAAGCCATGTGCTAATATAGCCATTGGTCTTGATTATGATGCATTGAACAACAAGAAGAAAGATATAGGTGACAAAGAAAAAGCAACAGAAAATGAAGATGTTCCAGCTATGCTGAAAAAGGTTGTTTCACTTATGTTCAAGGCATGTGAAGTTAATTTCAGTGAAGAAGAGTTGATTATAAAGCAAGAATTTGCTGATCAAGACAATGAGAAGAAAATTGCATAAATAACTCCAATTTCCAAAGCTGAAAAGAAGCCCATGGTCAACCAAGATTTCAAGACACCTGTCAAGGAAATAAAAACTGAAGATGCAAGAAAGAAGAAGAGAAATAGAATTAGGAAGATTGGGATAAACAAAAGCAATAATTTTGCTCATGTTGTAGATGCTCCAAGGAAGCAATGTCAAAGATGTGGCTCTGTGAATCATCTAACTCACCTTTATAGAAAGGTTGTTAGCAAGCTAGTAGAAGGAGCATGCAAATACAATGAAGTTGATGCAACTGATCCCTACTTGTGGCGCCCTCCAAACCCGGGTCAAAAGTTTGGGGTCCACAACACATACACAATATATAAACCTGTATATGAGATACTATTTGCAATGACCCTGCTTTATATAACCACAGATCGCAACAGGTTAAAGTATGAAAACAAGCCACAACCTTAACTTTTATTACAACGTACCAAGTCCCAACTAATTTAGCTTACAACTGATAATAAATTTATTCTTACAATCTTACTATCTCTCTACCGAATGAAGCTCCTGCTAGCTCGATCCAACTCAAACTGGAACCCTAACCCCACTTTGGACTGAGGAACTTCACTATCATCCATATCATTTTTAACTGTAGAATACATAAAGGAATTCGCAAGAGTGAGCTAACTAGCTCAGCAAGTCATAACAATGATAACTGAGGCTAAACAATGTGCAAATGGAATGATTCAGAAGAATCAAGTTTATTGTTAAACAATCGTTAGAATTGGATATTCATTTTAAGTTTTAAAACTAAGATTAGGCTGCTGATCAGTCACGCACTAACCCCGAGTAAAGCACACAGTTCTGCTCTTCGAACTGGATCCAAGGCATACATTGGCCTAATTCGACCACGAATCTGGTCTGACCACGAATCTGATCCAAATAAGAAAACTATCCAATTCTAAAATAGTTCAGTATGATAAACAATATACTTCAATAAAACAAGATCATAATCAATGATGATTAAACACTTGAATAAAAGCGTAATGAAATTCACGGGTATGACAAGAGTATATCAGGGTATGTTTGAGAGACGGTTTTCAGCCTGCAAAAGGATCAGGTATTAGAAAAATAAGGATTTTTCAAGGTATAGTTCTTTGATGTTATAAAGAATGGTTGGGGTATAAAGGTTTCTGTGTTTTCTGTTAGGAATGTATGTGCATTAGTTTGATGATATGTTTAACAAAATACTTAAGTAGAAATTTAGTGTCTGTAGCCTCAACGGATAAGACCACTTTGGCTATCCGTTGATGGTGTAGCTTTACTTAGAAATAAGTCTAGTGTTGTAGCATATTTCAGTCTCTGTATTTAAAATGTAATTCTTGGAAGTTGAGAGAAACTATGAGTCATGTTGACTGCTAGATGATATGCAGATAGGAAGGCCAATTGTAAATACTTCATGCCTTGTAATTTTGTATAAGTGAAGTGGTATCAACGGATGACTTAAAGACCTTCAACGGATGAGAAGCTAAGCTTCAACGGATGTCTCTAAAGCTTCAACGGATAAAGTCATCAACGGATAACATCCTTCAACGGATGAGTGCATCAACGGATAAAAGCTTCAACGGATAACATCCTTCAACGGATGAGTGCATCAACGGATGAAAGCTTCAACTGATGTTCTGATGATTAGCCGTTGATAAGGGGTAGTTGTACCTACAAACAGAGGCACATGGGTTGATAGAGACAACTGAGATGTGGTAGCCGAATTTCAGGAACAACAGAAAAAGCAGCCGTTCTTCTTTAGTACAAAGATGCAATAGTCAACAAAGTACTGGAGTGAACAGGAAAAGAAGCAAGTGAAGATCGTATTTTATTACTGTATTTTATATTGTTCTTCACTTGTACACTTGGTAATATATAAACCAAGTAGAAGCTAGTAATTAGAAGAGATTTTTTTCCAGAGCTGTTTAGAAAAATATTGAGAGAAAATTCATCTAGTTTGTACTAGGATGCAGCTGTGATCAACATTGTTTAATCACAGATTTTCTAAAATACCATCTCTGGTGGAACAACAAATCCACCAGAAAAGTTTTTAAGGTCTGTTGTGTTCTTTACATTTGTGCTTGAATATATATCTGTCTGTATTAGCTTAAAGCAATTCACACACTTGTTCTTCCTGAACACACAACTTTCATAAACTGCTCAAAACTTGAAAAAGTTTTGAGATTTACATTCAACCCCCCTTCTGTAAATCTCATTGTTAGTCCACTAGGAATAACAATTGGTATCAGAGCAGGCTCTTGACATACAAAGAGTTTAAAGATCTTGGAATCTAACAAAGATGAGTAAGAAGGATATTGGAGTAAAAATCCCAGTTCTTGACAAAGACAGTTATCACCATTGGAAGGTGAAAATGCACCTTCATCTACTCTCCCAAGATGAAGGTTATGTAAACTGCATTGAGAATGGTCCTCACATTCCCCACAAAGTAGCAACAGTTGCTACAGCCACAGTTGCTGTTGGTCAATCCATTCCAAAACCTAGAGCAGAATGGACAATGGAAGACACAGAAGAAGTCCACAAGGATAAGAAGGCTATGAACATTTTGTTTAATGGTCTTAACATGGATATGTTTGATAATGTGATAAATTGCACAACTGCCAAAGAGGTTTGGGACACAGTTCAACTACTGTGTGAAGGTACAGAACAAGTGAAAGAAAACAAAATGCAGCTTCTCATTCAACAGTATGAATACTTTCATTTTGAAGAAAATGAATCTTTAAATGAAACATTCAATAGGTTCCAAAAGCTGTTGAATGGACTGAAGCTGTATGGAAGAGTGTACCAGGTGAAGGATTCAAATCTTAAATTTGTAAGATCCTTGCCAAAGGAATGGAAACCCATGACTGTCTCCTTAAGAAACTCTCAAGATTATAAGGACTTCACTCTTGAAAGATTGTATGGAATCTTGAAGACTTATGAACTAGAGCTGGAACAAGATGAGGTATTGGAGAAGGGGAGAAAGAAAGGAAGTTCAGTTGCATTGGTAGCTGAAGATGAGAGGAAATGCAGACAAGAAACTGCGAGATCTACATCAAACTCCAAAGATGGTATAAGAAATCAGGAATCAAGCAAGGGGAAAGAGCAAGTTGCTGAAAATGAAGACAACTCCAGCCAAGATGACTCAGATGGTATTGATGAGCATCTTGCATTTCTGTCCAGAAGATTTGCAAAGATGAAATTCAAGAAAAACACTAGAGCCACTAAACCTCACAAAAACACTGTGGACAAATCCAAGTTCAAGTGTTTCAATTGTGGTATAAGTGGACACTTTGCAGGTGAGTGCAGAAAGCCAACTTCTGAAAAGAAGAAATTTGAACAAGTAGATTACAAAAAGAAATATTTTGATCTACTCAAGCAAAAGGAGAGGGCTTTCATTACTCAAGAAAGGGACTGGGCAGCTAATGGAGATGAAGAGGATGAAGATGTGGAGTATGTCAACCTTGCTCTCATGGCTGATTCTGAAGAAAATGAAGTTAGTTCATCAAGCAATCAGGTAATCACTACTGACTTAACACAGCTTACTAAAGAAGAGTGCAATGATGCTTTTAATGACATGTCTACTGAATTATATCATTTGCGTGTGTCTCTTAAATCTCTTGCTAAAGAAAATAGTAGGATTAGAGAGAACAATCTGTTTTTAAGTAATAGAAATGCTTTGTTAGAAGATAAGATGATTGACCTAGAGAAAACAAAGTTGCATTGTATATCTATTGAAAATGAACTAGCTGAATCTGTTAAGAAAGTAGAAATACTTTCCAATCAATTAGAGAAAGAGCAAGAGGTGATTAAAGCCTGGAAGACATCTAGGGATGTAAGTGCTCAAATTGCTAAGGTCCAAGGAATTGAATCATTCTGTGAAACTGCCTGGGATAAAAATAAAAAGAAACTGGAATTAATTGATGGGCTGTCAACGGATGTGGAATCAACGGATGATGAAAGTTATCCGTTGAAGGAAGAAAAGGAGCATCCGTTGAAGGTTCCTCAATCAAAACAGGCAGATGTTTCTAAAAGAGAGAATCTAAAGAAACTCAACAAAAAGTTTGGTTCAACTTCAAAGAACTTTGTCAAAGAAGAAGCAAGCACATCCAAAGATGTCAGTAAGGTGAATGTAGGGCACATGACCTTAGAACAGTTAAATAATAGGCTCAAGATGGTTGAGGATAAAAAGGAATCTAAAAGAAAATCCAACAGAAATGGGAAGGTAGGAGTTAATAAACACAACAATTACACACCTGATAGGTTTGCTCCTAGAAAAAGCTGTGTGCATTGTAGTAGTGTTAATCATCTATCTGCTAATTGTAAATCCATTAAGAAGACTCCCATAACTGTACCCTCTTCTATGCCTAATATGTCTGCATCACCTCTGCATGCTATGCCTGTTATGTCTCAACAAAATCCTTATGCACATTTTGTAAACATGCCATATTTTAACAATCCTTATCTTGCTGCATTTAGTATGCCTCAAATGCCATACAATATGCCCATGTGGAATAACATGTTTGCACAATCAATGCCTAATAATTTTACAAATGTGCTAAATGATTCTGTGACTAACCCTACACCTCAACCAACTACATCTAAGACCAAGGTTGACTCAAACTTACCTAAGTCTAAAGATGCAGGAGGAATGAAGTCTAGGAGAAAGGCTAACAAGGATGGACCCAAGGAAACTTGGGTACCAAAATCAAATTGATTGATTTTATGGTGTGCAGGGAAATGGAAGAAATCTATGGTACTTGGACAGTGGTTGTTCAAGACACATGACAGGAGATTTCTCCCTGCTCACAGAGTTCAAGGAAAGAGCTGGCCCTAGCATAACCTTTGGAGATGACAGCAAAGGGTTTACTATGGGATATGGCTTGATTTCAACAAGGAATGTCATCATTAATGAAGTTGCATTAGTTGATGGTCTCAAGCACAATTTACTGAGCATCAGTCAACTATGTGATAGAGGGAATACAGTTTCCTTCAATTCTGAAGCCTGTGTTGTCACTAGTAAGAAAGACAACAAAGTGGTTCTAACTGGAGTTAGAAAAGGAAATGTGTACATAGCTGACTTCAACTCTACAGATGCAGAATCCATTACTTGTCTCTTCAGCAAAGCAAGCTCAGTTGAAAGTTGGCTATGGCACAAGAAGCTATCTCACTTGAATTTCAAGACAATGAATGATCTAGTCAAAAAGGACTTAGTTAGAGGAATCCCTCTAGTTGAATTCTCAAGGGATGGTTTGTGTGATGCTTGTCAGAAAGGCAAACAAAGGAAAGCATCATTCAAAAAGAAGCTTGAAACAACAATTGATGAACCATTACAGCTGCTACATATGGATTTGTTTGGACCAGTCAATGTATTGTCTATTGCAAGAAAAAGATATTGCTTAGTGATTGTAGATGATTTCTCAAAGTTCTCATGGGTCTATTTTCTTGGATCAAAGGATGAAGCAAGTGAAATCATTATCAATCACATCAGGCAAGTCAACAATCATCCTGACTTGAAGGTTAGAAATATCAGGAGTGACAATGGAACTGAGTTCAAGAATTTGACATTAAGGCTGTTCTGTGAAGAAAATGGAATCATGCATGAGTTCTCAGCTCCAAGAACACCTCAGCAAAATGGGGTTGTTGAAAGAAAGAACAGATCTTTAATTGAAGCTGCCAGAACAATGCTTGAAGAATCAAAGTTACCAACATATTTCTGGGCTGAAGCTGTTAATTGTGCCTGCTTCACTCAGAATATTTCTTTGATCAATCAAGCTAAAGGCATGACTCCTTATCAGTTGTTCAAGAGAAGAAAACCAACTCTAAACTTTCTTCATGTCTTTGGATGTAAATGCTTTATACTGAGGAATCAATCTGACCATAAAGGGAAGTTTGATGCAAAGGCTGATGAAGGGATATTTGTTGGTTACTCAGCTGGAAAATCTTATAGGGTCTACAATCTAAGAATCAACATTGTTATGGAATCTGTGCATGTTGTGTTTGATGATAAGAAGATTGATGGACTAACAGATGAGGGACATAATGAGAGACTCAAATTTGACAACATTGAGATATATTGTGATGATAGTGAAGAGGAGACTGATGGAGATGACACTTCAAAAGGGATTCAAAACATGCCCCTGGATAATGCACAAAATACTGCATCCGTTGATAGAGGCAATGCAGTATCCGTTGAAAGACATAGTGCATCATCCGTTGAAGTACAAAATGAAGCATCCGTTGATCATAGTTCATCAACGGATAATCGATTTACATCATCAGTTGATAGAACTCCAAGTTCCCTGCAAAGGACCAACAACTCAGGGGGAGTTTCAACTAGTCAACACTCTGTCTCACATCATGACAATACTGAGGCCACCTCATCTAGAGCACATCTTCCACCACAAAGGAAATGGACCAAGAATCATCCCTTTGAACTGATCATTGGTGATGCATCATCTAAAGTGCAAACAAGAAAAGCCACTCAAGATGAATGTCTGTATAGTAGTTTTCTGTCTCAGGAGGAACCTAAGAAAGTGGAAGAAGCTCTATTGGATCCAGATTGGATATTAGCTATGCAGGAAGAGCTGAACCAATTTGAGAGAAACCAAGTATGGAAGCTGGTACCCAAACCAAAGAACAAGAGTCCTATTGACACAAAGTGGGTATTCAGAAACAAGATGGATGAAAATGGCATTATCATAAGGAATAAAGCCAGACTGGTTGCTAAAGGCTATTCTCAGCAAGAGGGAATAGATTTTGATGAAACATATGCTCCTGTTGCAAGACTTGAAGCCATCAGAATATTTCTAGCCCATGCAGCCCATGCCAATTTCAAAGTCTATCAAATGGATGTCAAGAGTGCATTTCTAAATGGGAAATTAGAGGAAGAAGTCTATGTAAGTCAACCTCCAGGATTTGAAGATCCAAATTTTCCAGACTATGTGTATTATCTGTTGAAAGCACTCTATGGACTGAAGCAAGCACCTAGAGCCTGGTATGAAACCTTATCAAAATTTCTTTTGGAGAATCACTTCACTAGAGGTACTGTTGATAAAACTCTCTTCTTTAGGGATGTTAATGGCTCTAGTATACTTGTTCAAATTTATGTAGATGACATAATATTTGGCTCTATAGATGATAAACTTTGCAAAACGTTTGCTAAGCTAATGCAAAGTAAATATGAAATGAGCCTAATGGGAGAACTAACCTATTTTCTTGGTTTACAAGTTAAACAAGTTAGTGATGGAATTTTCATTAGTCAAACTAAATATATTTATGATCTTTTAAAGAAGTTTGACTTAATGGAATGTTCATCTGCAAAAACTCCCATGGCCACTGCCACCAAACTTGAATTAAATAAGACTGAAAGGTCTGTGGATATTACAAGTTATAGAGGCATGGTTGGTTCACTTTTATATTTAACTGCTAGTAGACCAGATATAATGTTTGCTACATGTCTTTGTGCTAGATTCCAAGCTGATCCTAGGGAGTCTCACTTAATTGCTATCAAAAGGATTTTCAGATATCTCAAGGGTACACCAAATTTAGGTATTTGGTATCCTAGAGAATCTGGCTTTGATCTAATTGGTTATTCAGATGCAGACTATGCAGGTTGCAAAATAGATAGGAAAAGTACAACAGGCTCCTGCCAATTCCTGGGAAACAAGCTTGTATCATGGTTTAGCAAAAAGCAAAATTCAGTCTCTACTTCAACAGCTGAGGCTGAATACATTGCTGCTGGAAGTTGCTGTTCTCAAGTGTTATGGATGAGGAACCAACTCCTTGACTATGGACTTCATGTTGATAGAATTCCTATCTTTTGTGACAACACAAGTGCCATAGCCATAACAGAGAATCCTGTGCAGCACTCAAGGACCAAGCACATTGATATCAAGTACCACTTCATTAGGGAGCATGTCATGAATGGTACAGTGGAACTACATTTTGTTCCAAGTGAACAACAAATTGCTGACATATTTACCAAGCCACTTGATGAATCAACATTCACAAGATTGGTAAGTGAGCTAGGTATGCTTAATTACTCTTAAAATTCATGTCTTTATTGCAATTTGAATTGAAGCCTGAAATATATTAGTTGCCAAGAACAAATTTGACTTTTAACATAGTTTATTCCATCAACGGATGTTCCCTATCCGTTGAAAGTCAAAATTGCTCTATCAACGGATAGTCATTATCCGTTGAAAGACAAATACATTTCTGGAATTTTTATCCGTCAACGGATAAAACTGAAGTACCTTTCAACGGATGACAATTTGCCTTATCCGTTGAAATGTCACATCAATCGATTCAGGTGTTTAACAGCCGTTGATTCTATTCTCTTAACCGTTGATACTCATACATACATCTGTATGTATTGGTTTTAAAGGTAGTTTTTAGAATACTTACAGTTTATTCTTAAACGGCTGAAATTCACTAACGCATATTTATTGATAAATCTTTATTTTATATTTTTGTGTATTAATTTGAGAAAGCATATAAGTCCTTCTGATTGTTCATTTTTACTTTACGCTTTCTTGAAATTTCAAGCATTTACCATTTTCTCTCTGCAAAAACTTCAAGTTATTCTCTGCAATTTCTACTCACAAAAATGGCACCAGTCGTGAAGATTATGTCTCAATCTGGGTTCATCTATGAAAAGAACAATTTCATAACTTTGGTAGAAAAGAATGAAGCCCACTCAGACTATCACAAATGATGGACTTCATCAAAAACTGTAAACTTAGCTATGCAATGCTGGAAGCCCCAACAATTTTCTGTGAAGTAGTTGAGGAGATTTGGACAACTGCTGAGTTCAACTCCATGGATATGACTATCTCCTTCACTCTCAAAGGTAAAACTCACTGTATTAACTGTGATGATTTACAAGCATGTTTTAAATTGCCTGAGAACAATGCCATGACACCACACACTGATAGTGATGTATCCAGCATGTTAGATTCCATAGGTTATTCTCTTAACTCTGCTAATTTAGGGAGTATTAGAAGAAAAGGCCTTAGGAAAGAATGGAGTTTCCTTGGGGATGCCTTTATAAAGGTTTTCTCTGGGAAAATTAGTAATTTTGATGCCATAACTTCATCTCTGGTTAATATGCTCTATATGCTTGTTTCTGATAGGTATTTTAACTTTAGCAACTATGTGATGCTAGAATTAGGTACTAGATTGGGTAACAAAGCTAATAGACCTAATAACATCTATTATGCTAGATTCTTTATGTTATTGGCTAACCATGTTGCTGAAGGTTTAGTCATAATCAATGAGAATAATAAACTCAAGTGCTGGGCACAAGAGAAAAGAGTTCTTGCAGACTTGAAGAGAATGGATCTTAACAGCAGTGTGCCATTGGTATATTTACCAATCATGAATGCACCTCAGGTAGGTGAGGTAATTGCTTCTACAACTCCTACTTCTTCCAACCTCTCTATTTCTTTATCTTCTAGTGTGGCCATGAAATCTGTGATGCCCCAACAGATTTCTACCAAGGTCACCAAAACTAAACTTTCAAAATCCAAGACAAAGAAATCCACCTCTGTTGTTTCTCAAAAGACAACAGTTGTAACACCAACTATTAACCCTGAGGTGAGTGAACAGGGTGTGAGTGGTGAGGGGAGGGGTGAACATCAAAGAAACCCCCAGGATAAGGAAGGAAAGTTGAGTGCTTCCCAAGCTAGCCAAGCCACAGCTTCTCAAAAAGCTGTGGTGGTTGAAAAGGTATCTAGCACATCCCTAGTAGCATCCTCCCAAAAGGATGTTACTATTGAAAATAGTTCCAAACCAGGAACACAGAACAAAAGAGGGAGGGACACTAAAGCCAAACACTCACCAACAAAAGCCTTTATTAGAAGAAAGAAGGCCAGAACCCAATCTTCTACACAGGGTGCACACATTGCACAGATACATCCATCTGTATCTATGCCTTCTCAAACTCAGTTTGATGTGACTCCAATAAATGTGGAGTCACAGCCCCATTCTCTCACAATAATCACACATCAATCACCAAACACTTCATCACCATCTCTGGATGTGGATATGTTATTCCCATCAATTCCTGATTCTCCCTCTTTACAACTCAGGGAGAAGCCTCACTCAAATACAGGTGATCATCATCTCTTAGATGATTTGTTGGATCACCCGCAAATTCTTTCAGATATAATTGAAGGATCTGTGTCACCACATCTCAAATCAATCTACACAGATTCAACAGTTATATCACTTTCAATTTCAACTTCTTTTCCTTCTTCAACGGATATCACTCATCCGTTGACAAGTGGTTGTTCTTCAACGGATAAGCTTAACAGCAGTTATCCGTTGATAACATCAGTTTTATCTTCAACGGATATTCCACATCCGTTGACAGTCTCTACATAAATAACTGAATTAATTCCAAGTGTAGAAGACATGAATACTGTGCAATCACTCTTAGGATTGAGGGAAGGGAGTGACAATTTGAGTGAGAGGCTGGGTTGCTCCCAGGCAAAAGGAGAGATTGAGAGCTCAAAAATGCATGCTATTTCTTCTAGCATGGCAAAAGTAAGTGAGTGGAGTACCACCTTAGTAGGTGAAGGTGAGGGAGTGAGATGTGTGAGCCAGGGGGAGCCCCTGATGCAAGAACATAGAGAAAAAGAGAGAAAAGCAGGTACAGTAGATACAAGGGTGGAACCAGCCATTGCTAATGAGTCAATGATTGTGGATGATGCTGAAAAGGAAAGACAATTTCAGCAACATTACAAAGCTGTAATTGATAACATTTCCTTGGATGCTGACACTTTTACTCATCCTGTGACAGCCTATCAACTGTTGGCTGCTCAGGGCAATGAGGAGGCAGAAAGGTCACTACATCTAGTGCACACAACACAATCTCTTCAAAGGGATAAAGCTGCCATTCACAAAATGCCTTCTACAGCTGGTGAGCCATCTGAGGAATTTGGAGCAAATTCTGATGATGATGACTCTATTTCTTTTGATGGAAGCATGAACTTAGGGGGAGATGAAGGCCCTAGTTCAATTCCAAATCTACCTGAATGGGCCTTGACTAAGGAGTATAGATCAGGGGAATTCAATGTCTCTTTAGTCAAACAAATCAACACTATTCAACAGGCCATTCAGAATACTTCACATGCAAGTATCAAGGCTATCCTTCAAGCTCACCTGGACTCACTGCATCTCATGAAGCTGCAGCAAGTGAAGCAGAATCTGAGTATGGATGATCTCAGGAAGGATATTGCTGACTTAAAAACCTATACTTCAGAAAAATTGGATTCAGTCATGCCCTATGGTACATTGCAGGACTTGGTTTTGAGATTGAAGAAAGAATCTGTTACTGAAAAACGGTTGGCCAAGTTAGAAGACAGAGTTCAAGTTATTGAAGATTCTGTGGCCACCATTCTTCACAATCAACAATCTCAAACCAGTCTCCTAATGCAGCTGGCAAAAGCACAAGGCTTGACCCCTCTCCTTGATGATAACAAAAAGGGGGAGAGTAAAAGGGAAGGGGAAGGAGAGCCATCTACAAAAGTCAACATATCTAAAGTGCTAGTTCCTGCCATCACTACTTCTCCAATCATTCAAATCAAGGGCAAGTATGATGGAATTGATTTGATTCAGCTAGCAGCAGCTGAAATTCAAGTGAAAGAACAAAGGAGGAGAATTGATGAAAGGTTGCAACTGTTGTTTGGTTCTACACAAGACAAATCAACATCTGTGAGATACAGCACAAAAATTGAACCAATCAACATGGAGCTCATGCCAGTAGGGAGTCATAAGGATGGAGAAGCTTCTTCCAAAGAACTACAAGCTATAATTCTCAAGCCCAATGAAAGATCCAATAAGGACTCAACAAAGAATCCTTTAAAAGAAGTGGACTTTCCTCCTCCAAAAGCTGATGAGAACAAGATTTTAGGCAGGAGTATTGCTTATCTCAAAAAGACCATGGATGAGGCTGTAAGGAGAAATAGAGCTATTATCATTAGAGAGGGAAAGAGCATATGTGTGATGCAAGGACATCCCAAATTCTCAATAGCCAAGAAGGAAGAAGACAAGCAATTAAAGGCTGACAAAAGAGCACAAGCAAAGCTTGAACAACAGCGAAAGTCAAGTCTAGTTGAAAAAGAAAAAGGGATTGAAGTCAGGGGTGAAGACAAAACTACAAACCTATATGAGGTTTTAGGGAGTATATTTGGTGAGAGTGTGGAAGAAAGAGAGGAATGGCAGAAGGGAAACAGAAGAAAGGCCAAGGCACATAGAAGGAGTGGAGATAACACTGAAGTAACCAAATCTATATCTAAACCACTACCTTCCATACCTGAACCCCTTGTTGCTGATCCCACAATAAACATCCATGGTGAACCAATCATTCCAAAAGAGGAACCTATTGATTGGGACACTATCAAATTGCCTACCTTTCTAACCACTCTTCCACTACCAAAGAAACAGAAAAGAAAACCAAAATCTACACCTCCCATAACCTCTAAGAAATTCACTCAAAAACAAAAACCTAAGCCTAAGTCACCCATTTCTAAAGATGATTATGTTCACATCTGTGACATAAAAGAAATTTCAGACATTGAACTCTATCTGGATGAGCTGGAGGATGTAAGGGGAATAGCTGCCTACAGACAGCTACCAGAGAGATTAGTGTTCAGATATAAAGGAGCTGGGGAAAGAACATGGCCTCTCCACAGGATTCTGGATGAAGGCTACTCTACCTTGATTAGAGTCTATTCAGCTATACAAAAGGATTCTGGCTTTACCAGAACTGCCAAGACTGAAATTCTCAACAAGATAGCCAATATAAGGAAAACTTGGAGGGAGCCCAATGCTTTACCAAGGACTTTACTCATTCAAGAAAGGGAAATGAAAATTCACAAATCACCTCATTGGTTGATGGAATTTAGAGATGATAAAGGAGTCAGAAGATTTTTCAGACTTGAAGACCAACTCAAGATTGCCAGCAATGAAACTCTCAAAGAAATGCAATCTAAGTTGGATGACAGTGTTGAAGATGAAGCTGAATTCTTCAGACAACTCCAACTCCAAATTGAGGAAAATGACAAAAGGCTAGGAAAGAAAACCAGGGAACAAAGAAGAAAAAGATGATTTGCTCAGACTAAAGGAGTGTCCTTGGAAACACTGTAAATCTTCAATTATCTCCTAGTACATACACTTTTGCAGCATTTTTAAATTTCTACTTAGTTTCAATTCATATATCTGTTAAGTGTTTTGTTATCATCAAGTTAACCCTGAATTTATGCCTACAATTCTTATAGACATAAATAGGGGGAGATTGTTAGGAATGTATGTGCATTAGTTTGATGATATGTTTAACAAAATACTTAAGTAGAAATTTAGTGTCTGTAGCCTCAACGGATAAGACCACTTTGGCTATCCGTTGATGGTGTAGCTTTACTTAGAAATAAGTCTAGTGTTGTAGCATATTTCAGTCTCTGTATTTAAAATGTAATTCTTGGAAGTTGAGAGAAACTATGAGTCATGTTGACTGCTAGATGATATGCAGATAGGAAGGCCAATTATAAATACTTCATGCCTTGTAATTTTGTATAAGTGAAGTGGTATCAACGGATGACTTAAAGACCTTCAACGGATGAGAAGCTAAGCTTCAACGGATGTCTCTAAAGCTTCAACGGATAAAGTCATCAACGGATAACATCCTTCAACGGATGAGTGCATCAACGGATAAAAGCTTCAACGGATAACATCCTTCAACGGATGAGTGCATCAACGGATGAAAGCTTCAACTGATGTTCTGATGATTAGCCGTTGATAAGGGGTAGTTGTACCTACAAACAGAGGCACATGGGTTGATAGAGACAACTGAGATGTGGTAGCCGAATTTCAGGAACAACAGAAAAAGCAGCCGTTCTTCTTTAGTACAAAGATGCAATAGTCAACAAAGTACTGGAGTGAACAGGAAAAGAAGCAAGTGAAGATCGTATTTTATTACTGTATTTTATATTGTTCTTCACTTGTACACTTGGTAATATATAAACCAAGTAGAAGCTAGTAATTAGAAGAGATTTTTTTCCAGAGCTGTTTAGAAAAATATTGAGAGAAAATTCATCTAGTTTGTACTAGGATGCAGCTGTGATCAACATTGTTTAATCACAGATTTTCTAAAATACCATCTCTGGTGGAACAACAAATCCACCAGAAAAGTTTTTAAGGTCTGTTGTGTTCTTTACATTTGTGCTTGAATATATATCTGTCTGTATTAGCTTAAAGCAATTCACACACTTGTTCTTCCTGAACACACAACTTTCATAAACTGCTCAAAACTTGAAAAAGTTTTGAGATTTACATTCAACCCCCCTTCTGTAAATCTCATTGTTAGTCCACTAGGAATAACATTTTCAAACAATTCTCTTCCAGTGTTTGGTGTTTGGTAGTTATACATTTGGGGAGTAGTATCATATTTTTGTGGTTTGGTATCTGGTAAATCAACAAGAAATGGTTTACAAAGAATAAGGCTTATGGCTCAAAGATCAAATGATGTGGCTCAGGTTCAAGGCTGAAGAATTGAAAGTATTTATAATATAAAACAGTGCTATTTTGAATACTTGACAATAGGTTACGAGAAAATTTAGAAATATTTGCATTATATCTCGAAAAAGGTTTAGAAGTACTTGCCTTACAGGGCTTTACAACTATTATTGATCGACTCTGAGCGGACTCTACCGCTCAGGCTTTATTGTCTATCCACTAAAGCACCCTGGATTTGACCTCAACACTTAAGTCCTTTGATTGGAACCTTACTGAGCTTTTCGACTGACCACCAAACTATTTTTCGACCAATGCAAATTCTCGGGTCTACCGACTAGAACCTGCAAGGTTGAAACACCCTAACTTAGACATTCGATTATGATTGACATATCCTCGCTAACAATCTTCCCGTTCGTTAACAAAACCCGACTCATAACACATACATTATTGCAATACAGGCATCAGTTAGGGTTTCATATTCTCAAAAATCGGTTCGGTGTTCGTTTCCAGAAAATATGTATATTAGTTATTTCACGAAATTAGGGTTATTGGTTTTGGTAAAATGATTTACCACTACATACAATCAGGTTCCACACAAAATATATGTATATACTTATTTATACTTGTTCGACGTTCCGATAATTACAGGGTATGTCCCACATTTTCGAGTTTAATTTCCAAAAATTCGGGCAGCACCTCCACTGTTTATCGGCCTACCCGTCGACCAATTCGACGTTAAACCAACAACCAAATTCACGACATCAATAATCCACAATCAGTCCAATTCACAATCCAACACCGGTACGACTATAATAATAATATTTTACTTTTCGCTTTGAAATTAATTTTATAACTAATTTATTTATTATTATTTATTTACATTAGGAATCAGAATCGTGTCATCACAGTCCACCGTCAGCTCACAAATGTTCATCGCTGACGGCGGCAAAATTCGCAGGTACCCATTTACTTCGGGTTTCCAGCGTGAATTTCACCGATTAATTTAATAATTCCTGCACAATAACTTTTTATATTATGAAACTATTCAATTTAATTTCTGCAGAAAATAAAAGAATAATCCAGTCAAGACACCCAATTCGGGAGGAACAGAACAACAGCAACGCAGACTCAAGGCAACAGGGAATAACCGTAACAAAATTACACAACATACACGTATGAACACGCCCAGGGAGAAAGGGTGAAAATGACCACCAGCCACCGGAATCACCAGGGACAGTGGCGGCGTAATACCGGAAAAAGGACGAAGTGCAAAAATAATACCACTGGAAAAAAAAACAATCACCAGCTGAATTTCAAGAACACAGCACAACTTACCCAACTGAAATACACATACATACATATGTATGTATATATACGTACACAATCAGGACAATTAGAATCGAGCAACCCGACCAACCGGAAAAAGAAAGGCGGCGACAACAAGGTCAAAACAGAGATGGCCGGAAATAAGGCGGCCGAAGCCCACTTGCAACCAAAAGAGAACAGGGAGGAGGGAGGGTGGAGCAAGAGAGATCACAGAGATTTTGAGAGAGAGAACCCAAAGATTGAGACCCGAGAGACTGTGATTGTGTTTATGATTTATTTATCTATTTATTTCCTTCCAATCAGCCATAGACACGCACTGAACAAAATGCTAAGGGTTAGACACGTGTCCCTCCTCTTGCTTAGGGCAGCCTATTTTTATCCCGCAATTTACAGTTAACGAACCGAGCTGTACTTAAAATAATTTCAGAAAATCATGAAAATAGTTTTAAAATGTTACAAATATCCCGAAATTTATAAAAACATGACTTACGTAATTTTAAAATAATTTCTGAAATATAATTTATACCCGCTTTTAACAATTAAACGAATCCTCGCGCGGGTGAAATTAATCCTAAAATTTCCAAAATAATTTTAAAATTCTCGGAATCTTCCAAACTTAAATAAATATGAGTTTCATAATTTTTGAAGAATTCTGGAATTAAATACAGATTTTACAATTAAATGTAATCAGAAAATTATATTGGGCTAAATAATTGATGAAATATTGATTTCTAAATTTTGTAAAATCCCAAAAATAATTATTGTAATTGTAAAATCATAAAAACAATTTTAGAGATATTCCAAATATTTATGCAAATAAATTTGCATTAAATCCACTTTTTGAAAGTGAAAACAATTCAATACGACTTCAGAATTAATCACGCGGACAACCCGGCACACCATAAATCACACATCAATAATCAAACAACACATAGCGGTAAAAAATAATACATATATTTTATTTATTTAATAATTTCCATAATTACATATTTAAATAATTAAAAAATACATGAGTCGTTATACTACTCATTCTGTGACAAATTTGATTGCATCCCTTGCAACTTAAAAGTGATGAAAAGTTGCCACAAGCTGAGAGTAGACCTCAAAGAAACAAAAATTTGGCCTGCAACAAAAAGGGAAAATACACGACAGTTAATGAATTCTATTTTATCTGAAACAACTCATTTTGATTCTGCTCACTCTGTTAACAAGAAGAAAGTGCCCAACACTGCTTGGGTTGCTAAAGACACTTAAACTCATTGTGTGCAGGGCAAAAAGAAGAAAGTCATATGGATCATAGATAGTGGATGCTCAAGACATATGAAAGGTGATATGGCCCTGCTATCACAGTTTGAGGAGAAGGTTGTCCCATTAGTGACCTTTAGAGACAACAGCAAAGGCTTCACAATGGGATATGGCAAATTGATCTCTGGAAATGTTATCATTAATGATGTAGCACTAGTAGTTGGTCTTGAAGTGAATCTTCTCAGTGTTAGCCAATTTGTAGACAAAGGCTTTAAAGATTTATTCAACAAAGAAGAATGCATTTTTATCAGCAAAAAAAATGGTGAAGTTGCTCTAAAAGGAGCAAGAAAAGGAAGCTTATTTGTTGTAGACTTAGACTCAGCAAATAAGAATGGAATTTGTTGCTTCTATACCAAGGAATCTGTAGAACAAAGCAAGCTATGGCATAAAAAGCTGTCTCACTTGAATTTCAAGGCAATTAACACTTTGGTCAAAAAGGAGTTAGTAAGAGATATGCCTAATCTGGAGTTTGCTCAATATGAAGTCTGTGATGCTTGTCAAAAAGGAAAAATGAAAAAATCAAGTCACAAGAGTAAAACTATGAATTCTATAAGTGCACCTTTTCAGCTTATTCACATAGACTTATTTGGACTTAATGTCCAGTCAATTTCAAGAAAAAGGTATGCACTTTTGATGGTAGATGACTACTCAAGATATACATGGGTAGAATTTATGCATTCTAAAGATAAGACTGCATAGATCATAATTGAGCACAATAAGAAGATTAAGAAGCATGCTGAAGATCAACTGTGTAAAAAGGTTGAGGAGTGACAATGGAACAGAATTCAGGAATGCAACCTTAACTGAATTATACAAAGACAAGGGCATTGTTCAAGAGTTCTCAGCTGCTAGAATACCTCAGCAAAATGGGGTAGTGTAGAGGAAGAATTGAACACTGGTAGAGGCTGCTAGAACAATGTTGCTAGATGCAAATTTGCCAACTAGTTTTTGGGAAGAAGCCGTGAACACTGCATGCTATACTCAGAATAGATTTCTCATTAACAAGAATCTTGGCAAGTCACCTTACTCAATCTTGTCTAAGAGAAAGCCTACTGTGAAACATCTTCATATGTTTGGAAGCAAGTGCTATGTGCTAAAGGAAAACTCTGAATATGTGGGAAAATTTGACTCTAAAGTTTTTGAGGCAATTTTTCTGGGATATTCATTAGAGAGAACTGCATACAAACTCTATGTGATTGAACAGGAGAAAATTATGGAAAGCACAAATGTTACTTTTGATGATGACAAGTGCCCATGCTTTGAATGCCTTGATGAAGATGAAGCTGAAGCTCTTAAGTTTGAAAATCTCGACATTGATAGTGACTCTAATGATGAAGCTGAAATCAACATAAATCACAGAATTGTAGAAGAGTCAGATAATCAAGTGAACCATGAGAATGAAAGCTCATCTCAAACACCTGAATTTGACAGCACAAACTCAAGGGGAGAAGAGGAGAAAATTATGGAAGTCATGCCAGTAATGAAGAAGAAGCAGAAAGCACAAGTCAACAAACTCACACAAGGAAGTGGGATAGAAGTCAGACTAGAGAAGCCATTATTGGTGATCCAACTGCCAGAGTGAGGACTAGAAGTGCAACTGTAAATGAATGCCTTCATGCATATTTTATATCACAAGTTGAGCCAAAGAAAATTGAAGAAGCCCTTCTTGATCCTGATTGGATATCTGCAATGCAAGAAGAGCTAAATCAGTTTGAAAGAAATAAAGTTTGGAAATTGGTTCCTGCACCAAAGAACAGAAGTATTACTGGAACAAAATGGGTGTTCAGGAACAAGATGGATGAAAATGGAATTGTTGCCAGAAACAATATAAGGTTGGTTGTAAAAGACTACTCACGGGAGGAAGAAATTGATTATGATAAAACATTTGCTCCAGTTGCAAGACTTGAATCAATAAGGATTTTCCTAGCATTTGTTGCACATTCAAATTTCAAGGTATATCAAATGGATGTGAAAAGTACATTCCTTAATGGTGAGTTGGAAGAAGAGGTTTATGTACAGCAGCCACCTGGTTTTGAAGATCCAAAATTTCCAAATTTTGTATACAAGCTGTAACACCCCCAAATCCGGGGTCGGGGATCCGGGTTGTCACGAGTTCCATTTCCCTTAATAACACCCAATCTTAATAATTGCTTAACTACTCTGTACTATGACCCCACAATAAACACACACACCACACGTTATAGTCTCAGAGATGAACATCCAAAAATAACCACAAGTCATTTTATTCCACAATTATCTGCCAATACACCTTAAAAGGTTTTCTGAATAAATTTACATTTCTTTGCCATTATTACAATTCGTAAGTATACATAAATCTGGTACATCAAAAGTTGAAGCCTAGTCTATTGGTAGTTCCCACCTTAGCTACAGCGGCATCAATGCTTCTAGAAAACTGCGGAACGTCTCCTAATCGCTTGCGAATCGGGAGCTTGGTTCTGTTCATCTTTTCTATCTGTTGTTGTGTGATGAAAGAAGAAAGCAAGGGTGAGCAGCAAGCCCACCAAAATAATATGTATAATGATTAATAGTATATGAGCCTTCTCATAGTACTCATGAAAGTCTTGGTCAAAAGAAATGAACCAAGTTTGATATCTTAATGCGATGAAGTCGCAAAATATTCAGTATATATACATATATACTTTTCAAAATCTTGGAAGTCCTCTTCCATGCATAATATACACAGAGTTCCAGTGTATAACTGTATAAAAATATCGTTGCAAGGTGATCTCATATATCTAACCTTGTCTCAACATTTTTCTGAAAATCTTTGTCATGCATAAGATAATCATTTACTAGATATAAGTTTAAAAGATGAAGTTACAAGATACTCCAATATACTTATATCTTTTCCAAATACTACTTGAACTACCACCGTTCAAGTTATAATTAGTTTCAAAAGTTCATCACGTAGATGAGACTACAAGACCAGATTTGAATAGATTAAATCTTTAAAATATCATCAAAATAAAATGAAGTTACGAGATACTTCATTTGATGCAAACATCATTTTGAAAACTTGACCCTGCCAACACTCAACAATCGCCCAGCCGTAGCCTTTCTATCGAAGTGCTCTGGGTAGTATTGCAGAAATATCCAATTGGATGATGAACTCATTACGGGAGTTTGCCGCGCCAGGAAGACCACTTACGATGATCAGTCGTAGTAGTACAACCCCACCATTTTCTACATGTAGAGGAGAACCTGTCGGATTTACTTGTCAACCGAACACTGAACTCCTAAGGAATGGACCGCCTTAGCGGAACTTCCAGGCCATTTGGGCCAATATAATAAGGCTGGGCCGGCGCTACTCGACCACTTACGCCACTCCTAGTTCAGATGAAATCCATGACTCTGAAACGTAAAGCTCGTTTCCCCCTTTCCCCAAGTAGAAACTTGTTGATACGGCTCCACCAAGAAGTCGTACCTAGTTGGAAAGGAAAACTCACCGATATTTCCCAGGCGATGCCTGTTAATGGATTAACTTGTTCCAAGAATTTTACTTCCCGAATATTGGGTAAGTAATCAAAAACTCTTTTACCAAGACAGCAACCTTGTTGCGAATATAAAACACACCATCGAGCCGGATCCCCCAGGTTTTGAGCGAGTATTTAAATTCCCTTTTTAAAAGGAAGATCTTAAATATAAAAATAGTTTTGGGATCCGCTCTAACTTTTGAAAATCATTTTAAAGACTCGAAAACACTTTAAAGAGTGTTTGGAGTAAAACTGATTTAATGAAGTAAATCAGTCCCCAGAATATTTAGAAAATGTCTGAATATTATTATTTAAATAATATTCCCATAAAAGATAATCTTTATAAAATAATTGAAGTAGAAGTATTAAAACTTATACTTGAAATGAATAACAAATAATCAAAGATATACTTATACGAAAGTAATATCTTTATTTGAATAATCAAAAATAAGTTTGATTATCGACACCTTATTCTTTAATAAAATAAAGAATATATCTCAGCAAATAATCGGAGTCATAGATCCTCAAATGAATATTCAAATAATATTCATTAAATAATATAAACTGAGTCATAAGCCTTCGAATGAATATTCAAGTAATATTCAGATAAATAAACAAAAGGAGTCATACGCCTTCGAATAATATTCGAAATAATATTCAATAATAAAATAAAGTTTAAAGTTATCGAATAAACCTTATTCGATTAATAGTTTGGAAAAAAACTATAACCATATATATATATAAATATATATATATATATCCATATCCATATATACAAAAATCTACTCGGGATCCTCGACTCCCGGTTTTAGAAAATATTTTCACCTTTGGGTCCCTATACTAAGGGTATATGCAAGTTACCGCTATCCTCTAGCATAGGTATTATCAACTGAACCAACAGATATATATTTCAAGAATATGAAACAGGCATGCATATATACCATATCACATGCTACAATATATCGCAAGAATTTGCTAAATAACCAATATGCATTTATCGCAAGATCATGCTTATACAAATGTATACATCACAACAACAGTATAACGGATAGAATACTTGCCTGAGCGACTGGGGGTTACGAATGGCTCGGGACGAGTCTGGTAACCTATAAACAACAAGTAAGTTGGAATTAAACCAAAGTCACTTGTAAATCTATACTTTAACTAACTTAGACTCTAACCAACTCATAACCATCAATACAACAAAACTTTACCTAAACCATACCACATCAGTCCATAATCTCCAAGGTTTTCAACTCAAACAACCACAATCACGATTTATGAACTATAATCAAGCTTCAATTACCAAAAACACTTCCAAATCAAACCAAACTACTAATAATCACAATCCATGCTTCTCATTTCACAACACCAACCATTAAACTTACTAACAAATAAAGTAAAGGCTAGGGTTTGAAGTTTATACCTTCCTTGGGAGGTGTTAAGTTGCTAGGAAGCCTTAGGGAGCCTCCTACAAGCTTGATCTTTCCAAAGAAATCAAGAACACAAAGTTAGGCTTTGAAGTTTCTAAAAGTCCGATTTAAAGAACTGTAAAAATGAGGGTCTTACCATGATTATTTGGACGAGACTTGTGAACAAGAGTTGTAGGCCATCTCAATACCTTTCCAATGAGCTATAGAACACAATATTTGAGTGAGAAATGAAGGAGATACAGCAGTTTTAGTGTTCTGATTCTGTTTTGGCCGAGAGCATGAAGAACAATGCCTTGGTTTCTTTTTGATTTTGATGAAAAATGATTTGCTTGGCTTGGTTGCTTGGTTTTTGTGCTTGCTTTAGTCAATTACCTTCTTGCCCTTGAATTTGTGTGGTTACAAAGCCACCACACCTCCTTCCTTCCCATGTCATGCTTATGTCACCTTGCACATGTCATAATGCTCCCACTTGTCCACACCTTGTGGTTTGATGATGTCACAATCCCTGGCTTCTTGTACAAGCTTGTCTCTTGATCACTTATTTGTTTTACGGTTCGCTTATCTTTCGTTCTCGTTTATCGTTTGAGGGATCATACCCGGGATCTTATTACTTAGGTTCCCTTAACCTTTCTCAATATATTATATTCCTTTTATGATCCTCTCCTATAATCCTTTAATTTAAATCCTTTTTATCCTGTTACCTTATACTCAATTCTCTCCGTATCTTGTGAATTTCCGGGAAAAATCAAAGTGTTCGGATTTGGATTCTGACGATCTTTACATACACTTATATCCCATATAAAGTACTAATAAAATCTCAGAATATCCATATCAGAACCCCTACATAGTGTGGCATGAAAAGTTTTCTCATTCAGCAAAAACACTATTCATAAGGGTTTCAAAAATTTCCCAAAAATTGGGGTTATTACAGTCTCCCCTCCTTAAAAGGATTCCGTCCCGGAATCAGATAGAAAATGAATAGGGATACTCTCTTAGCATTGCACTTTCTAACTCTCGAGTAAATTTTCCCACATTGTGGTTCTACCATCAAACTCTTACTAGTTTGATAACCCTTCTCCTAAGCACTCGTTCCTTTTTACTCTATACCCTTCCTGGTTGCTCCATATAGGTTACGTCTGGTTGCATGTCTATGCGCTCATATGCCCCTATTTGTCTGGCATCCGAATTACACTTCCTTAACATTGATATATGGAACACGTTATGAACTTGCTACAGGTTCGGGGGTAGGGCTAGCTCATATGCTAACTTCCCAAACGTCTTAATATATCCAAGGGTCCAACAAATTGTAGACTTAGCTTTCCTTTCTTTCCGAACCTCATCAATCCTTTCCAAGGGATACCTATAACATTACTAGGTCCCCTATTTCATACTCTTTATCCTTTCGTGTCAAATCAACATACTTATCATGACCATCTTGGGCTACTACCAGCCGTCCTCTGATTAGATCTATCATATCCTTGGTCCTTTGGACTACTGCGGGTCCGAACATCTTGCGCTCTACAACTTCATCCTAACATAAGGGAGATCGACATTGTCTTCCCTCAATGATCTCATAAGGCGACATCTCGATAATGACATATGATCTATTGTCGTAAGATAACTCAATCCGAATTAAGTGATCATTCCAAATTCTTTCAAGTCTATGGCACAGACTCTCATTATTGCTTTTAACATTAGAGCTTCTGCTTCTCAAAACCCATTCTTTTCCAGTTCGTAATCGCTACTACCTTCCGTTCCTAATATTATACTGGTTATACTTTTGCTCGTTAGCGTTCTATAACCTTTTAATAACCACGTCAACCTTAGTATCACGAATGTGTTCCCATTCCGCATACTACCACCACTTTATTACTCCTTTTTCAGTTGCTTCTATTTTCCAAAATTTGATCAATCAAATAGAAGTAAAGGAATTTGTTGAGAGATCACTAAGATCATGAACACTTGTTATATCGCATAGTTAGTACAGAAGGTGGCCAGCCTTTAGTACTTGACAAGCAATTAAACAATAGCTGGTATCCTACTAGGCTTCTATCACATAGATAGATAGTCATTCGGTAATACCTCCCCTTTCTGGAAGGGTTGTTCTTCTCAGCTTACATGAAATGAAAAGAAGAGAAAAGAACGAATTGAAGAGAATTGTATATATGAAAAAAAATATACTGCCACAAAATATCTGGCTTGGAACCTACCTCTGAACTATAGAGGTTTGTCATAGGAGAACAAATCATATACGTATATAAATCAACATTAAACATTATAGCCTCGTATTTCCCATGCCTAAATATTTTCGCTATCCCGTCCATCATTCTATGGACCCACACTCTTCCTCGAGCTTATACACAATCACCTTTGAAACTCCCTCGACATCGAAAATCGAATCTGGGATCTCATTCTATACATCACCGTTACTAAAATTCTATGCTTGTACCGCAACCTTCCTCATATAGTAATACGACTCTCTATTGATAAGAAAGAATAAATATTCAATAGGTAGACACTCTACTTAATTAGTCTATCAATGATAACTTATACACTACCACGACCCGATTAGTGGTACTCAATCTCAACAACCATTCCAATACAACTCTCACGGTTGTAATCAGCTCATTACTCGCAGAATCATTGCTGCCTTACTATGGTCCACCACTGACCTACTGTAGTCATTCATTTTCCTTGAAGTCTTAATAGCTAACTATACGGAGTCTATACATATCGTATCGAATTCTTCTAAGGAGGTAACATAATCACCATTCATGATTCATGAAGAACACTCCTGATCCTGACATACATACATGACATGAAGCAGATAAAATTGCAGAAGAGTTTCAATCAAAGCAACGATAGCAGGTTAATACCATTCTAAATCATATGCCTTAAATAGAAGACTTACTCAAAGGTTCGTCTAGTCCTTTTTGAAACATGGTCCTGGCTTATCTCAAGATAGGACCTTCTAAGATAGATAGCCCGTTCATGGCGATTACACGAATTAAACCTTTACCAACTACTATTACGGTTGGGTATTGCACATTCATCAGAAGGAATGTCAATCTTCCAAACCATAATACAACCTTCACAGTTTTAACCATCATCACTGTATTCTTTTGGCACAAGCGCCTATAATTATCCTCTTACCTTTAAAGTGTCGGCCACCTCTTTGGCCTTTCCTGATAGTAAAATTTCCTTACAGTCAATGTCATTTTAACCACCTCCAAATAATTTTCTACCTCATTGCAATCACAGCTTATGTGAAGATGTTTTCCTTAAAATCTGATGAGTAAAAAAAAAATCACCATTTTTTTTTCCATAAGTTATTGCCTCAGTCTTTAGAGGTTAATCACTGTCATGACTGACTCTCAATCATAATTAGAACATCTTTTATCTTAAGTCCTAATTGCCCTGAATAATTTCGACCATTACTGGTTCGATCCATACTTTCTCGTGGTTTAACACGTGCCCCACTTGGCAACATTATAATTACGTCATATTTCCTTTATCAACATTTCTATTCTTGAAAATTTTGAATATTACCTTTCTCCTTGTAAAACCTCTAAGGTTATCCTTCAATCGTTCCTCCTGTATTCCCTAGATACAGGGCATATTAAAATACCATTTACTATTACTAGAACCATTATCTATATACTTCTGAAAAATTTCTCCACTGATTCTTAAAGGTTGTTGTTACATTAACCCTTTCAAAATCATACTGTCAAAACTCATACTGTCCCTATTAAGGGTGAAATGCCAACCTTTATGCATTCCCCTAGGATTCATTTTAAGTTATCGATGTTCTATCCTTAATTCCACCTTTAAAAGGTACCTGCATCCTTCCATGGATAAATCAAGTCATATATCCCTGATAAGGGTGTCTTATTCAATCATTCCCACCTCGATAGTATATGCCTAATTTCACAATGACATATGTATTCAAAATGGGGTCAATTAATATGGCCTCCAAAAGATAACAACGGTTGTCCGCTTGACTCGCCTAATTTGGTAACGATAACAAGGATGTTCTGGAGAATATTGGTCGTGTTCAACGTGAACTTCTTCTTAATAATTCCTTATTTACTTTTGTTGTTTATCTCAACAGTCACCTCAATGTTAGGATATCTTTCATACCTGGCGTCTCCCTTTCTGGGTATCAAGCCACCGGTCTTACACTTCACATTCTTGAAGGTCACTTCCTTCATCCAATTTTCCTAATTTCTTACTTTCTTGTCTTCTCAGTCTATCCGCGTCTCATTATTTATCCTTCGAACTATCTCAAGGTTTTCCTCGAATCCTCCCAACTTAAAGGGAATAAAATATACATAACTCTTATGCCTTCAACCATCAATTTTAACTCATGGTGAATCACCCTCATCCTGACGATTACATACTCTTCTATTTCTATTTCTACGAGTCTTTAGGGTTTCCTCATACCCAACTCCCTTATCATTCCTCAAACTCTCTTGCCTTTATATTCCTTTCTCTTATCGTTATTTCATGAACCAACACAACATAAGCATTGATTTCAAACATCCCGTCATTCTGGATTCGTGTCTTCAGAACGAATCTTGATAACTTTTATAACTTAGATTCATAATTCATCATACTCGTCTGCCTTTGTTCTGGCTCTAAAGCTTTTACACTATTCCATAACCTTGGGAATTACTTTCCCGAAAACAATTGGCTGAACTTTAATCAGTTTATTATAATCTCTTGCTCCGTGCCTTCCTTGGCCTTTCACCAGTAGGTGGTCTCTCTCTCTTAGGAGGGTGAGTGATAAAAACAGTCTTTTGTGATTCGTCAATCATTTAGAATCTCAAATGATTCCTATATTTCCTTTAGCCAGGCTCTTGCCTCGACTAGGTCAACCTGTTCCTTGGAACTCTGAGAGCTTAGTGACTTAAAGGTCATGAAAGAATTTCCCACCGCACTGTCTCCTCAGGGTGGTGGTTGGGGAGAATAGTCTAAGTTCTCTTTAGACAGGTCCATGAATTGCCGTATAGGGGTACCATCTCGGGTCTCCTGTCCTTACTCGACTTTTGTTTCCTCAGTCTAAATATTTCTTCCTACTCCCCATAATTGGGGTCATCTTACATAATTTAAATCCTCATTTTCCACTTCATCATGTTATGGGTTCCTTTTGTCTTGGTGGCAACCTCCCTGACTATCACGTTCAGGGTTTGCTCTAACTCTTATTCCTCAAACTAGCTTTCATCTAAGATTTCATCTTTAAGCTCTTAAACCTTTGGAACCCAAATTCTATAGGAATACCTCATTATTCCCTTATCATCACTCTCGGTATTAATCTCATACCTATTTGTTGGCTCTCTGCCTTCATTCATCACTTTTACTGGCACAATATGTTCTTTTCCAATACTTCGGGCTGTATTGCTATCTCAAACAGCTTTTCGGTACCGGCTCCGGTTACCTTCACTACTATTTCCATTTTCTCAAAATCTCTTATAAACTCTCCAAAAGACATTATCATCTTGAGTCTCTCCTTTTTACTAAGGGCATCAGCCACCATATTGGCTTTCCCCGAATGATAAAGAATCTCCCGATCATAATTCTTGATTAGCTCTAACCGCCTCCTCTGGCGTATGTTGAGCTCTTTCTACGTAAGAATGTACTAGAGCTCCTATGGTTTGTGAATCTCACACTTCTCTCCATACAAGTAGTGCCTCAAATCTTTAGGGCAAAACTATTGCCACGAGCCCAAGCTCATGGGTGGGGATATCGAATTTTAAATTCCCTTAATTATCTTGACACAGACGCGATTATCTTGCTGTGCTATATAAGAAGCACCATAATTCCTTATGCGAAGCGTCACTTACAAATCACAAAATCTCATTTTCCATCCGGCAACGCCAACATAGGGAACGTCACCAACCTTTGCTTCGGTTCTTAAAAGTTGTTCTCGCATTTCTCTGTCCATTCGAACTTCTCAGTCTTACGAGTAAGCCGCGTTAAAGGGGCTACTATCTTTACAAAATTGAACGAACCTCTGGTAGTGACCGGTCAATCTTACCTCTGGTAGTCGACCCAACCAGGGTCATCAATTCATCAGTGGTCCTTTATCCAATCTCGTCAGGATCCTCCATGGGATCCTCCTCAGCAACTATCCCTTCTAGGACAACATCCTCAACCGCTACATCCTCAATATCAACATCATCCGGTCCTGCGTTAGGACGCTCTATTGGATCCACAATCTGATCTCCAATTAGTAATAAAACATCATCGCGTTGATGTTCCTCAACTTCAGGGTTCGGAGTCCCGCTACCATATACGATAACGAACTACGCTTCTATCGCTACATTTATAAGGGTTCCCATAAGGGTTTTAACTGTCAGTAATACGTTAGGTAGTCCGACTATGAACTTGGCAAGAGTTCTTATTATCTTAGTGAACTTATTATCTTAACGTCCCATCATCTCTGAGGTTTATAACGCTTGGCTCTGATACCATTTCTGTAACACCCCCAAATCCGGGGTCGGGGATCCGGGTTGTCACGAGTTCCATTTCCCTTAATAACACCCAATCTTAATAATTGCTTAACTACTCTGTACTATGACCCCACAATAAACACACACACCACACGTTATAGTCTCAGAGATGAACATCCAAAAATAACCACAAGTCATTTTATTCCACAATTATCTGCCAATACACCTTAAAAGGTTTTCTGAATAAATTTACATTTCTTTGCCATTATTACAATTCGTAAGTATACATAAATCTGGTACATCAAAAGTTGAAGCCTAGTCTATTGGTAGTTCCCACCTTAGCTACAGCGGCATCAATGCTTCTAGAAAACTGCGGAACGTCTCCTAATCGCTTGCGAATCGGGAGCTTGGTTCTGTTCATCTTTTCTATCTGTTGTTGTGTGATGAAAGAAGAAAGCAAGGGTGAGCAGCAAGCCCACCAAAATAATATGTATAATGATTAATAGTATATGAGCCTTCTCATAGTACTCATGAAAGTCTTGGTCAAAAGAAATGAACCAAGTTTGATATCTTAATGCGATGAAGTCGCAAAATATTCAGTATATATACATATATACTTTTCAAAATCTTGGAAGTCCTCTTCCATGCATAATATACACAGAGTTCCAGTGTATAACTGTATAAAAATATCGTTGCAAGGTGATCTCATATATCTAACCTTGTCTCAACATTTTTCTGAAAATCTTTGTCATGCATAAGATAATCATTTACTAGATATAAGTTTAAAAGATGAAGTTACAAGATACTCCAATATACTTATATCTTTTCCAAATACTACTTGAACTACCACCGTTCAAGTTATAATTAGTTTCAAAAGTTCATCACGTAGATGAGACTACAAGACCAGATTTGAATAGATTAAATCTTTAAAATATCATCAAAATAAAATGAAGTTACGAGATACTTCATTTGATGCAAACATCATTTTGAAAACTTGACCCTGCCAACACTCAACAATCGCCCAGCCGTAGCCTTTCTATCGAAGTGCTCTGGGTAGTATTGCAGAAATATCCAATTGGATGATGAACTCATTACGGGAGTTTGCCGCGCCAGGAAGACCACTTACGATGATCAGTCGTAGTAGTACAACCCCACCATTTTCTACATGTAGAGGAGAACCTGTCGGATTTACTTGTCAACCGAACACTGAACTCCTAAGGAATGGACCGCCTTAGCGGAACTTCCAGGCCATTTGGGCCAATATAATAAGGCTGGGCCGGCGCTACTCGACCACTTACGCCACTCCTAGTTCAGATGCAATCCATGACTCTGAAACGTAAAGCTCGTTTCCCCCTTTCCCCAAGTAGAAACTTGTTGATACGGCTCCACCAAGAAGTCGTACCTAGTTGGAAAGGAAAACTCACCGATATTTCCCAGGCGATGCCTGTTAATGGATTAACTTGTTCCAAGAATTTTACTTCCCGAATATTGGGTAAGTAATCAAAAACTCTTTTACCAAGACAGCAACCTTGTTGCGAATATAAAACACACCATCGAGCCGGATCCCCCAGGTTTTGAGCGAGTATTTAAATTCCCTTTTTAAAAGGAAGATCTTAAATATAAAAATAGTTTTGGGATCCGCTCTAACTTTTGAAAATCATTTTAAAGACTCGAAAACACTTTAAAGAGTGTTTGGAGTAAAACTGATTTAATGAAGTAAATCAGTCCCCAGAATATTTAGAAAATGTCTGAATATTATTATTTAAATAATATTCCCATAAAAGATAATCTTTATAAAATAATTGAAGTAGAAGTATTAAAACTTATACTTGAAATGAATAACAAATAATCAAAGATATACTTATACGAAAGTAATATCTTTATTTGAATAATCAAAAATAAGTTTGATTATCGACACCTTATTCTTTAATAAAATAAAGAATATATCTCAGCAAATAATCGGAGTCATAGATCCTCAAATGAATATTCAAATAATATTCATTAAATAATATAAACTGAGTCATAAGCCTTCGAATGAATATTCAAGTAATATTCAGATAAATAAACAAAAGGAGTCATACGCCTTCGAATAATATTCGAAATAATATTCAATAATAAAATAAAGTTTAAAGTTATCGAATAAACCTTATTCGATTAATAGTTTGGAAAAAAACTATAACCATATATATATATAAATATATATATATATATATCCATATCCATATATACAAAAATCTACTCGGGATCCTCGACTCCCGGTTTTAGAAAATATTTTCACCTTTGGGTCCCTATACTAAGGGTATATGCAAGTTACCGCTATCCTCTAGCATAGGTATTATCAACTGAACCAACAGATATATATTTCAAGAATATGAAACAGGCATGCATATATACCATATCACATGCTACAATATATCGCAAGAATTTGCTAAATAACCAATATGCATTTATCGCAAGATCATGCTTATACAAATGTATACATCACAACAACAGTATAACGGATAGAATACTTGCCTGAGCGACTGGGGGTTACGAATGGCTCGGGACGAGTCTGGTAACCTATAAACAACAAGTAAGTTGGAATTAAACCAAAGTCACTTGTAAATCTATACTTTAACTAACTTAGACTCTAACCAACTCATAACCATCAATACAACAAAACTTTACCTAAACCATACCACATCAGTCCATAATCTCCAAGGTTTTCAACTCAAACAACCACAATCACGATTTATGAACTATAATCAAGCTTCAATTACCAAAAACACTTCCAAATCAAACCAAACTACTAATAATCACAATCCATGCTTCTCATTTCACAACACCAACCATTAAACTTACTAACAAATAAAGTAAAGGCTAGGGTTTGAAGTTTATACCTTCCTTGGGAGGTGTTAAGTTGCTAGGAAGCCTTAGGGAGCCTCCTACAAGCTTGATCTTTCCAAAGAAATCAAGAACACAAAGTTAGGCTTTGAAGTTTCTAAAAGTCCGATTTAAAGAACTGTAAAAATGAGGGTCTTACCATGATTATTTGGACGAGACTTGTGAACAAGAGTTGTAGGCCATCTCAATACCTTTCCAATGAGCTATAGAACACAATATTTGAGTGAGAAATGAAGGAGATACAGCAGTTTTAGTGTTCTGATTCTGTTTTGGCCGAGAGCATGAAGAACAATGCCTTGGCTTCTTTTTGATTTTGATGAAAAATGATTTGCTTGGCTTGGTTGCTTGGTTTTTGTGCTTGCTTTAGTCAATTACCTTCTTGCCCTTGAATTTGTGTGGTTACAAAGCCACCACACCTCCTTCCTTCCCATGTCATGCTTATGTCACCTTGCACATGTCATAATGCTCCCACTTGTCCACACCTTGTGGTTTGATGATGTCACAATCCCTGGCTTCTTGTACAAGCTTGTCTCTTGATCACTTATTTGTTTTACGGTTCGCTTATCTTTCGTTCTCGTTTATCGTTTGAGGGATCATACCCGGGATCTTATTACTTAGGTTCCCTTAACCTTTCTCAATATATTATATTTCTTTTATGATCCTCTCCTATAATCCTTTAATTTAAATCCTTTTTATCCTGTTACCTTATACTCAATTCTCTCCGTATCTTGTGAATTTCCGGGAAAAATCAAAGTGTTCGGATTTGGATTCTGACGATCTTTACATACACTTATATCCCATATAAAGTACTAATAAAATCTCAGAATATCCATATCAGAACCCCTACATAGTGTGGCATGAAAAGTTTTCTCATTCAGCAAAAACACTATTCATAAGGGTTTCAAAAATTTCCCAAAAATTGGGGTTATTACACAAGCTACTTAAGGCTCTCTATGGACTAAATCAAGCACCTAGAGCTTGGTATGACATACTATCAGAATTTTTAATTAAACATGGATTCACTAGAGGTACCATAGACAAAACTCTCTTCTACAAAAAGCATGGTGATGATATGATCCTAGTTCAGAATTTATGTGGATGATATCATCTTTGATTCTACCAATGAAAGGCTTTGTCAAAGATTCTCCAAGCTTATGCCGAGTGAATATGAAATGAGTATGATGGGGGAATTAAGTTACTTTCTTGGACTTCAAGTCAGTCAAAGAAGTGATGGAATCTTCATCAGTCAAACTAAGTATGTCAAAGACTTATTGAAAAAGTTTGGTATGGTTGATTGTTCACCTGCATCTACACCTATGTCTACAGCAACAAATTTGGATGAAGATAAAAAGGGCAAACATGTAGATATTTCAAGCTATAGAGGGATGATTGGATCATTGCTTTACTTAACTGAAAGTAGACCAGACATCATATTTGCTACATGTCTGTGTGCAAGATTTCAAGCCAATCCAAAAGAATCACATTTGATGGATGTGAAGAGGATTTTCAGATACTTTAAGGGAACTCCAAACTTGGGATTATGGTATCCTAAGGGAACTGGTTTTGAAGCTGTTGGATATAAAGATGCAGATTTTGCTGGATGTAGGGTTGACAGAAAGAGTCCTAGTGGAAGCTGTCAGTTTCTTGGACAAAGACTTATATCATGGTATAGCAAGAAATAAAAATCTGTGTGAACTTCCACAGCTGAAGTTGAATACATAGCTACTGGAAGTTGTTGTGCTCAAGTGCTTTGGATTAGAAATCAACTAATGGATTATGTCCTAGTGTTACACAAAATTCCAATTATGTGTGACAATACTAGTGCTATATCTATAGTGCCTAATCCAGCTAATCATTCTAGAACAAAGCACATTGATGTAAGGTACCATTTTATTAGAGAACATGCTACAAATGGTACCATTGAGCTCATTTTTATTCCAACAGAAAAACAATTAGCTGACTTTTTACTAAACCTTTGGATGAAGCAACTTTCACTGGACTTGTAGGTTAAATTGGAATGCTTAATTCTTCATCCTAAGGCAATAACTCAGCTAATATTTTGCAGCAGATTAATTTCTAATAAATCAAAATTAAATTGATTTAATTGGAAAATTAACTGAAATATGAATTATAAATATTTCAGAAATCTCTGCATGTAACGACCGAGAAATTTCACTTGTATTCTAATATAATAAAGATAAATTATATGTATTATTATGTGATTAAATGTGTTGAGTCATTAAACCCTAATTGCTATGTGTTACGAGTTATCTGTTTTGATCCGAACGTGTTTTGGATATTTATTGAATGTTTTATCGTAAGTTATATATTATATATCAAAACTCGTACAGCTCAAACAGTGTTTGAAAAGCCCGTATTTCAAACAAAATCATTGGCACTATTTTTTCAAAAACAACCTACACCATATCGCTATTCTGAACCCCTAGTCATTTTACAAATTTACTTTTTTCGCGAAAAATGACTTTTCGGGACCCCTTCGGGTACTAAAAACCCCACAAAATCACATTTTTATTTTTATATGATCATGAAATTATCATACATCATTTTTCTTTGTATTTTTGTAATATTCATAATTTTTAAGAATTTTTGACATTTATTTTGTATTTATTGGATATTTAAAAATTTATTATTAATACCCCAAAATTATAAAAATTTGGGCCAAATATATTTATTAGGAGTGTAATTAGCCCCTTAATTTTACCTGGGGGTATTATTTTGCATAAATATAAATAGCTAATTATTAGTAATTAATTAGTTAATTAATCATAAAAATTTAGAAAATTAGGAATTAGGGTTTGTGGGTGAATAACAGGGCAGAGAATCAAAGCACAAATTCGAAGTGATTCCGGCGTCCAAATCGATCATGTAAGTAACCATTTTGAATCCCAGGAATCATAGTTTCTGATTTTGTATTCGGTTTTGTTGCCTGATTATTCGTTTTTAAATTTATATTTTCGGGTTTTATTTTGAATTCGGGTTATTTGATTTGTTGATTGTTTGATGTTGTTGTTGGAAACGATTAGATTGTCGTGTTTGCAGTCCATTCGTGTAGGTTTCGTTGATTTTGGGCTTCATTTTGAGGTCGCCGGAAACGTGGCGTCGCCGCCGCTGTTCTTTGTTCTCCGGTTGGGTTCGACGGGGAGGGAGGACGAAGGAAGGAGGGAGGTCCAAGGCTGTGAGTACGGGGAGTTTAATCGCTGAAAAACGAGCTTGGAATCACGTTGTTTCCTCGTCGTTGCTTCGCCAGTTCCGGCCGCTGTCGTCGGAGTATTTGCCGGATTCTGGCTGTTCTTGAGGACCCGGGTTCGACCCGGATTTGATCTTCAAAACCCGATTTCCATTCCCTGTTTTCTGTTTCTAGGTTTTAATTATTTAATTATATTAATTATATTTTATAAAACCCAAAAATCAGATTTTAGTAATTCTAAAAAAAATCAAATAAAAATTAGATTTAAATTCTGAAAAAGATTATAATTAATTTTTAAATTATTTTATTAATTTAGAAATTTGAATTTAATTATTTATTTAATTATTTATCTAATTATTTATTAGTTATTTAATTAATTAATAATTAGGTAATTAATTAATAATTAGGTAATTAATTAATAAATAAGGATTAAAAATAATTGAATAATATGATTAAAAAAATTCGTTAATTAGTTGAATATTGCGAGTAGTGATTCGATAAGTTGGAATTAGTATTCGAGCGTTAATTTATTCAAAGAGTGACATACTAATTATTCATATCGAATATTTAATATAGATAATTAATTAATTAATCGTATAAGTAATAATAATAATAAAAGTTCGATAGTTATACGAGGATTGCAAGTAGCTCGTTTTTATACGAGTAGTTGATCGTTGAGTTAGATTATGATTCGAGTAATGATTATTTATTCGATAAATAGCGTATCAGTTAATTGTATTAAGTGATTATTTATAAATAATCGATCTAATCGAGTAAGTGATAATAATTTGTAAATAAGTGTAATAAATTGTAATTAATCCAAATAATTAGGGATTAATTATTTAAAAATACAATAATTATTAATTAATTATTTAAAAATATAATTAAGGATTATTTAATTATAATTAATTATTTATAATTGATTATTAATTAATTGAATCTTGATTAATTCGTAATAATTAAACCGTTAGTCCGATTTGAGTAAAACGAAGACCCCTAGACTCAGAAAAATGAAACAAATCCAATAAAAATAATTGTGGGTCATAATTTCTTCCGAAAGAGAGTGATCTTGTGGTAGTTAATTGTTTATAAGTCCTATTAAAGGTAGAATCGAGTCAAATAAATCCTGAAAAATTATAATAAAATCAAATAGGGTTAGTTAATACAGGTATGAGTCTAGTATCGATTCTAAAAATATTTATATGTCCAAAAATAAATTTTGTGCTTTATGTGCTATGTGATTTACGTGATTATGTGAACCTTACGTGCTATATAATTATATGTGAATATATGTGAGTCAGATATAAACGCATGGGTAGATTTATAGGGTTGCGTAGTATCAATTCGAGATACACGTATGTAGTAAGTTATCTAAACGACTATCTTTCTATGATTGATCCAGTATCAGCAAGGCAGATCAAGCTAGAGACCGAAGGCAGTGAGTTAAACCAGGTTAAGTACACGCAAGGCAAGTTTTTCCCCTATTTTAAATTCAGAATAGTGAATTATACCCCATTTTCTATATCAGTTATAATTTGATAATTCTTGTTCATATACACTGTTACCCAATTATTGATTCTTGTTTCTATTTCATTTCGCTTCTAAATTTCTCTCAATTTATTGAATCCCTATTCATATTCCTATACTTTACTCTTGTTACATATACTCTGATATATCCTGATGTTGGGATACATCAAAAGCATTCCGATTGTTCCGGATGTTAAACCTTGGACTGGATGGTTACGATACGGGCTGGGTTTTACTCAGACCTTTAATTAATAGGCCATAATTTCCTGAGTACTCCTTATGTTGGTTGGGTGTATGCAGTTGGGTATAGATCCGCACTGTATCCTGACTGATTAGCAGGTTATAGTCCATATGTTGGTTCTTGTTTCCAGTCTTGTTCATTTGGCACTCGCCAGTAATGGCAAATTATTATTCTATACAGAAACAGATGGTTGTTCAAACCAGCAGCTTATCGATTCATTTATTCTTCTCTCTTTATGTTATATATATTGTTGCAGGCTTGTTGAGCAATTTTGGCTCATCCCCTTTTATTGTTATTCCTATTATTTTACAGTGAAGGTAGAGAATGAAACCCATCAGGACCCGTATAGTCAAGAAGGGAGTAAAGCCGCGGGACCCTCTTATACCAAGAGTATTCCTTCCTATCCCCGAAGAGAGCTTTGAGTTACCAGATCAGGTGTAACAGGATAAGTAGTATTATGGTTTGAATAAAAGTTGTGTGGTGAAAATATAGATAGAATAAAGTTTTGTAACAAAGAGAGTTCTTGAGATAGATTGTTTTTATTTGGGTTTGTAATAAAGTTAGTATGTCATTCTTGTTTTCAACTCTTAACCTTAAAAGATCCTGAGTAGCAGTAGTTCGGGGTAATTATTATATTTATATTCCGCTTGTGCAGATTTAGTTTGTATTTGTTATTAATAATGCCCCAAATCTATACCCCAGATTTGGAGGGTGTTATAGTTGGTATCAGAGCTTAGGTTTTGACCCTTGAAAACAAGAATATTAGGGTTAAGATAAGATAGGAAGATCATATAGGATAGAAGTAAGAATGTTAGGGTTGTTTGTTTATGTGATTAGGAGTTATGAGATCTAGGATTGTGATTTGATTATTCTTGTGTTATTATTGTTATATATGTTAGATGGCTTCTTCGTCATCATCTACGGAGCGGACTGAGACAGACCCAGTAGCAGCACCAGTACTAGCCCCAACATCAGTGCAGATTTTTCCTCCATTACCACCACCTCCACCATTACCACCTGGACCAGCACCAGAGATACCCCCTCCACCAGAGGGACTTTGTTGATTATTTCCCTTATTTTGAGCCAGAGATACCTGACTTTCCACTTTTGGAGTTTCCGATGTTTGATGTTCCTGATATGGTTGACATTCCACAGTGGGAGGACTTAGAGCCACAGGTTCCTGTGCCACAGTTTGAGATTCCAGAGATTCCACCGATGGAGCCAGAGTTAGAGCCACCGGTATATACACCCATGGAGCAGCCTGTTTTGTTTCCTGCACCGGTAGCTGTTTATGCCCCTGTGCCCGGAGTATACCAGTTCCCGCAGCCAGAGTTTATGGACGAAATAGTAGTGGATTAGCCAGTACCATTGCCTTCTCGAGGTTCCCGCATAGATCTTCGTGAGCATCACACAGTTACATATCAGCGGTACCAGTCAGAGAGAGAAGAAAGGGTTAGATGGTAGGATCAGTGTAAAGAGATCTTTGGATTGTTTGAGACACAGGAGGACGGTCTAGTGCGAGCACTTCACCCAGACTATATCTTGAGAGAGAGACTATGTCAGATCCACAGGGTTGGTTCTCAGGAGCTTACTGACTTGAGGCAGCAAGATATTAGTGCAGAGGCAGCATATCGTAGGGCGATGAGACTTACAGAGGCAATGTTAGAGGCTTTGCAGGAGGAGTTGAGCCGTGTGCCACCAGGATTCTGATCTTAGCAGATGGAGGAGTGTTGTATCTTGTATATATCTGTAGATAGAGGCAGCATAGTATTGCATGACTAGTTTGTATGAGTGTAGCTACTAGTTTTGACAGATAGAAGTAACAGTACGACTGACATATGATAGACTTTTTTATCAAGCATTGACACCTGCAGCTGGTGTCCTACCTATATATATAAGATGAATCTTTTCACATTTTCTCTATTTATTTTTCCCAGTCATTTAAGCACTTACATTTATTTCACTGTTTTACCGTTGCATATTTAAAAATATTATTTTATTTATAATCATGTTGTACCCTTCATGAAGAAATAAGAATGGCACACACAGTGAGAGCACATCTATTGAAGCTCCCTCATCTATTCAGGGGGAGCTCCCAACACTCACTACTAAACAACAGATCTTAATCTCTCAAATTTCTTCTTCACATACAGCACTTGAATCCATTTCTCAAGTGCAAGCTCACTCAAGTGACTTGGTTCAAGAAACCCTGCTCACCACCCAAAAACCACAATTAGTTGGTGAGAGGCTACATGCTGAGGTTGACCTTGATGACATCAACACAAACATGGGGGATTCATCAATTTTTACTGAAGACCCCATGGAGATCATAAATGCATCTTCATGTGCAAATCAGTCTTTCACAGAATGTGCAAATCAGTCTTTCATGACATATGATAGACTTTTGTATCAAGCATTGACACCTGCAGCTGGTGTCCTACCTATATATATAAGATGAATCTTTTCACATTTTCTCTATTTATTTTTCCCAGTCATTTAAGCACTTACATTTATTTCACTGTTTTACCGTTGCATATTTAAAAATATTATTTTATTTATAATCATGTTGTACCCTTCATGAAGAAATAAGAATGGCACACACAGTGAGAGCACATCTATTGAAGCTCCCTCATCTATTCAGGGGGAGCTCCCAACACTCACTACTAAACAACAAATCTTAATCTCTCAAATTTCTTCTTCACATACAGCACTTGAATCCATTTCTCAAGTGCAAGCTCACTCAAGTGACTTGGTTCAAGAAACCCTGCTCACCACCCAAAAACCACAATTAGTTGGTGAGAGGCTACATGCTGAGGTTGACCTTGATGACATCAACACAAACATGGAGGATTCATCAATTTTTACTGAAGACCCCATGGAGATCATAAATGCATCTTCATGTGCAAATCAGTCTTTCACAGAATGTTAGGTTTTAGGGTAGTACTCCTGAGGGGGAGCTATCTAAATCCTGTCCAATTCAATTGGAGGTTCCTGTTCAAGGAACAACTCCCCTCAAAACCCTAGCAGAAATTACATTAGCAGTTGATGATAGGAGTACAATTGTCAATGATCCTATCATAGAGGAGGCAAGTATAACACATTTAAGTGCAAATGTGGTGCTAGACACGCAAGGGTTTGAGACTGGTGCACATGACAGTAACCCAGTCAAATCCCCTTCAATTTAATTGGAGGTTCCTACTATCTGTGAGGAATAACAACTTGTCACAAACATAGAGAAATTTGTGAGTCTAACTGTGACTTCTGTCACAGGTGGTTCTGACCCTCAACCCTCAACTTCTCAACCTCAACAACCTCACCTAATTTCCCAATGGCTACAAAAAACTGCAGATCAACCCTCAATCATTGAATATCTTAGAATTGATCAACTTGGAGGCCTTTCTCAAATATTATAACAGCTACTCACATCCAACATGTCAAACCAGGACTACCAAGCCATTATGATATCCTACCAGACAGATGTTGAGGAACAACAAGCTAAAATAGTTGATGAAGCTGGTGAGGATGCCAACTGTGACAAATGGCTGGATAAGGAGTTTTTTATTAAAATGGATGATGTACTAGCCCAATCCAGGGAAGAATATCTAGCCATCTTGGGGAGCAATTCTAGATCTTTAACCCCACATGAGGTTTATGATGCAGTGAATGAGGTATACAAGGCTCAAATTAAGGCTTTCCATAACTTTGGAAAAGCACTTCAGATTACTCTCACTGGGCATCAAGACAAGATTATGAAGATGGTTAGAGAAAAGATGGATCAAATCATCCCCTCTCAGACTGAGATCAATAAGCAATTCAAAACTTTTTCGGGACAAATGTCTAGGTAAGATCTTAGTGAGATTGACAAGAGTTGTAATAACCCCAATTTTTGGAAATTTTTTGAAACCCTTATGAATAGTGTTTTTGCTGAATGTGAAAACTTTTCATGCCACACTAGGTAGGGGTTCTTTTATGGATATTCTGAGATTTTATTGGCACTCTATATGGTATATAAGTGTATGTAAAGATCGTCAGAATCCAATTCCGAACACTTTGATTTTCCCGGAAATCCACTAGATACGGAAATAATTGAGTATAAGGTAACATGATTAAAAGGATTTAAATTCAAGGATTATAAGAGTGGATCATAAAAGGAATATAATGTATTGAGAAAGGTTAAGGGAACCCAAGTAATAAGATCCCGGGTATGATCCCTCAAACGATAAACGAAAACGAAAGTTAAGCGAACCGTATAACAGATCAGCGGTCATTAGGCAAACAATTAGGGAATTAATCAAAGGGATTAGAGAGGATGATGTCACCCAACCAATGAGAAGAGGACAAGGAGGGAAAGATGACATCATAGCATGACACAAGCATGACATAAGGAGGAAGGAGATGTGGATGGTTATTAACCACACAAAGTCCAAGGTTAAATAGGTAATTAACTAAAACAAAAACAAAACCAAATCAACCAAGCCAAAACAAATCATTTTTCACCAAAACAAAAATCTATTTCTCTTCACCAAGAACTTGCTCTCGGCTTTTTGGCATTTCAAAGGGAAAAATTTTCAAAATCCAAGATCCAAGCTTCCTAAATTGGTAAGATAATTCCCTAGTCATCCTTATGCATAGATATGGCTATATTATGAGTTTAAGCACCCCATTCATTCTCAATCTTCTTCAATAAATCAAAGAAGAAGACAATGAATAGTGATTTCAAAGTTTTTAACTTGAATTTTTCTTGTTTTCCTTTAAGATCCAAGCATCCCTAAGACTTCTCAAGGCTTCTTAAGGCTTCCTAGCTACTCCCACCATTTCAAGGAAGGTATATCATCTCCAAACCCTAGATTCCTTTGTATAATAAGATGATTTTTATTATTATGGTGATAAAGTAGCTTAATGCTTGTGGTTTAGAGTTTGGGTTGGAGTGGTAGTGAAATGGAATGGTGAATCTTGTTATTTTGGTTAAAAGAACTTAAGTATAGTTAAATTCAAGCTTAGGCATAAGTATAAATGTTAATATTGAATTGATTGGGGCTGTTATGATGTGATAAGGATGGACTTTGGTTGTATGAATGGGTTGAGGTTGAATTGTGATGGTTTTTGAATGGTTTAAATTTGGGAATTCGCGTAAACATAGCCGTCGTAATGTCCGATTTACTTTAGACTGCTTTTGTGCATAACATTATGACCCGAGAACCCCCTGCTAGGTTTTGGCCATTGACATGATTAGATAGTACATGTTACGAGCTTCGTTTTGATATGTGGTTCGTTTGATTCCGATGAACGGTTTAGGAGAAACGGCCGTTTTAAGTAACGACGTTTCGCGAACGAACCCTTACCCCTCGCCTTACTTTGAAACATAGGTTAAAGACCAAAAAGGGTTAATTAGTGTATGAAACAATTATGGTAAGAGTGTTAGGAAGTTGGTAAGACACTCGCGAAGGAATCGCCTTAAAACTCGTAATGGTTAATTTATTAAAAATGGTGGAGCCGAGGGTACTCGAGTGACTTAAGAGAATCAGTAAGCTCAAAACAAGCGTTAGAGTCTAAGTTAGTTAAAGTATAGATTTACAAGTGACTTTGGTTTAATTCCAACTTACTTGTTGTTTATAGGTTACCAGACTCGTCCCGAGCCTTTTATCACCACCAGTCGCTCAGGCAAGTTTTCTACCCGCTATACTGTTGTTGTGATGTATATATGTATATGCATCGTCTTGTGATAAATGCATGTTGGTTAATTAGCAAATTCTTGCAATATATTGGAGCATGTGATATGGTATATATGCATGCATGTTTCGTATTCTTTTCATATATATATGTTGGTTCAGTTGATAATACCTATGCTAGAGAATAGCGGTAATTTGCATATACCCTTAGTATAAGGACCCAAAGGTGAAAACATTTTCTAAAACCGGGAGTCGAGGATCCCGAGTAGATTTTATATATATATATATATATATATATATATATATATGGTTATAGTTTTCCAAACTATTAATCGAATAAGGTTTATTCGATAACTTTATTTTATTAATGAATATTATCTTGAATATTCATTCGAGGACTTATGACTCCTTTATATTATTTATTGAATATTACTTGAATATTCATTTGAGGATGTATAACTCCGTTATTTTATTTAATGAATATTAATTATAATATTCATTCGAGGTATTATGACTCCGCTTATTATTTAATAATATTCTTTAATTTATTAAAGAATAATGTTTCGATAATCAAACTTATTTTCGATTATTCAAATAAAGATAGTATTTTTGTATAAGTATATCCTTGATTATTTAATTTTCATTCAAGTAAGAGTTTTAAAACTTCTACTTCAATTATTTTTATAAAGATTATTCTTTATGGAAATATTATTTAAATAATAATATACAGATATTTCTTTTTATTGAGACTGATTTACTTTATTAAATCAGCATTATTCCAAACACTCTTTAAAGTGTTTTCGAGTCTTTAAAATGATTTTTAAAAAGTTAGAGCAGATCCCAAAACTCATTTTTATATTTAAGGTCCTCCTTTCGAAGGGGATTTAAATACTCGCTCAAAACCTGAGGGATCCGGCTATGTGGTGTGTTTTATATTCGCAACAAGGTTGCTGTCTTGATAAAAGAGTTTTTGATTACTTACCCACTACTCGGGAAGTAAAATTCTTGGAACAAGTTAATCCATTAACAGGCATCGCCTGGGAAATATCGGTGAGTTTTCCTTTCCAACTAGATACGACTTCTTGGTGGAGCCGTATCAACAAGTTTCTACTTGGGGAAAGTGGGGACGAGCTTTACGTTTCAGAGTCATGGATTTCATCTGAACTAGGAGTGGCGTAAGTGGCCGAGTAGCGCCGGCCCAGCCGTATTATTATATTGGCCCAAATGGCCTGGAAGTTCCGCTAAGGCGGTCCATTCCTTAGGAGTTCAGTGTTCGGTTGACAAGTAAATCCGACAGGTTCTCCTCTACATGTAGAAAATGGTGGGGTGGTACTACTACGACTGATCATCGTAAGTGGTCTTCCTGGCACGGCAAACTCCCGTAATGAGTTCATCATCCATTTGGATAATTCTGCAACACTACCCGTAGCATTTCGATCGAAAGGCTACTAATGGGTGGTGCCGAAGCATTGACAGGGTCAAACAGTTTTATTGGTGTATCCATTGAATGAAGTATCTCGTAACTTCATTTCTTTTCAAAATATTTCAAAGATCAAATATTTTCAAGTTTTATTTGTGGTCTCATCTATGGGATGACCTCGTGAATCTTATTATACTTTGAACAGTAGTAGTTCAAGTAGATTTCTAAAAATGGTATAAGTATAGTGAAGTAATTGGTAACTTCATCTTCTTTTAAAACTTATACCCAGTAAGTAATTACCTTACTCATGATAAAGAATTCTAGTAAGTATCCATTTAGATACTTGTATTATTGTTATCACTATATATTATCTTGCGAGTAATAAAGAGTAATTACCTTACTCATGATAAAGAGTAATTACCTTACTCTTGATGTTGTAGCTGCTATAGCTGCAGAGGTAGATCTATTGGTAGATCAGGCATTCTACTTTTGAGAATCAAATTATGTATAATTATAACTTGTGGCAGATAATGGCAATTAACTGTAAATTTATCAAGTAATCATTTTGGGTTGTAATAACTTTTAATTGTGGATTCAAGGACTTGTACTTATTTCAATTTCATCTCTGAGACTATAACGGGTTGTGGTGTGTGTTAGTGTGGGGTCACATCATAGGGTTATTTATTATTAATTAAGTGAAGTGATATTGTGGAAAGAAAGACCGTGACGACCCGGATCCCTGACCCCGGATCTGGGGGTGTTACAGAAATGGTATCAGAGCCAAGCGTTATAAACCTCAGAGATGATGTAACGTTAAGATAATTTCACTAAGATAATAAGAACTCTTGCCAAGTTCATAGTCGGGCTACCTAACGTAGTACCGACAGTTAAAACCCTTATGGGAACCCTTATAAATGTAGCGATAGAAGCGTAGTTCGTTATCGTATATGGTAGCGGGACACCGAACCCTGAGGTTGAGGAGCAACAACGCGATGATGTTTTATTACTTATTGGAGATCAGATTATGGATCTGATAGAGCGTCCTAACGCAGGACCGGATGATATTGATATTGAGGATGTAACGGTTGAGGATGTTGTCCTAGAAAGGACAGTTGCGGAGGAGGATCCCATGGAGGATCCTGACAAGAATGAATAAAGGACCATTGAGGAATTGATGACCATGGTTAGGGAAACTACCAGAGATAGGATTGACCGGTCACTACCAGAGGTTCGTTCAAGTTTGTAAAGATAGTAGCCCCCTTTAACGCGGCTTACTCATAAGACTGAGAAGTTCGAATTGACAGAAAAATGTGAGAACAGCTTTTAAGAACTGAAGCAAAGGTTGGTGACGACCCCTATGTTGGCGTTGCCGGATGGAAAAAAAAAAGAGATTTTGTGATTTGTAAGTGACGCTTCACATAAGGAATTAGGGTGCTTCTTATACAGCACAGCAAGATAATCGCGTCCGCGTCAAGACAATTAAGGAATATAAAATTCGATATCCCCACCCATGAGCTTGGGCTCGTGGCAATAGTTTTGCCCTAAATATTGGAGGCACTACTTGTATGGAGAAAAGTGCGAGATTCACAAACCATAGGAGCTCTAGTACATTTTTACGTAGAAAGAGCTCAACATACGCCAGAGGAGGCGGTTAGAGCTAATCAAGAATTATGATTGGGAGATTCTGTATCATTCGGGGAAAGCCCGTGAGGTGGCTGATGCCCTTAGTAAAAAGGAGAGACTCAAGATGATCATGTCTTTGAGAGAGTTTATAAGAGATTTTGAGAAAATGGAAATAGAAGTGAAGGTAACCGGAGCCGGTACCGAAAAGATGTTTGAGATTGCAATACAGCCCGAATTATTGGAAAATAACAAATTGTGCCAGAAAAAGTGATGAATGAAGGCAGAGAGCCAACAAATAGATAAGAGATTAATACCGAGAAAGATGATAAGGGAATAATGAGGTATTCCTACAGAATTTGGGTTCCAAATGTTCAAGAGCTTAAAGATGAGATCTTAGATGAAAGCTAGTTTGAGGAATAAGATTTAGAGCAAACCCTGAACGTGATAGTCAGGGAGGTCGCCATCAAGATAGAAGGAACCCATAACATGATGAAGTGGAAAATGAGGATTTAAAATATGTAGGATGACCCCGATTATGGGGAGGAGGAGGGAATGTTTAGACTAAGGAAACAGAAGTCGAGTAAGGAAAGGAGACCCGAGACGGTACTCCTATACGAAAATTTATGGACCTTTCTAGACAGAACTTAGACTATTATCCCCAACCACCACCCTGAGGAAACAATGCGGTGAGAAATTATTTTAGGACCTTTAAGTCGCTAAGCTCTCAGAGTTCCAAGGAACAAGCTTACCCAGTCAAGGCAAGAGCCTGGCTAAAGGAAATACAGGAATCATTTGAGATTCTAAATGATTGACGAATCACAAAAGAGTGTTTTTGTCACTTACCCTCCTAAGAGAGAGACCACCCGCTGGTGAAAGGCCAAGGAAGGCACGAAGCAAGAGATTATAATAAACTGATTTAAGTTCAGTCAATTGTTTTCGGGAAAGTAATTCCCAAAGATAAGGAGATAGTGTAAAAGCTTTGGAGCTAGAACAAAAGCGGATGCGTATGATGAATTATGAATCTAAGTTGTAAAAGTTGTCAAGATTCATTCTGAGGACACGAATCCAGAATGACGGGATGTTTGAAATCAATACTTATGTTGTGTTGGTTCATGAAATAAGGATAAGAGAAACGAAAATAAAAGAAACTGAAGTGGAAAGGAATATAAAGGCAATAGAGTTTGAGGAATGATAAGGGAGTTGGGTATGAGGTAACCCTAAAGACTCGTAGCAATAGAAATAGAAAAGTATGTAATCGTCAGGATGAGGGTGATTCACCATGAGTTAAAGTTGATGATTGAAGGAATAAGAGATACATATATTTTATCCCCTGTAAGTTGGGAGGATTTGAGGAAACCTTGAGATAGTTCGAAGGATAAATATTGAGACACGGATAGACTGAGGAGACAAGAAAGTAAGAAATTAGGAAAATTAGATGAAGGAAGTGACCCTCAAGAATGTGAAGTGTAAGACCGGTGGCTTGATACCCAAAAAGGGAGACGCCAAGTACAAAAGATATCCCAACATTGAGATGACTGTTGAGATAAATAACAAAAGTAAATAAGGAATTATTAAGAAGAGGTTCACGTTGAACACGACCAATATCTTCCAGAACATCCTTGTTATAGTTACCAAATTAGGCAAGAAAAGCGGATAACCGTTGTTATCTTTTGGAGGCCATATTGATTGACCTCATTTTGAATACAGATGTTATTGTGAAATTAGGCATATACTATCGAGGTGGGAATGATTGAATAAGACACCCTTATCAGGGATATATGACTTGATTTATCCATGGAAGGATGCATGTACCTTTTTAAAGGTGGAATTAAGGATAGAACATCGGTAACTTAAAACGAATCCTAGGGGAATGCATACAGGTTGGCATTTCACCCTTAATAGGGATAGTATGAGTTTTGACAGTATGAATTGGAAAGGATTAAGGTAATAACAACCTTTAAGGATCAGTGGAGAAATTTTTCAGAAGTATATAGACTATGATTCTGGTATTAATAAATGGTATCTTGATATGCCCTGTGCCTAGGGTGTACCTGATAAAGGATTTAAGGATAACCTTAGAGGTTTTACAAGGAGAAAGGTAATATTCAAAATTCTCAAGAATAGAAATGTTGATAAAGGGAATATGACATAATTATAATGATGCCAAGTGGGGCACGTGTTAAACCACGAGAAAGTATGGATCGAACCAGTAATGGTCGAAATTGTTCAGGGCAATTAGGACTTAAGATAAAAGATGTTTTAAATATGATTGAGAGTCAGTCATGACAGTGATTAACCTCTAAAGACTGAGGCAATAACTTATGGAAAAATGGTGATTTTTTTTACTCATCAGATTTTAAGGAAAACATCTTCACATAAGCTGTGATTGAAATGAGGTAGAAAATTTATTTGGAGGTAGTTAAAATGACATTGACTGTAAGGAAATTTTACTATCAGGAAAGGCCAAAGAGGTGGCCGACACTTTAAAGGTAAGAGGATAATTATAGGCGCTTGTGCCAAAGGAATACAGTGATGATGGTTAAAGCTATGAGTGTTGTATTATGGTTTGGAAGATTGACATTCCTTCTGATGACTGTGCAATACCCAATCGTAATAGTAGTTGGTAAAGGTTTAATTCGTGTAATCGCCATGAGCGGGCTATCTATCTCAGAAGATACTATCTTGAGATAAGCCAGGACCATGTTTCAAAAAGGACTAGATGAACCCTTGAGTTAAGTCTTCTATTTAGGGCATACGATTAAGAATGGTATTAACCTGTTATCGTTGCTTTGACTGAAACTCTTATGCAATTTTATCTGCTTCATGTCATAAGTACGTCAGAATTTGGAGTGTTCTTCATGAATTATGAATGGTGATTATGTTAACTCCTTAGAAGAATTCTATACATCATGTATGGACTCCGTATGGTTAGATATTAAGATTTCATGGAAAGTGTATGACGACAGTAGGTCAGTGGTGGACCATAGTAATGCAGCAATGATTCTGCGAGTAATGAGCCGATTACAATCGTGAGAGTTGTATTGGAATGGATGTTGAGATTGAGTACCCCTAATCGGGTCGTGTTGACGTATAAGTTATCATTGATAGACTAATTAAGTAGAGTATCTACCTATTGAATATTTATTCCCTCTTATAAAAAGAGAGTCGTATTACTATATGAGGAAGGTTGCGGTGCAAGCATAGAATTCTAGTAACGATGAGGTCTAGAATGAGATCCCAGATTCGATTTTCAATATCGAGGGAGTTTCAAAGGTGATTGTGTATAAGCTCGAGGAAGAGCATGGGTCCATAGAATGATGGACGGAATAGCAAAAATATTTAGGCATGTGAAATACGATGCTATAATACTTGATGTTGATATAAATACATATATGTTTTGTTCTCCTATGACAGACCTCTATAGTTCAGAGGTAGATTCCAAGCCAGATATTTTATGGCAATAAATTTTTTTTTTACGTATATACAATTCTCTTCAGTTCGTTCTTTTCTCTTCTTTTCATTTCATATAAACTGAGAAGAACAACCCTTCCAGAAGGGGAGGTATTGCCGAATGACTATCTATCTGTGTAATAGAAGCCGAGTAGGATACCAGCTATTGTTTAATTGCTTGTCAAGTACTAAAGACTGGCCACCTTCTGTACTAACTATGCGATATAACAAGTGTTCACGATCATAGTGATCTCTCAACAAATTCCTGTACTTCTATATGATTGATCAAACTTTGGGAAATAGAAACAGCTGAAAAAGGAGTAATAAAGTTGTGGTAGTATTTGAAATGGAAACACATTCGTGATACTAAGGTTGACGAGGTTATTAAAAGGTTATAGAACGCTAACGAGCAAAAGTATAACCAGTATAATATTAGGAACGGAAGGTAGTAGCGATTACGAACTGGAAAAGAATGGGTATTGAGAAGCAAAAGCTATAATGCTAGAAGCTATGATGAGAGTCGGTGCAATAGACTTGAAAGAATTTGGAATGATCACTTAACGCGGATTAAGTTATCTTACGACAATAGATCATATGCCAGTATTGAGATATCGCCTTATGAGATCCTTGAGGGAAGACAATGTCGATCTCCCTTATGTTAGGATGAAGTTGTAGAGCGCAAGATGCTCGGACCCGCAGTAGCTCTAAGGGCCAGGGATATAATAGATCTAATTAGAGGACGGCTGGTAGTAACCCAAGATGGACAAATGCTTAGGAGGAGAGTTATCGAACTAGTCAGAGTTTGATGGTAGAACCACAATGTGGGAAAATTATGTAAGAGTTAGAAAGAGCAATGTTAAGAAAGTACCCCCATTTGTTTTCTATCTGATTCCGGGACGGAATCCTTTTAAGGAGGGGAGACTGTAATAACCCCAATTTTTGGAAAATTTTTGAAACCCTTATGAATAGTACTTTTGCTGAATGAGAAAACTTTTCATGCCACACTAGGTAGGGGTTCTTTTATGGATATTCTGAGATTTTATTGGCACTCTATATGGTATATAAGTGTATGTAAAGATCATCAGAATCCAATTCCGAACACTTTGATTTTCCCGGAAATCCACTAGATACGGAAAGAATTGAGTATAAGATAACATGATTAAAAGGATTTAAATTCAAGGATTATAAGAGAGGATCATAAAAGGAATATAATGTATTGAGAAAGGTTAAGGGAACCCAAGTAATAAGATCCCGGGTATGATCCCTCAAACGATAAATGAAAACGAAAGTTAAGCGAACCGTATAACAGATCAGTGGTCATTAGGCAAACAATTAGGGAATTAATCAAAGGGATTAGAGAGGATGATGTCACCCAACCAATGAGAAGAGGACAAGGAGGAAAAGATGACATCATAGCATGACACAAGCATGACATAAGGAGGAAGGAGATGTGGATGGTTATTAACCACACAAAGTCCAAGGTTAAATAGGTAATTAACTAAAACAAAAACAAAACCAAATCAACCAAGCCAAAACAAATCATTTTTCACCAAAACAAAAATCTATTTCTCTTCACCAAGAACTTGCTCTCGGCTTTTTGGCATTTCAAAGGGAAAATTTTTCAAAATCCAAGATCCAAGCTTCCTAAATTGGTAAGATAATTCCCTAGTCATCCTTATGCATAGATATGGCTATATTATGAGTTTAAGCACCCCATTCATTCTCAATCTTCTTTAATAAATCAATGAAGAAGACAATGAATAGTGATTTCAAAGTTTTTAACTTGAATATTTCTTGTTTTCCTTTAAGATCCAAGCATCCCTAAGACTTCTCAAGGCTTCTTAAGGCTTCCTAGCTACTCCCACCATTTCAAGGAAGGTATATCATCTCCAAACCCTAGATTCCTTTGTATAATAAGATGATTTTTATTATTATGGTGATAAAGTAGCTTAATGCTTGTGGTTTAGAGTTTGGGTTGGAGTGGTAGTGAAATGGAATGGTGAATCTTGTTGTTTTGGTTAAAAGAACTTAAGTATAGTTTCAAGCTTAGGCATAAGTATAAATGTTAATATTGAATTGATTGGGGCTGTTATGATGTGATAAGGATGGACTTTGGTTGTATGAATGGGTTGAGGTTGAATTGTGATGGTTTTTGAATGGTTTAAATTTGGGAATTCCCGTAAACATAGCCATCGTAATGTCCGATTTACTTTAGACTGCTTTTGTTCATAACATTAGGACCCGAGAATCCCCTGCTAGGTTTTGACCATTGACATGATTAGATAGTACATGTTACGAGCTTCATTTTGATATGTGGTTCGTTTGATTCCGATGAACGGTTTAGGAGAAACGGCCGTTTTAAGTAACGACATTTTGCGAACGAACCCTTACCCCTCGGCTTACATTGAAACATAGGTTAAAGACTAAAAAGGGTTAATTAGTGTATGAAACAATTATGGTAAGAGTGTTAGGAAGTTAGTAAGACACTCGCGAAGGAATCGCCTTAAAACTCGTAATGGTTAATTTATTAAAAATGGTGGAGCCGAGGGTACTCGAGTGACTTGAGAGAATCAGTAAGCGCAAAACAAGCGTTAGAGTCTAAGTTAGTTAAAGTATAGATTTACAAGTGACTTTGGTTTAATTCCAACTTACTTGTTGTTTATAGGTTACCAGACTCATCCCGAGCCTTTTATCACCCCCAGTCGCTCAGGCAAGTTTTCTACCCGCTATACTGTTGTTGTGATGTATATATGTATATGCATCGTCTTGTGATAAATGCATGTTGGTTAATTAGCAAATTCTTGCAATATATTGGCGCATGTGATATGGTATATATGCATGCCTGTTTCGTATTCTTGCCATATATATCTGTTGGTTCAGTTGATAATACCTATGCTAGAGAATAGCGGTAATTTGCATATACCCTTAGTATAGGGACCCAAAGGTGAACATTTTCTAAAACCGGGAGTCGAGGATCCCGAGTAGATTTTATATATATATATATATATATGGTTATAGTTTTCTAAAATATTAACCGAATAAGGTTTATTCGATAACTTTATTTTATTAATGAATATTATCTTGAATATTCATTCGAGGACTTATGACTCCTTTATATTATTTATTGAATATTACTTGAATATTCATTTGAGGATGTATAACTCCGTTATTTTATTTAATGAATATTAATTATAATATTCATTCGAGGTATTATGACTCCGCTTATTATTTAATAATATTCTTTAATTTATTAAAGAATAATGTTTCGATAATCAAACTTATTTTCGATTATTCAAATAAAGATAATATTTTTGTATAAGTATATCCTTGATTATTTAATTTTCATTCAAGTAAGAGTTTTAAAACTTCTACTTCAATTATTTTTATAAAGATTATTCTTTATGGAAATATTATTTAAATAATAATATCCAGATATTTCTTTTTTATTGAGACTGATTTACTTTATTAAATCAGCATTATTCCAAACACTCTTTAAAGTGTTTTCGAGTCTTTAAAATGATTTTTAAAAAGTTAGAGCAGATCCCAAAACTCATTTTTATATTTAAGATCCTCCTTTCGAAGGGGATTTAAATACTCGCTCAAAACCTGAGGGATCCGGCTCTGTGGTGTGTTTTATATTCGCAACAAGGTTGCTGTCTTGATAAAAGAGTTTTTGATTACTTACCCAATACTCGGGAAGTAAAATTCTTGGAACAAGTTAATCCATTAACAGGCATCGCCTGGGAAATATCGGTGAGTTTTCCTTTCCAACTAGATACGACTTCTTGGTGGAGCCGTATCAACAAGTTTCTACTTGGGGAAAGTGGGGACGAGCTTTACGTTTCAGAGTCATGGATTTCATCTGAACTAGGAGTGGCGTAAGTGGCCGAGTAGCGCCGGCCCAGCCGTATTATTATATTGGCCCAAATGGCCTGGAAGTTCCGCTAAGGCGGTCCATTCCTTAGGAGTTCAGTGTTCGGTTGACAAGTAAATCCGACAGGTTCTCCTCTACATGTAGAAAATGGTGGGGTGGTACTACTACGACTGATCATCGTAAGTGGTCTTCCTGGCGCGGCAAACTCCCGTAATGAGTTCATCATCCATTTGGATAATTCTGTAACACTACCCGTAGCATTTCGATCGAAAGGCTACTAATGGGTGGTGCCGAAGCATTGACAGGGTCAAACAGTTTTATTGGTGTATCCATTGAATGAAGTATCTCGTAACTTCATTTCTTTTCAAAATATTTCAAAGAATAATATTTTCAAGTTTTATTTGTGGTCTCATCTATGGGATGACCTCGTGAATCTTATTATACTTTGAACAGTATTAGTTCAAGTAGATTTCTAAAAATGGTATAAGTATAGTGAAGTAATTGGTAACTTCATCTTCTTTTAAAACTTATACCCAGTAAGTAATTACCTTACTCATGATAAAGAATTCTAGTAAGTATCCATTTAGATACTTGTATTATTGTTATCACTATATATTATCTTGCGAGCTTTAAGGCTCACTCTTGCTTTATTTCTTCATCACACAACAACAGTTAGGAAAGATGGCCAGACTCCAGCAGACCCAGCGCAAGCGCGTGGGAAGCGTCTCGCATCTTCCCGTTGATGTTGTAGCTGCTATAGCTGCAGAGGTAGATCTATTGGTAGATCAGGCATTCTACTTTTGAGAATCAAATTATGTATAATTATAACTTGTGGCAGATAATGGCAATTAACTGTAAATTTATCAAGTAATCATTTTGGGTTGTAATAACTTTTAATTGTGGATTCAAGGACTTGTACTTATTTCAATTTCATTTCTAAGACTATAACGGGTTGTGGTGTGTGTTAGTGTGGGGTCACAGCATAGGGTTATTTATTATTAATTAAGTGAAGTGATATTGTGGAAAGAAAGACCGTGACGACCCGGATCCCTGACCCCGGATCTGGGGGTGTTACAAGAGTGTTACACAACTGAAGGACTCTTTTGTAGCTTTGCACAAGGTAGTTCAAGATCACATCACAAACTCCAATGACACAAGGTGGAAGCTGGATCAAATGCACACTATAAGATACACTCCTTCCCCTTTGGTTGTTGATGAAATTCAGAAGCATGTGCAAGCTTTATTTGGACTAACTACTTCAATCTCTGCTTCAGGCTCATCTTCTCAAGACCTTCATGATCTCAAAGCACAAGTTGCCTCACTAGAGACCTCAAATGCTTCTTTAAATGCTCAAGTCCAAGCTTTGACTTCTCTAGTCAAGAGTCAACAATCAGATATCAAGAACCTGGTAGACTCTCACAAGCATCTTCAAATGCAGAATTCTGTTACTTTGGGGGCCATCATGGGGAAGCTCAACATACAATTGCCCTCTCTACCTGAAGAAATAAGGCCAGAATTTCCAACTCCTCTACTTATGCCTGTCACCAAAACTAAGGGGAGATTGAGGCTAGGATTCAACAATCCAGGGATGCTAAAGCTAAATCTAAATAGCCTATTCAGGTTGGTCAAAGCTCTTCAAGTGCTCAAGCTGATGTTGGAAAAGAAATACTTCTAAAGGCTGCAGAAGGACCCAATAAATTTAGTGAACTTCTTGCAGTACTAAAAATGTCTATTTAAAACAATTACATGACCTACAAGACAGCTTTGGCCAAGAACATCAACTTCATCAGGACAGTGGTTTTGAGAATTGATAACTTCTTAGAGAAGAGAATTGTTGTGAATATTAATGATTGTGGTGTGGATAGGTGTCTTCAGGTATCTCTTTTAAATCTCAAAACTTTAAGAGCATCTGAACTTGATGTAATGATTGACAAAGTAAATCTGGTTATTCAAGAAGATACCCAACTTCTGCATGAGCTCAAAAATGCACAGATAGTTACTTATCCTGAAGCCTATCTATATCCACAAAATGGGGTAGTTTACATCTGTCCAACAACCAAACAAAGCAAACACTTCCTTGTTCATAAACTCTATGTCAGATCAAATATGAGGCTGATCATGACTTTGCATTCTGATCTAAAGTACAAAAGGAGCAAGAAGCATGAGGATGTTGAGATGATAAAGATCTTAGACATATATCTTGTAAATGCTGACACCATGTTGCCAAATACTCAATACAATCTAAGGAATGATAAGGATGGTGATGAGAAGAAGGATGATAAACAAAACCTTCTGAATCAAATCCAAATCAATCTTCAAAAGCAACTGGTAGCAAGGACAAGAAGCGGGATGAGGAGAAGGAAGGTGACAAGAAAAGAGAAGAAGAAAGAAGAAACAAGAAAAGACATGATGGCTCATAACCACAACAAACCCTAAAAATCCAAACAACTCAAACTCAACCATCAAAACCAACAAACTCATATATTGAACCTCATCCTACCTCAAAGCCTAAATTCCTATACAAACAAACTGCTAACACCCTTATAAAAGTACCAATCACCTCTAGCCAAACATCTCCCAAAAAAATCACAAACCTACCTTCTGCAAAGCCATCACTCAAAGTCAACTACAAATCTGTTGGGAGGAACCATAAGAAAGCCAAGTATACTGAAAAAGTGCAAATTACTGAAAAGGCCATCTGGAACTATTTCAAGCAAAGTGATTTTCTACCTTTAAATTGGGATGAAGATTATTTTCAACAACTAGCTGAGGAAATAGTAAGAGTCTGGGTTGTAACTCTAAGAGAAGTAAAAATCTACTTTAAAGATGGGTCATTCACTTTTCTTGGCAGAAACTTAATGGACACACTCTCTCTCACGGAAATTAAAAGAGTGATAAGCTTACTAAAGGACAAGGACATTCCTACAAGAGAATGGAGATCTATTTTAGCTAAATGGTTAATTGCAAAGGAGGAAAGAGGAGCAAGAAATAAAGCTGAATATGAGGAGAAGAAGAGGAAGTATGATGTGGAGATTGAATTATATATTAAAAGATCAGGAGAACTCAAGGCAAAAGGGATGAGCTCAAGGATGGAAGATTTCTAAATGTAAAAGCTGGCTCATTCTCAAAGTTTAGAATTGAGATGTTAGATGGTTATCCAAAGCAAGACATACTCAAACTGGTGAAAGCTTTAACAGGGACACCAATCATAGAGGAACCTAAAATTCATGTATATCTAAAGGACCTCATTAGAGAAGAATCAAAAGTCCCAGTTTTTGTCTTATGTATATAACTATTTAAACTCAAGAAATCACCTGATGTATAAATGATGTATTTGAGTCAATTTTTATATTGGTCTTATTCTCCATTGTAGCTTGGGGTTAGTCTTGTTAACAGGCATGAATTTGTGTTAAGCAATGTTCTCATAAATTAGGGGAGATTGTTGTGCAAGACATGCATGTACTATAACAAGACTAAGTCAAATTGACAACCCTAAGTAAGTTGTATTGTAATCTTAGTTTGCATTTTGTATTATAACATTTAAATCTTGTAAAAATGTCAAAGAGCATACTGGAGTCTTTTTCTTTAAACAGTATCAAGCCTAAGAATTCTATCTAGAAGAAGATCAAGAAGATCATGCCTCAAAAGAATAATTAAGAAGCTTGGAGTTAAATAAATATGTTTTAAGAAAAATGTTTTAAGTCAAGATCTCTACAAGTCACATATTTAGTGTTATAGAGAAGTCATTCGAGAAATCCAGAATGACTTATTGAGAAGTCAGGAAAGCTACTAGAGAACTCAGAGATATCGACAAGCCAAATTGAAGACATGAAGATTGGAGATATAGACAAGTCATTTCTTCACTAGAGAACTCTGAGATATCGACAAGTCAAAAATCACTAGAGAACTCTGAGATATCGAAAAGTCAAAATATAACTAGAGAACTCTTAGATATCGACAAGTCAAGATATCACTAGAGAACTCTGAGTTATCGACAAGTCAATTAGTCACTAGAGAATTTAGAGATATTGATAAGCCAAAGTGAAGACATGAAGATGAGAGATCTCGACAAGCTAAATTGTCTTATAGAGAACTCAGAGACCTCTATAAGTCAAAGCAACTATAGAGTAATGAGATATCTCGATAAGCCATTATACTTATCGAGATGTAAAGTTCTCTATATACTAAACTGGAGATCTCGAGGTAAAACTCAAATTACAAAGTGTAGATTAGTTCAATATCCAAGATTAACAATCAACAAACAATCCAATCAGTTGGATTGACAAGGCTACAAAAAGCAGCTTGAAGAGTACAAGATCAAAGGCCAAGATTAACTAACAGAGTAAAGTCACAGGCGTGCAAGATTAGCAAAGATACACTAAGCCAGAAATAGAAATATTTGATTTCCAAAAATAGGGTTTAGTACATGCTAATGCATGTTGTGTAATAACCAGTATTTACAGTTCTATAAAGTAAACACTAATTACTTTGTTTTAGTTGTAACAAATAGATCTGAAACTTCTTGTAACTCTCAAGAGAGAAGCTGAGTTCTTAACAGAACAAGAACTCAGAAATTTATAGCAAAACATATACTTGATTTTAATATAAAATTAAGTGAAGTTTTGAAAGATAATGTGTTTCTGTGCATGCATTATTATCTCATTTAAATCATACTATCTTTACAAGTTATATTTCTGCATCTGCTTTGTACACCAAGATTAAGAAAAACAAAAAGCCACTAAAATTTTCTAAAACACATTCACCCCCCCCCCTGTGTTGTATTCATTACCTAACAAGTGGTATCAGAGCAAACTCTGAAAGTAAACAGATTAAAGATTTTGGAAGAATGAATACACGGAAAGTTAGCAGCATCAATGTAACACCCCCAGATCCGGGGTCGGGGATCCGGGTCATCACGGTCTTTCTTTCCATAATATCACTTAATTAATAATAAATAACCTCATGTTGTGACCCCACACTAACACACACCACAACACGTTATAGTCTTAGAGATGAAATTGAAATAAGTACAAGTCCTTGAATCCATAATTTAAAAGTTATTACAACCCAAAATGATTACTTGATATGTTTACAGTTAATTGTCATTATCTTCCACAAGTTATAATTATACATAATTGATTCCCAAAAGTAGAATGCCTGATCTACAGATAGATCTACCTCTGTAGCTATAGCAGTTACGATAACAACGGGAAGACGCGGGACGCTTCCCACACTCTTGCGCTGGGTCTGCTTGAGTCTGGCCATCCTTCCTAACTGTTGTTGTGTGATGAAGAACTGAAGCAAGAGTGAGCATTATAGCTTGCAAGATAATATATAGTGTAATCAATAATGCAAGTATCTAACTAGATAACTTACTTGAAATTCTTAGTAAGTGTAAGATAGTTACTTACTGGATATAAGCTTAAAGGGAGATGAAGTTACCAATTACTTCACTATACTTATATCATTTTAGAAAACTACTTGAACTACCACTGCTCAAAGTATAATAAGTTTTTGAAGTTCGCCACATAGATGGGACTACAACATAAGACTTGAATAGATTCCATCTTTGAAATGTTATTGAATGAAGTGAAGTTACGAGATACTTCATTAAATCCCGATATACATATATATATCCATATATATTTCTCATACATTTCCTTAAAGGCTCTGTCATGTAAAGTATGAACAGGGTTGCAATATCCAATGAATTTGGAATGAAAAGAATTTTGGCATAAACCCGATATCTTGCTGATCAGGCAAAGATACCAATAAGTAATCTTTTCTACTGTAGATGGATGAATTCATCGCCGGTCATCACCCTGGCCGCATTAGGACCTCACGCTAGACCGTTACCCAGCCACTCATGCGTGGATGGACTGTCACCCAGCCTCTTACACCTTCATAGACCGTACCCCGACCTATCGCTTATGCCGACTCAATTAGATGTACTTACTTCCCGAACGTTGGGCAAGTAATCAAATTATTTTCTCAAAACAGCAACCTCGTTGCGAATATAAAATACACCACAGAGCCGGATCCCTCAGAATTTTGAGCGAGTATTCAAGTCCCCTTCGAAAGGAAGATCTTAAATTTGAAAACGAGTTTTGGGATCCGCTCTAACTTTTAAAATCATTTTGAAGACTCGAAAACATTTTTAAGAATGTTTAGAGTAATGCTGATTTAATAAAATAAATCAGTCCCGATATGTTGGAGAATATCTGAATATTATTATTTAAATAATATTCCCAATAAGGATAATCTTTATAAAATAATTAAAGTAGAAGTTTTAAAACTCATACTTTAAATGAATAATAAATAACAAAAGATATATTTATACGAAAGTACGATCTTTATTTGAATAATTAAAAATAGTTTGATTATTATTCAAAACTATCGAATATACCTTATCCGATTAATAGTTATAGAAAACTATATATATATATATATTATTCCCGGGAACATCGACTACCGGTTGAGAAAAATGTTCACCTTTGGGTCCCCTATACTAAGGGTATACGAAACTACTGCTTATCTCTAGCATAGGTATTATGCAACTTATAAGCATTTGAATTGATAATAGAATATCAAGATTACGAAACATGCATGCATATAAATGTCATATCACATGCTTCAACATATCGCAAGATTTTGCTAACAATAACCATGCACTTATCTCAAGATAATGCATCAATATATTACATCACAACAACAGTATAACGGGTAGAAAACTTGCCTGAGCGACTGGGGGTGGTAAAAGGCCTGGGACGAGTCTGATAACCTATAAATAACATATAAGTTGGAATTAAACCACGGTCTCTTAAGAAACTAGTCTTTAACCAATTAGACCCTAAAGTTCGCTTTTGCGCTTAACGATTCACATAAGTCGCTCGAGTACCCTCGGCTCCACCATTTTTAATAAATTAACCGTTACGAATTTTAAGGAGATGCTTTCGCAAATACCCTACCAACTGACCCTTTAACCTTAATTAATTATTTCATACTCCAAATAGTCATTTAAGGACCTCAACCAAGGTTTCAAAGTAAGGTGAGGGGAAATGGTTCGTTCGCAAAACGCCATTACTTAAAACGGTCGTTTCTCCTAAACCGTACATCGGATTCAAGCGAACCACATATCAAAACGAAGCTTATGACACAATCTAGCTAAAAATGGCAAAGTCAAAGATTCAAAAGTTAGCTTTCTGTCCAGAATACTAAGAACAAGCAGTTGTATAAAAATGGGCATTACGACGGCTATGTTTACACGATTACCAAGTTTTAACCAACTCACAATCAACATTACAACCAAACTCCATCCAAACTTCACTACATCAGTCCCAACATCTCAAGATTTTCCAATTTATACTACCTCAAACATGAACTACTAGCTATACTTAAGTTGTAACACCCCCAGATCCGGGGTCGGGGATCCGGGTCGTCACGATCTTTCTCTCCACAATATCACTTCACTTAATTAATAATAATTAACCTCATGCTGTGACCCCACACTAACACACACCATAACCCGTTATAGTCTTAGAGATGAAATTGAAATAAGTACAAGTCTTTGAATCCGCAATTTAAAAGTTATTACAACCCAAAATGATTACTTGATAAATTTACAGTTAATTGCCATTATCTGCCACAAGTTATAATTATACATAATTGATTCTCAAAAGTAGATGGTCTGATCTACAGATAGATCTACCTCTGCAGCTATAGCAGCTATGATCTCAACGGGAAGGCGCGGGGCGCTTCCCACGCTCTTGCGCTGGGTCTGCTGGAGTCTGGCCATCCTTCCTAACTGTTGTTGTGTGATGAAGAAATAAAGCAAGAGTGAGCCTTACAGCTCGCAAGATAATATATAGTGTAATCAATAATGCAAGTATCTAATAGATAACTTACTGAAAACCTTTATCAAAAGTAAGATAATTACTTACTGGATATAAGCTTAAAGGAAGATGAAGTTACCAAATACTTCACTATACTTATATCATTTATAAGGCTATTTGAACTACCACTGTTCAAAGTATTATAGGTTTAAAAGAAAAAGTCATCCCATAGATGAGACCATAAGTTACGGCTTGAATAGATTCAATCTTTGAAATATTATTGAATGAAATAAAGTTACGAGATACTTTATTTAGTCCCGATATATATCCACATATATATCTCTTAAACATTTCCTGGAACCTCTGTTATGTAAAGTATGAACAGAGTTTGTAACATCCAATGAATTTTGGAAAGGAAAAGAATTTCGGCATAAACCCGATATCTTGCTGATCAGGCAAAGATACCAATAAGTAACCTTTTCTACTAGTAGATGGATGAATCCCCCACCGGTCATCACCCTGGCCACATAAGGACCTTGTGCTGGACCGCCACCCGGCCTCTTACGCGTTGATGGACTGCCACCCAGCCACTTACACTTTGATAGACCGTACCCCGGCCTGTCACTTATGCCGACTCAATTAGATGGGCTTACTTCCCGAACGTTGGGTAAGTAATCAATTCATTTGTTTTCTCAAATCAGCAACCACGTTGCGAATGTAAAATGCACCACAGAGATGGATCCCCCAGGTTTTGAGCGAGTATTTAAATCCCCTTTGAAAGGAAGATCTTAAATATAAAAAAAAGAGTTTTGGGATCCGCTCTAACTTTTAAAAATCATTTTGAAGACTCGAAAACACTTTAAAGAGTGTTTGGAGTAATGCTGATTTAATGAAGTAAATCAGTTTCAATATATTTAGAAAATATCTGAATATTATTATTTAAATAATATTCCCATAGAGAATAATCTTATAAAAATAATCGAAGTAGAAGTTGTAAGACTTATACTTGAAATGAGTATTAAATAACCAAAGATATACTTATATGAAAGTACTATCTTTATTTGAATAATCGAAAATAAGTTTGATTATCGAAACATTATTCTTTAATAAAATAAAGAATATTATTAAATAATAAGCGGAGTCATAATAACTCGAATGAATATTATAAATAATATTCATTAAATAAAATAAAGGAGTCAATACATCCTCATATGACTATCCAATTAACAATCATTAAATAATATAAACTGAGTCATAAGCCCTCGGATGAATATTCGAAATAATATTCAATAATAAAATAAAGGAGTCATAAGTCCTCGGATGAATATTCAAATAATATTCATCAAATAAAATAAAATTATCGAATAAACCTTATTCGATTAATAGTTTGGAAAACTATAACCATATATATATAAATATATATATATAAAATCTACTCGGGATCCTCGACTCCCGGTTTTAGAAAATGTTTTCACCTTTGGGTCCCTATACTAAGGGTATATGCAATTTACCGCTATTCTCTAGCATAGGTATTATCAACTGAACCAACAGATATATATGGCAAGAATACGAAACAGGCATGCATATATATACCATATCAGCATGCTTCAATATATCGCACATTTGCTAATTAACCAACATGCATCTATCGCAAGATAATGCATATACACATATACATCACAACAACAGTATAACGGATAGAAAACTTGCATGAGCGACTGGGGGTGATAAAAGGCTCGGGACGAGTCTGGTAACCTATAAACAACAAGTAAGTTGGAATTAAACCAAAGTCACTTGTAAATCTATACTTTAACTAACTTAGATTCTAACGCTTGTTTTGCGCTTACTGATTCTCTTAAGTCACTCGAGTACCCTCGGCTCCACCATTTTTAATAAATTAACCATTACGAGTTTTAAGGCGATTCTTTCGCGGGTGTCTTACCAACTGCCTAACACACTTACCATAATTGTTTCATACATTAATTAACCCTTTTTGGTCTTTAACCTATGTTTCAAAGTAAGGCGAGGGGAAAAGTTTCGTTCGCGAAATGCCGTTACTTGAAACGGTCGTTTCTCCTAAACCGTGCATCGGAATCGAACGAACTACATATCAAAACAAAGCTCGTAATATGAGCTATCTAAACATAGAAATGGTCAATATCTAGCAGGGGGTTCTCGGGTCCTAATGTTATGAACAAAAGCAGTCTAAAGTAAATCGGACATTACGACGGCTATGTTTACGCGATTTCCCAATTTTAAACCATTCAAAAACCATCACAATTCAACCTCAATCCATTCATACAACCAAAGTCCATCCTTATCACATCATAACAGCCCCAATCAATTCAATATTAACATTTATACTTATGCCTAAGCTTGAATTTAACTATACTTAAGTTCTTTTAACCAAAACAACAAGATTCACCATTCCATTTCACTACCACTCCAACCCACACTGTAAACCACAAGCATTAAGCTACTACATCACCATAATAATAAAAATCATCTTATAATACAAAGGAACCTAGGGTTTGGAGATGATATACCTTCCTTGAAGTGGTGGGAGTAGCTAGGAAGCCTTAAGAAGCCTTGAGGAGTCTTAGGAAAGCTTGGATCTTAAAGGAAAAACAAGAAAATCAAGTTAAAATTCTTGAAGTCACTATTCATTGTCTTCTTCATTGATTTATTGAAGAAGATTGAGAATGAATGGGGTGCTTAAACTCATGATATAGCCATAACTATGCATAAGGATGATTAGGGAATTATCTTACCAATTTAGGAAGCCTTGATCTTGAGTTTTGAATTTCTTCTTCCTTTGCAATAGTAAAAGCCGAGAGCAATGAAGAAATAATGCCTTGTTTTTTTTTGTTTTGATGAAGAATGAATTATTTGGCTTGGTTGGTTGTAGTTTTGTTTTTTGTTTTGGTAAATTACCTATTTGCCCCTGGTTTTGTGTGGTTAATAATCCACCACATTTCCTTCCTTCCCATGTCATGCTTATGTCATGTTATGTTGTCATCTTTCCCTCCTTGTCCTCTTCTCATTGGTTGGGTGACATCATCCCCACTAATCTCTTTGATTAACTTCCTAATTGTTTGCCTAATAACCGCTGATCTGTTATACGGTTCGCTTAACTTTCATTTTCGTTTATCGTTTGAGGGATCATACGCGGGATTTTATTACTTAGGTTCCCTTAACCTTTCTCAATATATTATATTCCTTTTATGATCCTCTCTTATAATCCATTAATTTAAATCCTTTTTACCCTGTTACCTTATACTCAATTCTTTCCGTATCTAATGGATTTCCGGGAAAAATCAAAGTGTTCGGAATTGGATTCTGACGATCTTTACATACACTTATATACCATATAGAGTACTAATAAAATCTCAGAATATCCATAACAGAACCCCTACATAGTGTGGCATGAAAAGTTTTCTCATTCAGCTAAAACACTATTCACAAGGGTTACAAATAGTTCAAAATTTTGGGGGTTATTACAGTCTCCCCTCCTTAAAAGGATTCCGTCCCGGAATCAAATAGAAAATAAATGGGGGTACTTTTCTAGCATTGCGCTTTCTAGTTCCCAAGTTGATTCTTCCATATTATGATTCTGCCATAGTACTCTGACTAGCTTGATCACTTTGTTCCGAAGCACCTGCTCCTTCTTATCTATAATCCTTACTGGCTTCTCCACGTAAGTCAGATCTGGTTGCATATCCGCCTGCTCGTACTCCACTATATGTCTGGCATCCCGATGATACTTCCCTAGCATTGACACATGGAACACATTATGAACTTGTTGCAAGTTAGGGGGTAAGGCTAGCTCGTAATCTAACTTTCCAATCCGTCTTAATATCTCAAAAGATCCAATGTATCTTGGGCTTAGTTTTCCTTTCTTTCTGAACCTCATTAATCCCTTCCAAGGGGATACTTTCAGCAGTACTAAGTCCCCTACTTCATATTCCTTGTCCTTTCGGGCTAGGTCTGCATATTTCTTCTGTCTGTCTTGGGATGCTACAAATCGCCCTCTGATAAGATCCACTATATCTTTGGTCCTTTGGACCACTTCGGGTCCGAGCATCTTCCACTCCCCCACTTCATCCCAGTATAAGGGAGATCGACACCTTCTTCCGTACAGGGCCTCATAAGGCGGCATTCCGATGCTAGCATGGAAGCTATTGTTATAAGAAAACTCGATCAATGGCAAGTGATCATCCCAACTTCCTTTAAGTTCTATTGCATAGACTCTCAACATATCCTCTAGTGTCTGGATGGTCCTTTCACTCTACCCATCCATCTGGGGATGGTACGCGGTACTCATATTTAACTTGGTCCCCGCACATTCTTGAAAGCTCCTCCAAAATCTGGAGTTGAACCTGGGGTCTCGGTCTGAGACAATGGACGCTGGGACTCCATGTCGCGTCACTATTTCCTTAAGGTAAATGTCCACCAGTCTATCGACTGTGTATCTCTCATTGATAGGAATGAAATAAGCTGACTTTGTCAGTCGGTCTATAATTACCCATATGGCGTCATGATTGGCTTTCGTCCTTGGCAAGCCTACAACAAAATCCATCGCTATCTGTTCCCATTTCCCCTCGGGAATCTCCAGGGGTCGTAAAAGTCCACTGGGTCTCTGGTGCTCTGCCTTTACTCTTTGGCAAGTCAAACATTTGTTTACCCATTCTGCTACGTCCCTCTTCATGTTGGGCCACCAGTAATATTCCTTCAAATCCCTATACATCTTGGTACTTCCCGGGTGAATGGAATACCTTGAACTATGGCTTTCATCCAAAATCTCATCTTTAAGCTCTTGAATATTCGGAACCCAAATCCGGTAGGAGTACCTCATTATCCCTCTATCATCTTTCTCAGTATGGATCTCCTCTCCAGTCATTGACTCTCTGCCTTCATTCATTATTTTCTCTTGGCACAATCTGATCTTTTCCAATAACTCTGGCTGTATTGAGATCTCAAAAAGCTTTTCAGTTCCGGTTCCGGTTACCTTTACTTCTATTTCCATTCTCTCAAAATCCCTTATCAATTCTTCCGAAGTCGTTATCATTCTGAGTCTTTCCTTTCTACTAAGGGCATCAGCCATCACATTGGCTTTCCCTGGATGACAGAGAATCTCACAATCATAGTCCTTGATTAGTTCTAACCATCTCCTCTGGCGCATGTTGAGCTCTTTCTGCGTAAATATGTACTTGAGGCTCTTATGGTCTGTGAAATCTCGCACTTCTCTCCATACAGGTAGTGCCTCCAAATTTTTAAGGCAATTACTATTGCCGTGAGCTCAAGGTCATGAGTAGGATATCTAATCTCGTATTCCTTCAGTTGTCTCGATGCATACGCAATCACTTTACCGTGCTGCATAAGCACACACCCTAATCCTTTGTGCGACGCGTCACTATATATCACAAAATCTCCTTTTCCGTCCGGCAATGCCAACACCGGGGCCGTTACCAACCTTTTCTTTAATTCCTGAAAAAAACTGTTCTCACATTTTTCTGTCCATTCAAACTTCTCTGTCTTACGAGTAAGTCGTGTCAAAGGGGCTGCGATCTTCGCAAAGTCCTGTACAAATCTACGATAGTAGCCGGCCAATCCTATGAAACTCCTTACCTCTGTGGGTGTGGTTGGCCTTTCCCAATTCGAGACCGCCTCTATCTTGGAGGGGTCGACCAATACTCCTTCTTTATTGATCACATGTCCTAAAAATTGTACTTCATTCCGCCAGAATTCACACTTCGAGAATTTGGCATACAAATGTTCCTTTCTGAGTATTCCTAGAGCTATTCTCAAATGCTCTGCATGTTCTGCCTCAGTCCTTGAGTAGATCGAAATATCATCGATAAAAACTATCACACACTTGTCCAAGTACTTCTTAAATACTCTATTCATTAAATCCATGAAAGCCGCTGGGGCGTTGGTTAATCCAAAGGACATTACCAAGAACTCATAATGCCCATACCTGGTACGGAACGCTGTCTTGGAAATATCTTCGGGTTTAATCTTTAGTTGGTGATATCCAGTTCTCAGGTCGATCTTGGAAAAATAAACAGCATCCTTTAGCTAGTCGAACAGATCGTCTATTCTAGATAATGGGTACCTGTTCTTTATGGTTAACTTGTTCAACTCTCGATAGTCGATGCACAGCCTCATGCTCCCATCTTTCTTCTTAACAAATAAAACTGGTGCTCCCCACGGAGACACACTGGGTCTTATCATACCCTTATCCAAGAGTTCCTGCAATAGGATAGCTAATTCCTTCATTTCTAATGGGGTTAGCCGGTAAGGTGCTTTTGAAACTGGCGCCATCCCGGGGGCCAATTCAATAGCAAATTCAATCACTCTATCGGGTGGTAATCCCGGAAGGTCTTGTGGGAATACATCTTCAAATTCGTTGACTACTGGAATATCTTGTAAGTTGGGCATCTCCTTCTGTGTGTCCACCACATAGGCTAGGTAGGCCTCATTTCCTTTTCGTAGCATCCTTCTGGCCTGGGCCATAGTCAAAAATTTCTGCGTCTGCCTCTTTCCTCTAAATATAACTTCTTTCTTCCCTGGGATATTTAACTTAACTTTCTTCCCTTTACAATCTATCTGAGCATCATTGCTAGATAGCCAGTCCATTCGCAAAATTATATCAAACTCCCCTAATTTAAAAGGAATCAGATCAACACTAAAAGATTGTTCCCCTATGCCTATCTCACAGGCGGGGTGAATCTGGTTAACAGGAATAATTTCATGATTGGCTATTTCTACTTGTAAGGGTTCTATCAAGGGTTCAGCTTTAAGTCTTAATTTACGCGCAAAGTCCCTTGATATAAAAGATTTATTTGCTCCCGAATTAAATAAAATGTGTGCACTGACTGAATTTAGAGAAAGGGTACCTGCTATCACATCTGAATCTTTCATAGCATCCGGGACTGTCATGTTGAAAGTCCTTGCGGTAGGTGGCTTATTAGAAGCAGCCCTGCTTGCTTCCGAAGCTGCTGGTTTGTTCATTGGGCATTCCCTCTTCCAATGACCCGGGCGTCCACACTGATGACAAGTGGTGGTTGGGCGGGTAATGGGGGTTGGCGAAGTGCACTTGTCCGAATAGTGACCCTCTCGACCATACTTGAAGTAGATTACCGGCTTTCCTTTACATTCCCCAGAATGCATCCTTCCACAAGTGTTACAGGCTGGCAATGGGGGTCGAGACTGGTTGAAATAGGACATTCTTGACTTCTGGCCACTCTGGCTCACATTCACGCTCATGGGCCGCTTAAACCCAGTGTTCTTTCCCGGTAGGGACACTGCTCCTCGATTAAATCTAGTTGGGAAGCTCCTTCCTGCGGAACCTCCACCCATGCTCATACTTTTCCTCTTTATTCCCTTCTTTTCTCTTTCCTTCTGTATCTGTTCACTTCCAGCTTCTACAATTGTTGCCTTTTGCACCAGAGTGGCATAATCCGTAAGCTCAAGGATTGCCACCCTATTCTGAATCCACGGTTTCAGTCCCTGCTGAAACCTCCTAGCTTTCTTTTCCTCGGTGCTCACAAACTCCGGCACAAACCTTGATAACTCATTAAATTTCGCTTCGTACTCTGCTACAGACAAGTTATTCTACTTTAGCTCCAAGAACTTGAGCTCCATCTGGTTTTCCATAATTTCGGGAAATACTTTCCCAGAAACAACTGACTGAATCTCTCCCAGGTTATAATAGCATCTGTCTCCATGTTTTTCTTGGCCTCCCACCAGTAGTTGTGGCGACATCCAAACCCGGGTCATAAGTTTGGGGTCCACACACACACCTTAATTATAACCTGCTTATAACAATAATAAAGATACTAATAATATATGCAATGACCCTACTTACCAACCACCACGGATCGCAACAGGTTAAATATGCACACAAGCCAAACACACTAATATATTACAAACCGTTCAAATCCCAACTTTTTCAAAATTCAAACTGAGTATTAAACATTATTACAAACTTAAATTATTCCAAAAGAAGCCTACTAGCTCAGCTTTCTTAACCTGAACCCCTAGCTCTTGCGCTGGACTGGGGATCCTCTTTACCAACTGGTTCCTTTTTAACTGGAAAGAATATAAACAACATCGCACAAAAGAGCTAACTAGCTCAGCAAGTCACAATGACAAAACTGAGAATAATGATCATCAGGTGAATATGGTTATGATATCAAGTGAACAATGGATTATGATTTAGAATTGGATATTATACTTTTAATTTAAAAACCAAGGTTAGGCTGCTGATCAGTCACGCACTAACCCCGAGCAAGGCACACAGCATTGCTCTAACTACTGGATCCAAGGCACACATTGGCCTAACTTGACCATTATATGGTCTGACCACGAATCTGGTCCACAATTTTATAAAAACAATCCAATTCTAACATAATAACAGAATATGCAATAATAAACAATAACCGAAATCATTAACAACAATAAATGTTTAACAATGAAAGGGTTTCAATCCTTGTAAAGATCAATAAGGTACTTTCAAAGCTTGAATGCTGGGTAATGAAAGAATTGGATAACAAAGGAAACAACGTTTCAGGGTTTCAAGGATTTGGTCTTTCAAAGCATAAGATATCATGGATTGAGTATATAATAATTCAGTTCAGTGTCTGGTATTTAGTTTGTATGTATTTGTGGAGTAGTATCGTAGATTTGTGGTTCTTGTTTGGGTATACAATAATCAATGGATTAGAAAGAATATGGTTCATAGCTCAAGAACAATAACTGAAATAAGGATTTAGGTTTCCGTGCTTCAAAGCACTTGCAATGTCAACAAGACTATCAAGAATTACAATATCTGGAGAGAGTTCAGAACACTTGCCTGATATTAGCTTACTATCCTGCACTTGCTTTCAATCTCAATCGTCTTACTCCTCAACTACCTGTTTCCCTTTCCTACGCCTTGCCTCTTCTGCTCACATATCATAAGCATCTATCAATCATCATCTCACAGGATTCTATTGAACACATACTTCTATCTACCCTTCGTTTTACCCAAATCCGATTAACGGATTGAAATCTATGCAATAACCAAGTAAACACCGAATATATAGACCGATAGTCAAACAACAGGTCACGTATAACACATAATACATCACGTAATCAATGACATATCATCTATAAAGAAGTCTCGGGTCATAAATATGCTTTCGGGTATTTAAAATGATTTTGAAAATATTTTTCGGAATTAAAACGGGTCGTTGGATCAATTTCGGGTTAATAAACAGGGTTCGGTTGGCCCATTCTGGCTCCGAAATAAATTTTAGAATAATTATCGAGCCTTGGAAATAATTTAGAATAATATTTTAAAGCTCGAAACTATTTTTCAGAATTTTTAAATCATTTTTAAATAATTAAATCTAATTAAATAACTAATTAAAATCAATTAATAATTAATTAAATCAATTAATCAATTAATTTTCGAATTAATTGACCAATTAATCAATTATAAATTAACTGAAATTAATTAACTAATTAATTCAGATTTATTTATGAATTAAAAATAATTTTTGGAAATAAAATAATAATTTTCAGAATTTTCAGAAATAAAAAAATGAATTTTTATAATAAAAATAAATAGGAAATATAATTTTTAAACATTTTATAAACAGGAATCCTATTTTTGAAAACTTTGCAAACTACAGGGACTAAACTTCACCATCTTCAAAAATACAGGGACTAAACTGCAATTTTGCAGTTTCAGTCACCGGAAAATCGGGGGTGGCCGGAGAAGACGATCCCGGCGTCCTTACCCCACCAACACCTCCAGATCAACACTACACAACACCAGGAACTTGTTCATGCATTCAAAACATTCTAATCATCCCTGTTCTGGCCGGAAATTAGCCAAGAACATCGCCGGTTTCCGGCGAACATCGCAAATCTTTAAAACACAACTCCCTTCGATTCAAGCATCCTCTGTTAACGAGCTATATATCAATCGATTGCAAATTTTATAAGGAACACAACCCACTATAAATCAACAGCTAATAACCCCTGAATCAAAAACCCCCAAATTTCAATTGAAAACATTCATACGGGTTATAAACCCTAATTTTGAAATTCGAAAATTAAACCCACTTTTGAGCATGTTATTGAACTCCAAATCAGACGTATGACATATGAAAATCATCAGGAAAACAAGCTCTACAACATGCAATCATCAAATCATACAAACAATCATCCGAACAAAAATTCATATTTTCAATAAAATAAATTTGAAAATAAATAAATTTTTAGAAAAATACCCTTGATTTCTGCAGTGAAATAAAGCTCAGAATCTGATAGAACACCTCAAATCCTTCGTTTTGGTTACTCAAGCTTTAAAAACAGAGATCAATAACGCCTTCATTTTGCTGTTTGATTCTTAGAACAGTTTATGTAATTAGGGTTTTTCTCTGAAAATTATATAATTAACTATCTGCAAATGATTTTGATATGAAATAAAATACGGTAAAAGGCTATTTATAATTATGGAAAATTTGTATCCCGTTGGATCATTCCGGATATAAAACAGTACGTTTATCTGTAAAAACTGATCCAAACGGTATCGGTTTTCGGGATAATTATCCAAATTAGTACAATTTGTACTGCGGTCTTGGTCTCAGCGCCTGGTTACACGTATTACGAAGTGATAATTTGGATAGTTTAATAAAAAGCTCCCGTTTATCGAAAATACGGGTTTTATTGATTTACCGAAACGAATATTGCATCAAAAATGTTGCGCCGGAACCCGCACAGGACAAACCGTCAGCCGGATCGAAAAAATCGAAACATGGAATATGCTCGGAATATTACAATTAGGTTAGGAAGGAGTTCTCGAACGAGTTTCGGGTTCCAAAAACGTAACAACGGTTGACGTCGGTTGGATCCCGTTTTTATAAAATAGATTTTAATTACCCGGAAAAAAGATTTTAGAAATTTCATATGATTCTTATAAATCCATAAACCAACATAAAAATAATTAGGAAGATATGACAATTATCTATATTTTATTTTGGACATATAAAAATTAAAATACTCAATTAATATTATTTTTGAATATTCAAGTACAGATAACACTTAACAATTAACTCACAGAATAGATACTGAACACACATAATAATTGTATAATAGCAAAAATAATTACACGATATATCCCAGATATTACATCCTTCCCCCCTTAAAAGGATTATGTCCTCAGAATCTCTAAGAAAACAAATGAGGGTACTTTTCTCTCATATCACTTTCCAACTCCCAGGTTGACTCTTCAACCTTTGGGTTTCTCCACAATACTCTTACTAACTTTACAACTTTATTTCTCAATACTTTCTCTCTTGCCTCTAGAATCTCTATCGGACTCTCTACATATGATAAATCTGCCTGAAGCTCTATTGGCTCATATTCTATTACATGCCTGGAGTCTGGATTATATTTCTTGAGCATCGATACATGAAAAACATTGTGAATGTGCTCCATGTGCGAAGGTAACGCCAATTCGTAAGCTACTTTGCCAACATGCTTTAGGATCTCAAAAGGTCCGACATATCTTGGGCTTAGCTTCCCTTTCTTTCCAAACCTCGTTAGTCCTTTCCATGGTGATACTTTCAGTAATACCAAGCTTCCTTCTTCAAATTCCATGTCTTTCCTTGATTGGTCTGCATATTTCCTCTGACGATTTTGAGCGGCTATTAATCTTTTCTGGATAAGTTCAACAATTTCCTTTATCTGTTGTACCTGTTCAGGTCCAAGTATCTTGCGTTCTCCTACTTCGTCCCAATATATTGGAGATGTACATTTGCGTCCATAAAGGGCTTCATAGGGTGGCATTCCAATGCTGGCATGATAACTGTTGTTGTAAGCAAACTCTACCAGAGGTAAATGTTCGTCCCAACTTCCTTTGAAATCAATCGCACAAACACGTAACATATCCTCGATTGTCTGGATCGTTCTTTCACTTTGGCCATCCGTTTGGGGGTGATAAGCTGTACTCATATTCAGTCTTGTTCCCAAACATTCTTGAAAACTCTTCCAGAATCTTGAATTAAACCTTGGATCTCGATCAGATACGATAGACACTGGAACTCCATGACGAACTACAATTTCTTTTAGGTACATATGGACCAACTTGTCGAGCGAAAATCTTTCATTTATAGGCAGAAAATGAGCTGACTTGGTAAGTCTATCCACTATAACCCAAATGGCATCATGATTAGCCCTTGTCCTTGGTAATCCAACTATGAAATCCATGGTAATATGTTCCCACTTCCACTCTGGAATCTCCAATGGCTGTAGCAATCCGCTTGGTCTTTGATGCTCTGCTTTAACTCTCTGACAGGTATAACATTTGCTAACCCATTCCGCAATTTCTCTCTTCATATCTGGCCACCAATAATTCTTCTTTAAATCTCTGTACATTTTGGTACTCCCTGGATGGATGGAATATCTTGAACTATGTGCTTCTTGTAAAATTTCATTCTTTAACTCCGTCACTGGTGGAATCCAGATTCTAGATGAAAATCTCAAAATGCCTTGATCATCCTTCTGCGTGCATAATTCTTCACCTACCAAACGATTTATATCTTGATCCATTACATCTTTCTGACATTTCTTTATTTTCTCCAACAACTCTGGCTGGAAAGTCATACTGTACACTTTCGCTTCCTCAGGTTCGCAAACTTTAATTTCCAATTCCAATTTCTGAAATTCCTTATATATATCTTCAGGTACTGATAACTCATTTAACTTTTCCTTCCGACTTAATGCGTCTGCCACCACGTTCGCCTTACCGGGATGATAATTAATCGAGCAATCATAATCCTTGATCAATTCTAACCATCTCCTTTGCCTCATATTAAGTTCCTTTTGGGCAAATATATATTTCAAACTTTTGTGATCCGTGAAAATCTCACACTTTTCTCCATACAAATAATGTCTCCAAATCTTCAAAGCAAAAACTATCGCTGCTAGCTCCAAGTCATGAGTAGGATACTTTTGTTCGTGTGGTTTCAATTGCCTTGACGCATACGCAATCACCTTGTCGTGCTGCATAAGAACACATCCTAATCCTTTGTAGGAAGCATCGCTATAAATTACGAAATTCCCTTGATCGTCTGGAAGTGACAAAACAGGTGTTGTGATTAATCTCCGCTTCAATTCCTGAAAACTTTCTTCGCACTTGTCATTCCATATAAACTTTTCATTCTTTCGTGTAAGCTTTGTTAATGGTGTGGCAATCCTTGAGAAATTCGGAACGAATCGTCGATAATATCCTGCCAATCCCAAGAAACTTCTTACCTCAGTGGGTGTTCTCGGTCTTTCCCAATTCGTAATTGCCTCGATCTTTGCTGGGTCCACTTTGATCCCTTCGTTACTGACTATGTGTCCTAAGAACTGAACTTCTTGTAGCCAAAACTCACACTTCGACAATTTAGCATATAACTTCTTTTTCCTTAAAATCTCCAAAGTTGTCCTTAAATGTTCCGCATGATCCTCCTCCATCTTTGAATAGATCAAAATATCATCTATAAATACTATAACGAACTTGTCCAAATATTCCTTGAAAATTCTGTTCATCAGGTCCATAAACGCTGCTGGGGCGTTGGTCAATCCAAAAGACATTACTAAAAACTCGTAATGTCCATACCTTGTTCTGAAAGCTGTCTTTGGTATATCTTCTGGTTTGATCTTCAGTTGATGATATCCCGATCTTAAATCGATCTTGGAGAAATACTTGGCTTCCTTCAATTGGTCAAACAAATCATCAATTCTGGGTAACGGATACTTATTCTTGATTGTCAACTTGTTGAGCTCCCTATAGTCGATGCATAGTCTCATGCTTCCATCTTTCTTCTTGACAAATAATACCGGTGCACCCCACAGGGATACGCTGGGTCTGATTACTCCTTTCTCTAATAATTCCTGCAATTGCTTTGCTAGCTCTTTTATCTCAACAGGCGCCATTCTGTACGGGGCCTTGGATACTGGTTCTGTTCCAGGTGCTAAGTCGATCGCAAATTTAATTTCTCTATCTGGAGGAAGTCCTGGAAATTCGTCGGGAAATACGTCTGGAAATTCATTCACTACTGGGATATCTTCAAGCTTTGCTGGCTCCTGACTTTTATCAATCACGTATGCTACGAAATGCTCGCATCCTTGCCGTAGTAACTTCTTGGCTTGAATCATCGTTAAGAACTTCTTTACTTGTTTCTGACCTTTGAACAATAATATTCTTTCGTCTGGCGTTTTCACCATTACTTTCTTATTTCGACAATCTATCTGAGCATCATGCTTAGGTAACCAATCCATCCCTAATATCACATCAAATTCTCCTAACTTAAATGGTATCAAATCTACACAAAACTTACTACCAAAAATCTCAACCTCTCAATTCTCACAAACTTGATTCACATCTACACGTTCTTGATTTGCTAACTCCACAGTCATTATTTCATTTAAACACTCAACTGGACAATTTAATTTACTAACAAAATCTTGTGAAACAAACGATCGAGTTGCTCCCGAATCTATTAACACTTTGGCACATAAAGAGTTCACATTAAGCGTACCTGCCACGACATCCGTATCCTGGATCGCATCCTTCACCGACATGTCAAAAACTCTAGCCCTCGGAGTCTCATTCACTGTTGGGGTAGATCCCATAATTCTCAATGCATTACTAACTGAGGCTGGTGTCTTGCAATCCCTGGCCATATGTCCTGGCTTCCCACATTTAAAGCATGTAAATCCAATGACTAGAACTTTCACTGCTGGATTCCGGATAGGTTGATCTTTATTTGCTAGCTCTCTTGCTGGCTGATTTCGGCACTCCCTCGAGTAGTGCCCTTTCTGGTTGCATTTAAAACATACCACATTCAACTTGTTACAAACTCCTCCATGCTTCTTTCCACATACTTGACAATCTGGAAAAGTTAATCTCAACTGATTCGGCGGATTCACATTAGCTGGACGATTGCCCTGGCCTCCGTCTCCTGCATTTTGTCTCCTGAAATTAAAATTTCTCCCTGGCTGAAACTTGCCCTTCTTAAAATTTGGAAACTTCCCTGTTTGTGACTGACCCTCACTTCCCTCAACTTTCCTTTTCTTGCTTTCCTTATCTTTCTGGAACACCTCACTCTCTGTCTCTGCTATCATAGCTTTCTGTACAACCCCGACATAGGTATCCAATTCAAAAATAGCTACCTTCCCCCTGATCCATGGCTTCAAGCCTTGCTGGAATCTCTTAGCTTTCTTTCTACCAGTATCAACATACAACAGCACATACCTTGACAATTCCTCAAACTTCCCCTCATAATCTGTTACCGACATATTCCCTTGCTTTAACTCTAAAAACTTCAGCTCCATTTGATCCTGAACAAACTGAGGAAAATACTTTTCTAAAAACAATTCCTTGAACCTTTCCCAACTAATAACATTTGTGCCTTCCAGTGTCTTCACCATTTCCCACCAATAGGTGGCCTCATTCTTCAGATAGTAACTTGCAAACTCAACCTTCTGTTCCTCTTTCACTTTCACTAAGGCAAATGCCTTTTCTATTTCCTTTAACCAAACATTTGCTCCAATTGGCTCTAAGGAACCCTTGAATTCTGGTGGGTATATTGCCTGAAAAGTTTTATAAGTTACCTGGGGATTGGTCTTTCTTTGTTGTTGTTGTGCCAGGTGAACTGTTTGTTGGGCCAAGATTTGAAGAATCTGGGCTATTGCTGGGTCCATGGGTCCTGGGTTCACATTCTGGGTTGTATCATCTTTGTTATTATTGTTGTTGGTTTCTTCATTCTGGGTGTTGGTGCGGGTATTTCTTCTGGGAGGCATTTTCTGTAAAGAATCAATCAACTTATTTAGCTTTTGAATCAATCTTTTACATAAAAGAATAGGTTTGCAAAACATAAATATTTCTTTTTGAAAACAATTGTGACTAAATAAATTGCATGCTTCTTTACAGAATATAAACAGTTATGGAAAATAGGGCACATGGTATCACAGGGTATAACTGGTGCAATAAATAAGGTAAGGTAAAACAGGTGCGATAAAATAAATGACAGTGTTGGAAAGGAAAAAGGTACTGATATATATAGATCAAAAGTTTTAGGGTAGTACAAGCGTAAAGACGCTTAGAAAGTCAAAGAAAAAAGGGTACAACAACCTACTCACTAGTCAACATCGCTAGTCTATAAATACAACTCAAAAGTCTTCTGATACACACTACACACTACTGTCCATACTATATAATCATAACAACACTGCTCAGCATCTTCATCTCAAAATCTCTAACTCAGCTCCAAGGAAACTCTGGTCCTGCTAGCCTCTCAAAGTCCTCCATCACCTAAGTAGCCCAGCCCAGCAGTGCATCAGGGCCTCTGCCAGGTAGTGTAGCTCCATGTAACCTAGCCTCAAGAACCCTCCGGGTCACATGAATCTCCTCTCGAAGCTCCCTCACACCACGATTAACATCTGTAGTCCTGATGATATGCTGTAACTCTCTAATCTGAGCCAACAAGGAATCACGCTCCAATAGAAGAGCCTCATACCGGTAATAAGGAACTGGGGGCAATATAGACTGGAATGGGGCACTCGCTACTGAATGCCCAGTGGAATCTGAATCAGCTGGTGGGGGTCCTCTAACAGGTGGCCTCATGCCTGGAGGTGGAATAGCCTGCAATGGTACGGGCTGCAATACCGGTGGAGGTAGAATAGCCAATGCTGGTGGAATGACAGGACGTGGATCCGATGCTGGTGCTCCAACTGAAGGCTCTGAGTGATCAGCTGATACGGGAATAAAAGAGTCGGCCATCTCTGCTATCTGAAATTATATCATAATATAAGAATCTCGTACCATAACGCAATTTACGCTAATACCTGATATACCGAAACACTCAACCTCTCAACGTTCTATCATCCTATGCCTTACTTCTAATCCTAACCCTCTACCCATTCCCCTTAACCTAGGCTTGTGTCAGTGACTTATAACCTGTAGCTCTGATACCAAACCTGTGGCGTCCTCCAAACCCGGGTCAAAAGTTTGGGGTCCACACACACACCTTAATTATAACCTGCTTATAACAATAATAAAGATACTAATAATATATGCAATGACCCTACTTACCAACCACCATGGACCGCAACAGGTTAAAGTATGCACACAAGCCAAACACACTAATATATTACAAACCGTTCAAATCCCAACTATTTCAAAATTCAAACTGAGTATTAAACATTATTACAAACTTAAATTATTCCAAAAGAAGCCTACTAGCTCAGCTTTCTTAACCTGAACCCCTAGCTCTTGCGCTGGACTGGGGATCCTCTTTACCAACTGGTTCATTTTTAACTGGAAAGAATATAAACAACATCGCACAAATGAGCTAACTAGCTCAGCAAGTCACAATGACAAAACTGAGAATAATGATCATCAGGTGAATATGGTTATGATATCAAGTGAACAATGGATTATGATTTAGAATTGGATATTATACTTTTAATTTAAAAACCAAGGTTAGGCTGCTGATCAGTCACGCACTAACCCCGAGCAAGGCACACAGCATTGCTCTAACTACTGGATCCAAGGCACACATTGGCCTAACTTGACCATTATATGGTCTGGCCACGAATCTGGTCCACAATTTTATAAAAAAAATCCAATTCTAACATAATAACAGAATATGCAATAATAAACAATAACCGAAATCATTAACAACAATAAATGTTTAACAATGAAAGGGTTTCAATCCTTGTAAAGATCAACAAGGTACTTTCAAAGCTTGAATGCTGGGTAATGAAAGAATTGGATAACAAAGGAAACAACATTTCAGGGTTTCAAGGATTTGGTCTTTCAAAGCATAAGATATCATGGATTGAGTATATAATAATTCAGTTCAGTGTCTGGTATTTAGTTTGTATGTATTTGTGGAGTAGTATCGTAGATTTGTGGTTCTTGTTTGGGTATACAATAATCAATGGATTAGAAAGAATATGGTTCATAGCTCAAGAACAATAACTGAAATCAGGATTTAGGTTTCCGTGCTTCAAAGCACTTGCAATGTCAACAAGACTATCAAGAATTACAATATCTGGAGAGAGTTCAGAACACTTGCCTGATATTAGATTACTATCCTGCACTTGCTTTCAATCTCAATCGTCTTACTCCTCAACTACCTGTTTCCCTTTCCTACGCCTTGCCTCTTCTGCTCACATATCATAAGCATCTATCAATCATCATCTCACAGGATTCTATTGAACACATACTTCTATCTACCCTTCGTTTTACCCAAATCCGATTAACAGATTAATAATTAATTTATAACTAATTAAAATCAATTAATAATTAATTAAATCAATTAATCAATTAATTTTCGAATTAATTGACCAATTAATCAATTATAAATTAACTGAAATTAATTAACTAATTAATTCAGATTTATTTGTGAATTAAAAATAATTTTTGGAATTAAAATAATAATTTTCAGAATTTTCAGAAATAAAAAAATGAATTTTTATAATAAAAATAAATAGGAAATATGATTTTTAAACATTTTATAAACAGAAATCCTATTTTTGAAAACTTTGCAAACTACAGGGACTAAACTTCACCATCTTCAAAAATACAGGGACTAAACTGCAATTTTGCAGTTTCAGTCGCCGGAAAATCGGGGGTGGCCGGAGAAGACGATCCCGGCGTCCTTACCCCACCAACACCTCCAGATCAACACTACACAACACCAGGAACTTGTTCATGCATTCAAAACATTCTAATCATCCCTGTTCTGGCCGGAAATTGGCCAAGAACATCGCCGGTTTCCGGTGAACATCGCAAATCTTTAAAACACAACTCCCTTCGATTCAAGCATCCTCTGTTAACGAGCTATATATCAATCGATTGCAAATTTTATAAGGAACACAACCCACTATAAATCAACATCTAATAACCCCTGAATCAAAAACCCCCAAATTTCAATTGAAAACATTCATACGGGTTATAAACCCTAATTTTGAAATTCGAAAATTAAACCCACTTTTGAGCATGTTATTGAACTCCAAATCAGACGTATGACATATGAAAATCATCAGGAAAACAAGCTCTACAACATGCAATCATCAAATCATACAAACAATCATCCGAACAAAAAATCATATTTTCAATAAAATAAATTCGAAAATAAATAAATTTTTAGAAAAATACCCTTGATTTCTGCAGTGAAATAAAGCTCAGAATCTGATAGAACACCACAAATCCTTCATTTTGGTTACTCAAGCTTTAAAAACAGAGATCGGTAACGCCTTCGTTTTGCTGTTTGATTCTTAGAACAGTTTATGTAATTAGGGGTTTTCTCTGAAAATTATATAATTAACTATCTGCAAATGATTTTGATACGAAATAAAATACGGTAAAAGGCTATTTATAATTATGGAAAATTTGTATCCCGTTGGATCATTCCGGATATAAAACAGTACGTTTATCTGTAAAAACTGATCCAAACGGTATCGGTTTTCGGGATAATTATCCAAATTAGTACAATTTGTACTGCGGTCTTGGTCTCAGCGCCTGGTTACACGTATTACGAAGTGATAATTGGGATAGTTTAATAAAAAGCTCCCGTTTATCGAAAATACGGGTTTTATTGATTTACCGAAACGAATATTGCATCGAAAATGTTGCGTCGGGACCCGCGCAGGACAAACCGTCAGCCGGATCGAAAAAGTCGAAACATGGAATATGCTCGGAATATTACAATTAGGTTAGGAAGGAGTTCTCGAACGAGTTTCGGGTTCCAAAAACGTAACAACGGTTGACGTCGGTTGGTTCCCGTTTTTATAAAATAGATTTTAATTACCCGGAAAAAAGATTTTAGAAATTTCATATGATTCTTATAAATCCATAAACCAACATAAAAATAATTAGGAAGATATGACAATTATCTATATTTTATTTTGGACATATAAAAATTAAAATACTCAATTAATATTATTTTTGAATATTCAAGTACAGATAACACTTAACAATTAACTCACAGAATAGATACTGAACACACATAATAATTGTATAATAGCAAAAATAATTACACGATATATCCCAGATATTACAGTAGTTAGCCTCTCCTTTCAGAAGGTAGGTAGCAAATACAGTCTTCTGTGCCTCATCGGTACTCAGAATCTCAAAGGATTTCTCCATTTCCTTTAACCATGCCCTTGCCTCAACTGGGTCGGCTGATCCGTGGAACTCAGGGGGCTTAAGGGACTTAAAAGCCCTGAAAGAGTTTGCCACAGTATATTTATTTCCTTGAGGGGGTGGGTTGGGTTGACGTTCCAAGTTCTGCCTTAGGAGTTGCATGAACTGGCCCATGGGATCCATGCCTGGGTTTGGTACTGGTTGCTCAACCTCAGTTTCTCCTTCTTCAACCTTTATCTCAAATCCCTCAACATCATATGTTTCCTCTTCCTCTTCATACAGGGAGTCATCCTGTTCCACATAATCCTCGTCTTCCTCTTCACTGTGTTCCTGGTTTCTATTGTCCTGATTATGGCTTCCCTGGTCCTCAGATCCAGGGTTCGCCCTAGTTCCAATCTTTCTTGGCGGCATGATTCTGATAAAAAAAATATTATTGGGAAATTCAACGTTAGGTCACAATCATATACAACATTGTGCCTTGCACAGCTCTTATAATGGGGAGAACGTATATCGCAATTCTATTATTTTATGACAGTTCTAATACGAAGTGCAGTAATAATAATGATAAAAACAGTGATCTCGTCACTAAGGAACTGAACCGAACGGAAACAAATATATACATAATACGAGAAATACATAGTCTGATCTGGTCAAAAGTACAACAATGCTACAGCCATCTGTCCCAAAAGTGATACACAAGAGTCTATCTGTCTAGTCAGAAAAAGGGATGCTATATACAAGTCAACTATCCCGGAAAATTGGCTCTTACTAAGACCTCGGCTAACTAGACAACTAGACTATTCCATCGTCAATCCTGAATCACACACCGGAGTGGGTCAGCTCCCATACCCTTTCCATCGCACGACGGAAGATATAGTCGGTCTACCGCCTGGAGATCCTACCATGCCTGTCCCCTGGAGAGATCTGAGTCTCGCTCGGGACGTGAGCTCTATCCCCGTAAGCTCCCTCCTCAAGGATCGGGGTATAGAGGCCCTAGTCTCATAAGCTCGGGTACGCCTACCCGCCCTCTCCGCATCCAACTCCCTCCTGGCCTCATCCAGTCGGGCCTCAGCAACTGCCAATCGGGTCCTCAGTACATCCTGCACATAGCCGTGGGCTAACAAAGACTGCCTGTGGGCAGGGTCAAGAGGTGGCGAATCCGGAGCCGCTGAGGGTGCCTCCTCAGTCTGCCTAGGCTCGGAAGTATGGGTCTCTGAGCTGTCATCATAAGGGATCCAAGATAGTGGTGGAGGGGTAGGAGCTCTGACCAACGGAAGTGTGGGTAAAGGGGTACCAGCATACACTACCATAGGTCCGACACGCTCCTCAGCTACTGGGACCTCATCCGGGTCCTCCTCCTCTGGAATAGCAATGACCTCTATCTCTGACTCCTCTGAGGGGTCCTCCTTATCTGAAATAGCAATGACCTCCGTCTCTGACTCCTCTGAGGGGTCCTCCTCATCCTCCTCCATCTCAGGCTCCTCCTGATCCTCAACATCTAACAGTGCCTCATCATGCTCACGCTCGAACATCTCAGGGTCCTCTATCTCAAGCGCCTACACATTAAACGAGCTAAGTTACTATCATGATACTTATAAGGGTTCTCGTAAGGGTTTTAACTGTCATCACTACTTTAAGTAGTCCGACCATGAACTTGGCAAGAGTTCTTATTATCTTTGTGAGTTTGTTATTATATCGTCGCATCATCTCTGAGGTTTATAACGCTTGGCTCTGATACCATTTCTGTAACACCCCCAGATCCGGGGTCAGGGATCCGGGTCGTCACGATCTTTCTCTCCACAATATCACTTCACTTAATTAATAATAATTAACCTCATGCTGTGACCCCACACTAACCCGTTATAGTCTCAGAGATAAAATTGAAATAAGTACAAGTCTTTGAATCAGTAATTTAAAAGTTATTACAACCCAAAATGATTACTTGATAAATTTACAGTTAATTGCCATTATCTGCCACAAGTTATAATTATACATAATTGATTCTCAAAAGTAGATGGTCTGATCTACAGATAGATCTACCTCTGCAGCTATAGCAGCTATGATCTCAACGGGAAGGCGCGGGGCGCTTCCCACGCTCTTGCGCTGGGTCTGCTGGAGTCTGGCCATCCTTCCTAACTGTTGTTGTGTGATGAAGAAATAAAGCAAGAGTGAGCCTTACAGCTCGCAAGATAATATATAGTGTAATCAATAATGCAAGTATCTAATAGATAACTTACTGAAAACCTTTATCCAAAGTAAGATAATTACTTACTGGATATAAGCTTAAAGGAAGATGAAGTTACCAAATACTTCACTATACTTATATCATTTATAAGGCTACTTGAACTACCAATGTTCAAAGTATTATAGGTTTAAAAGAAAAAGTCATCCCATAGATGAGACCACAAGTTACGACTTGAATAGATTCAATCTTTGAAATATTATTGAATGAAATAAAGTTACGAGATACTTTATTTAGTCCCGATATATATCCACATATATATCTCTTAAACATTTCCTGGAACCTCTGTTATGTAAAGTATGAACAGAGTTTGTAACATCCAATGAATTTTGGAAAGGAAAAGAATTTTGGCATAAATCCGATATCTTGCTGATCAGGCAAAGATACCAAGAAGTAACCTTTTCTACTAGTAGATGGATGAATCCCCTACCGGTCATCACCCTGGCCACATAAGGACCTTGTGCTGGACCGCCACCCGGCCTCTTACGCGTTGATGGACTGCCACCCAGACACTTACACTTTGATAGACCGTACCCCGGCCTGTCGCTTATGCCGACTCAATTAGATGGGCTTACTTCCCGAACATTGGGTAAGTAATCAATTCATTTGTTTTCTCAAATCAGCAACCACGTTGCGAATGTAAAATGCACCACAGAGCTGGATCCCCCAGGTTTTGAGCGAATATTTAAATCCCCTTTGAAAGGAAGATCTTAAATATAAAAAAATGAGTTTTGGGATCCGCTCTAACTTTTAAAAATCATTTTGAAGACTCGAAAACACTTTAAAGAGTGTTTGGAGTAATGCTGATTTAATGAAGTAAATCAATCCCAATATATTTAGAAAATATCTGAATATTATTATTTAAATAATATTCCCATAGAGAATAATCTTATAAAAATAATCGAAGTAGAAGTTGTAAGACTTATACTTGAAATGAGTATTAAATAACCAAAGATATACTTATATGAAAGTACTATTTTTATTTGAATAATCGAAAATAAGTTTGATAATCGAAACATTATTCTTTAATAAAATAAAGAATATTATTAAATAATAAGTGGAGTCATAATACCTCGAATGAATATTATAAATAATATTCATTAAATAAAATAAAGGAGTCAATACATCCTCAAATAACTATCCAATTAACAATCATTAAATAATATAAACTGAGTCATAAGCCCTCGGATGAATATTCGAAATAATATTCAATAATAAAATAAAGGAGTCATAAGTCCTCGGATGAATATTCAAATAATATTCATCAAATAAAATAAAATTATCGAATAAATCTTATTCGATTAATAGTTTGGAAAACTATAACCATATATATATAAATATATATATATATATAAAATCTACTCGGGATCCTCGACTCCCGGTTTTAGAAAATGTTTTCACCTTTGGGTCCCTATACTAAGGGTATATGCAATTTACCGCTATTCTCTAGCATAGGTATTATCAACTAAACCAACAGATATATATGGCAAGAATACGAAACAGGCATGCATATATATACCATATCAGCATGCTTCAATATATCGCACATTTGCTAATTAACCAACATGCATCTATCGCAAGATAATGCATATACACATATACATCACAACAACAGTATAACGGATAGAAAACTTGCCTGAGCGACTGGGGGTGATAAAAGGCTCGGGACGAGTCTGGTAACCTATAAACAACAAGTAAGTTGGAATTAAACCAAAGTCACTTGTAAATCTATACTTTAACTAACTTAGATTCTAACGCTTGTTTTGCGCTTACTGATTCTCTTAAGTCACTCGAGTACCCTCGGCTCCACCATTTTTAATAAATTAATCATTACGAGTTTTAAGGCGATTCTTTCGCGGGTGTCTTACCAACTGCCTAACACACTTACCATAATTTTTTCATACATTAATTAACCCTTTTTAGTCTTTAACCTATGTTTCAAAGTAAGGCGAGGGGAAAAGTTTCGTTCGCGAAACGCCGTTACTTGAAACGGTCGTTTCTCCTAAACCGTGCATCGGAATCGAACAAACTACATATCAAAACGAAGCTCGTAACATGAGCTATCTAAACATGGAAATGGTCAACATCTATCAGGGGGTACTCGGGTCCTAATGTTATGAACAAAAGCAGTCTAAAGTAAATCGGACATTACGACGGCTATGTTTACGCGATTTCCCAATTTTAAACAATTCAAAAACCATCACAATTCAACCTCAATCCATTCATACAACCAAAGTCCATCCTTATCACATCATAACAGACCCAATCAATTCAATATTAACATTTATACTTATGCCTAAGCTTGAATTTAACTATACTTAAGTTCTTTTAACCAAAACAACAAGATTCACCATTCCATTTCACTACCACTCCAACCCACACTCTAAACCACAAGCATTAAGCTACTACATCACCATAATAATAAAAATCATCTTATAATACAAAGTAACCTAGGGTTTGGAGATGATATACCTTCCTTGAAGTGGTGGGAGTAGCTAGGAAGCCTTAAGAAGCCTTGAGGAGTCTTAGGAAAGCTTGGAGCTTAAAGGAAAAACAAGAAAATCAAGTTAAAATTCTTGAAGTCACTATTCATTGTCTTCTTCATTGATTTATTGAAGAAGATTGAGAATGAATGGGGTGCTTAAACTCATGATATAGCCATAACTATGCATAAGGATGATTAGGGAATTATCTTACCAATTTAGGAAGCCTTGATCTTGAGTTTTGAATTTCTTCTTCCTTTGCAATAGTAAAAGCGGAGAGCAATGAAGAAATAATGCCTTGGTTTTTTTTTGTTTTGATGAAGAATGAATTATTTGGCTTGGTTGGTTGTAGTTTTGTTTTTTGTTTTGGTAAATTACCTATTTGCCCCTGATTTTGTGTGGTTAATAATCCACCACATTTCCTTCCTTCCCATGTCATGCTATGATGTCATCTTTCCCTCCTTGTCCTCTTCTCATTGGTTGGGTGACATCATCCCCACTAATCTCTTTGATTAACTTCCTAATTGTTTGCCTAATGACCGCTGATCTGTTATACGGTTCGCTTAACTTTCGTTTTCGTTTATCGTTTGAGGGATCATACCCGGGATCTTATTACTTAGGTTCCCTTAACCTTTCTCAATATATTATATTCCTTTTATGATCCTCTCTTATAATCCTTTAATTTAAATCCTTTTTACCCTGTTACCTTATACTCAATTCTTTCCGTATCTAATGGATTTCCGGGAAAAATCAAAGTGTTCGGAATTGGATTCTGACGATCTTTACATACACTTATATACCATATAGAGTACTAATAAAATCTCAGAATATCCGTAACAGAACCCCTACATAGTGTGGCATGAAAAGTTTTCTCATTCAGCTAAAACACTATTCACAAGGGTTACAAATAGTTCAAAATTTTGGGGGTTATTACATAAGTTCATTAACCAATAACCAAGATTTACAACTCAAACTCATTACAAATCCAACCAAACTCTAAATATACATGAACCATGCTTCCCATGAACTATACCAATCATAACAAGCTTTAAATATTCAAAATTAAGGCTAGGGTAAGAGATTATACCTTCCTTGGTGAGTAGAAGTAACTAAGGAGCTTGAATCAACCTTTGAAAATCCTTACAAAAGCTATATAAACACAAGATCAAAAATTTCAAGTTCTTGAAAACACTATTCACTCTCTTCTTCAATGATTTATTGAAAGAGATTGTGAAGGAAATGGAAGCTTAGATTCCTAGGATAGCCATATCTAAGTATAAGGGACCTTGGATAATTACCTTACAAATTAACAAGGCCTGGATCTTGGCTTTTGATTTTTTTCTCCTTGAAAAGATGAAGAAGCCGAGAGCTTCTCTTCTTGAAATGAAAAGTCAACTTCAAATTTGTGTTATGATTTTCCTTGGCTTGGTTGATACCCTTTTGTTGTTAATTAATTTTTACCATGGTGAAAAATGCATGGCTCACAATCAACCAACCAATCCTTCCATTTGTCATGCTTATGTCACCATTCTTAAGTCATCTTGTTAACACATGTCATCTCCTTGTTGGTTTGATGACATCATCATCCACTAACCTCTTTGATTAACCCTTAATTACTTGGCTAATGACCGCTTATCTGTTATACGGTTCGCTTAACTTTCGTTCTCGTTTATCGTTTGAGGGATCATACTTGGGATCTTATTACTTGGGTTCCCTTAAACCTTTCTCAATATTTTATATTCCTTTTATGATCCTCTCTTATAATTCTTGAATTTAAATCCTTTTAATCACGTTACCTTATACTCAATTCCTTCGGCATCTGGTGGATTTTTGGGAGAAATCAAAGTGTTCGAATTTGGATTCTGACGATCTTTACATACACTTATATACCATATAGAGTACTAATAAGATCTCAGAATATCAATAAAAGAATTGCTACATAGTGTGGCATGAAAAGTTTTCTTATTCGGCATAATCAGCAAAATCACTATTCATAAGGGTTAGAAAAAGTCCGAAATTTTTGGGGTTATTACAGTCTCCCCTCCTTAAAAGGATTCCATCCCGGAATCAGATAGAAAATAAGTGGGGGTACTTTCCTAGCATTGTGCTCTCTAGTTCCCAAGTCGACTCCTCCACATTATGATTCTGCCATAGGACTATGACTAGCTTGATCACTTTGTTCCGAAGCACCTGCTCCTTTTTATCCATAATCTTCACTGGTTTCTCCATGTAAGTCAGGTCTGGTTGCATGTCCACCTGCTCGCATTCCACTATGTGCCTGGCATCCCGATGATACTTCCTTAGCATTGACACATGGAACACATTATGAACTTGTTGTAGGTTCGGGGGTAAAGCTAGCTCGTAAGCTAACTTCCCAATCTGTCTTAGTGTCTCGAAAGGTCCAATGTATCTTGGGCTTAGTTTCCCTTTCTTTCCGAACCTCATTAATCACTTCCATGGGGATACCTTTAGCAGTACTAAGTCCCCTACTTCATATTCTTTGTCCTTTCGGGCTAAGTCTACATACTTCTTCTGTCGGTCTTGGGCTGCTACAAGCCGTCCTCTGATAAGATCCGCTGTGTCTTTGGTCCTTTGGACCACTTCGGGTCCGAGCATCTTTCGCTCCCCCACTTCATCCCAGTATAAGGGAGATCGACACCTTCTTCCGTACAGGGCCTCATAAGGCGGCATTCTGATACTGGCATGAAAGCTATTGTTATAAGAAAACTCGATCAACGGCAAGTGATCATCCCAACTTCCTTTAAAAACTATTGAACAGACTCTCAACATATCCTCTAGTGTCTGGATGGTCCTTTCACTTTGCCCGTCCGTTTGGGGATGGTAAGCGGTACTCATGTTTAATTTGGTTCCCGCACATTCTTGAAAGCTCCTCCAAAATCTGGAGTTGAATATGGGGTCTCGGTCTGAGACAATGGACGTTGGGACTCCATGTCGCGTCACTATTTCCTTAAGGTAAATTTCCACCAATCTATCGACTGTGTATCTCTCATTAATGGGAATGAAGTGAGCTGACTTTGTCAGTCGTTCTATAATCACCCATATGGCATCATGATCGGCTTTCGTCCTTGGTAAGCCTACAACAAAATCCATCGCTATTTGTTCTCATTTCCATTCGGGAATCTCCAGGGGTCGTAAAAGTCCACTGAGTCTCAGGTGCTCTGCCTTTACTCTTTGGCAAGTCAAACATTTGCTTACCCATTCTGCTACGTCCCTCTTCATGTTAGGCCACCAATAATACTCCTTTAAATCCCTATACATCTTGGTGCTCCCCGGGTGAATGGAATACCTTGAACTATGGATTTCATCCAAAATCTCGTCTTTAAGCTCTTGAACATTCCGAACCCAAATCCTGTAGGAATACCTCATTATCCCCTTATCATCTCTCTCAGTATGTATCTCTTCTCCAGTCATTGACTCTCTGCCATCATTTATTACTTTTTCTTGGCACAATCTAATCTTTTCCAATACCTCTGGCTGCATCGAGATCTCAAACAGATTTTCAGTTCCGGTTCCGGTTACCTTTACTTCTATTTCCATTTTCTCGAAATCCATTATTGATTCCTCCAAAAACATTATCATTTTAAGTCTTTCCTTCTGGCTAAGGGCGTCAGCCACCACATTGGCTTTCCCTGGATGATAGAGAATCTCACAATCATAATCCTTGATTAGTTCTAACCATCTTCTCTGACGCATGTTGAGCTCTTTCTGCGTGAATATGTACTTGAGGCTCTTATGGTCTATGAAAATCTCGCACTTCTCTCCATACAAGTAGTGCCTCCAAATTTTTAAGGCAAAAACTATTGCCGCGAGCTCAAGGTCATGAGTAGGGTATCTAATCTTATACTCCTTCAGTTGTCTCGACGCATACACAATCACCTTACCGTGCTGCATAAGCTCACACCCCAATCCTTTGTGCGACGCGTCACTATATATCACAAAATCTCCTTTTCCGTCTGGCAACGCCAACACCGGGGCCGTTACCAACCTTTTCTTCAATTCTTGAAAACTGTTCTCGCATTTTTCTGTCCATTCTAACTTCTCTATCTTACGAGTAAGTCGTGTTAAAGGGGCTGCGATCTTTGCAAAATCCTGTACAAACCTACGATAATAGCCAGCCAATCCTATGAAACTCCTTACCTCTGTCGGTGTGGTTGGCCTTTCCCAATTTGAGACCACCTCTATCTTGGAGGGGTCGACCAATACTCCTTTCTTATTGATCACATGTCCTAAAAACTGTACTTCATTCCGCCATAATTTACACTTCGAGAATTTGGCAAACAACTGTGCCTCTCTGAGTATTCCTAGAGCTATCCTTAAATGATCTGCATGTTCTGCCTCGGTCCTTGAGTAGATTAAAATATCATCGATAAAAACTATCACACACATGTCCAAGTACTTCTTAAATACTCTATTCATTAAATCCATGAAATCCGCTGGGGCATTGGTTAATCCAAAGGACATTACCAAGAACTCATAGTGCCCATACCCGGTACGGAACGCAGTCTTTGGAATATCTTCGGGTTTAATCTTTAGTTGGTGATATCCAGTTCTCAGGTCAATCTTGGAAAAGTAAACAGCATCCTTTAACTGGTCGAACAAATCGTCTATTCTTGGTAACGGGTACCTGTTCTTTATGGTTAGCTTGTTCAACTCTTGGTAGTCGATGCACAGCCTCATGCTCCCATCTTTCTTCTTAACAAATAATACTGGTGCTCCCCACGGAGACACACCGGGTCTTATCATACCCTTATCCAAAACTTCCTGTAATTGGGTAGCTAATTCCTTCATTTCTAATGGGGGCCAACTGGTATGGTTCCTTTGAAACTGGTGCCGTCATTGGGGCCAACTCAATAGAAAATTCAATCACTCTATCGGGTGGTAGTCCCGGAAGGTCTTGTGGGAATACATCTTCAAATTCGTTGACTACTGGAATGTCTTGCAAGTTGGGCACCTCCTTCTGCGTGTCCACCACATAGGCCAGGTAAGCCTCCTCTCCTTTTCGTAGCATCTTATTAGCCTGGGCCATGGTTAAAAATTTCTTCGTCTGCCTCTTCCCTCTAAATATGACTCCTTTCTTCCCTGGGATATTCAACTTAACTTTCTTCCCCTTACATTCTATCAGAGCATCATTGCTAGATAGCCATTCCATTCCCAAAATTACATCAAATTCCCCTAATTTATAAGGAATCAGATCAATACTACAAGATTGTTCCCCTATGCCTAACTCACAGGCGGGGTGAATCTGGTTAACAGGAATAACTTCATGGTTGGCTATTTCTACTTGTAAGGGTTCTATCAAGGGTTCAGCCGTAAGTCTTAATTTATGTGCAAAGTCCCTCGATATAAAAGATTTAGTTGCTCCCGAATCAAATAAAACATTGGGACTGACTGAGTTTAGAGAAAGGGTACCTGCTATCACATCTGAGTCTTTCATAGCATCTTGAAATGTCATGTTGAAAGTCCTCGCAGTAGGTGGTTTATTAGAAGCAGCCCTGCTTGCTCCCGAGGCTGCTGGTTTGCTCCTTGGGCACTCCCTCCTTATGTGGCCTGGTCTTCCACACTGATAACAGATGGTGGTCGGGCTGACACTAGGGGGTTGCGAAGTACACTTGTTAAAATAGTGACCCTCTCGACCACACTTAAAGCAGGTTACTGGCTTCCCTTTACACTCCCCCGAATGCATCCTTCCACAAGTGTTACAGGCTGGAAATGGGGGTCGAGACTGGTTAGAATAGGACATTCCTGACTTCTGGCCGCCCTGGCTCACATTCACACTCATTGGCCGCTTAAACCCAGTTTCCTTCCCAGTAGGGACACTGCTCCTCGATTAAATCTAGTTGGGAAGCTCCCTCATGCGGAACCTCCGCCCATGCTCATACTTTTCCTCTGTATTCCTTTCTTCTCTCTTTCCTTCTGCATCTGTTCACTTCCGGCTTCTGCAATAGTTCCCTTTTGCACCAGAGTGGCATAATCTGTAAGCTCAAGGATTGCCACCCTATTCTGAATCTATGGTTTCAGTCCTTGCTGAAACCTCCTAGCTTTCTTTTCCTCGGTACTCACAAATTCCGGCACAAACCTTGATAACTCAGTAAATTTTGCTTCGTACTCTGCCACAGATAAGTTATTCTGCTTTAGCTCCAAGAACTTGAGCTCCATCTAGTTCTCCATAATCCTCGGGAAATATTTTCCCAAAAACAACTGAATGAACCTCTCCCAGGTTATGATAGCATCTGTCTCCATGTTTTTCTTGGCCTCCCACCAGAAGTTGGCCTCTCTTTTCAGAAGGTAGGTAGAAAATATAGTCTTATGTGCCTCATCGGTACTTAGAATCTCAAAGGATTTCTCTATTTCCTTTAGCCATGCCTTTGCCTCAACTGGGTCGGCTGATCCGTGGAACTCAGGGGGCTTAAGGGACTTGAAAGCCATGAAAGAGTTTGCCACAACATTGTTATTTCCTTGAGGGGGTGGGTTGGGTTGACATTCCAAGTTCTGCCTTAGTAGTTGCATGAACTGCCCCATGAGATCCATGCCTGGGTTTGGTACTTGTTGCTCAACCTCAGTTTCTCCTTCTTCAGCCTCTATCTCAAATCCTTCAACATCAAATGTTTCCTCCTCCTCTTCATACAGGGAGTCATCATGTTCAACATAATCCTCATCTTCCTCTTCACTGTGTTCTAGGTTCCTACCATCCTAGTTATGGCTTCCCTGGTCCTCAAATCCAGGGTTCGCCCTAGTTCCAATCCTACTTGGCGGCATGATACTGATAAATTTTTGAAAATTCAACGTTAGATCACAATCATACATAAGATTGTGTCTTGCACAGTTTCTATAATGGGTAGAACGTATCTCGCAATTCTATTATATTATGACAATTCTAATAAGAAGTGCAGTAATAATAACGATAAAAACAGTGATCTCGTCACTAAGGAACTGAACTGAAAGGAAATAAATATATACATAATGTGAGAAATACATAGTTCAATCTGGTCAAAAGTACATCAGTGTTACAGTCATCTGCCCAAAAGTAAAATACATGAGTCTATCTGTCTAGTCAGGGAAAGGTATACTATATACAAGTCAACTATCCTGGAAAATTGGCTCTAACTATGGCCTCGACTAACTAGACGACTAGACTACCATATCACTGGTCCTGAATCAATCACCAGAGGGGGTCAACTCCCACACTCTCTCCATCGCACGACGGAAAATATAATCAGCCTGCCTCCTTGATATCCTGCCATGTCTGTCTCCCTGAAGTGATCGGAGTCTCGCACGGGCCATGAGCTCTATCCCAGTCAGCTCTCTCCTCAGAGATCGGGGTATGGTAGCTCTAGCCTCATGAGCTCGTGCACGCCTACCAGCTCTCTCTACATCTAACTCTCTCCTGACCTCCTCCAGCTGGGCCTCAGCAACAGCCACTCGAGTCCTCAAAACATCCTGAACATAGCCGTGAGCTAACAAAGATTGTCTATGGGCAGGGTCGAGAGGTGGTGAATCCGGAGCCGCCGAGGGTGCCTCCTCGATCTGCCTAGGCTCGGGGGTGTAGGTCTCAGAGCTGACATCATAGGGGCTCCAAGATAGTAGTGGAGGGGTAGGAGCTCTGACCACGGGGAGTGAGGGTAAAGGGGTACCAGTATACTCCATTATAGCTCTGACATGCTCCTCAGTCACTGGGACCTCATTCGGGTCCTCCTCATCTGAAATCGCAATAAACTCCGTCTCTGACTCCTCTGAGGGGTCCTCCGCCTCCATCTCAGGCTTCTCCTGATCCTCGGCATCTAGCATTGCCTCTTCATGCTCACGTTCGAATATCTCTGGGTCCTCTATCTCATGCGCCTACACATTAAACGAGCTAAGTTACTACCATGATACTTATAAGGGTTCCCGTAAGGGTTTTAACTATTAGCGCTACTTTAAGTAGTCCGACCATGAACTTGGCAAGAGTTCTTATTATCTTTCCAAGTTTATTATTATAACATCGCATCATCTCTGAGGTTTATAACGCTTAGCTCTAATACCAATTCTGTAATACCCCCAGATCCGAGGTCAGGGATCCGGGTCGTCACGGTCTTTTTTTTCATAATATCACTTAACTTAATTAATAATAAATAACCTCATGCTATGACCCCACACTAACACACACCACAACACGTTATAGTCTCAGAGATGTAATTAAAATAAGTACAAGTCCTTGAATCCACAATTTAAAAGTTATTACAATCTAAAATGATTACTTGATAAGTTTATAGTTAATTGCCATTATCTGCCACAAGTTATAATTATACAGAATTGATTCCCAAAAGTAAAATGCCTGATCTACAGATAGATCTACCTCTGCAGCTATAGCAGCTACGATATCAACGGGAAGACGCGGGACGTTTCCCACGCTCTTGCGTTGGGTCTGCTTGAGTCTGGCCATCCCTCCTAACTGTTGTTGTGTGATGAAAAAATGAAGCAAGAGTGAGCATTATAGCTCGCAAGATAATATATAGTGTAATCAATAATACAAGTATCTAACTAGATAACTTTCTGGAAATTCTTATTAAGTGTAAGATAGTTACTTATTGGATATACGCTTAAAGGGAGATGAAGTTACCAATTACTTCACTATACTTATATCATTTTAGAAAACTACTTGAACTACCACTGCTCAAAGTATAATAAGTTTTCGAAGTTCGCCACATAGATGGGACTACAACATAAGACTTGAATAGATTCCATCTTTGAAATGTTATTGAATGAAGTGAAGTTACGAGATACTTCATTAAATCTAGATATATATATATATATATCCATATATATCTCTCATACATTTCCTGAAAGCCTCTGTCATGTAAAGTATGAACAGGGTTGCAATATCCAATGAATTTGGAAAGAAAGAATTTTTGCATAAACTCGATATCTTGCTGATCAGGAAAAGATACCAATAAGTAACCTTTTCTACTATAGATGGATGAATTCCTCACCGGTCATCACCCTGGCCGCATTAGGACCTCGCGCTAGACCGTTACTCGGCCACTCACGCGTGGATGAACTGTCACCCAGCCTCTTACACCTTCATAGACCGTACCCTGGCCTGTCGCTTATGTCGACTCAATTATATGGACTTACTTCCCGAATGTTGGGCAAGTAATCAAATTGTTTTCTCAAAACAGCAACCTCGTTGCGAATATAAAATACATCACAGAGCCGGATCCCTCGGATTTTTGAGCGAGTATTCAAGTCCCCTTCAAAAGGAAGATCTTAAATTTGAAAACGAGTTTTGGGATCCGCTCTAACTTTTAAAATCATTTTGAAGACTCGAAAACATTTTTAGGAATGTTTGGAGTAATGCTGATTTAATAAAATAAATCAGTCCCGATATGTTGGTGAATATATGTTATTCCCAAGGAACTAACAATGAGATTTACAGAAGGGGGGTTAAATGTAAATCTCAAAACTTTTTCAAGTTTTGAGCAGTTTCAAAAGCTAAGTGTATGATGAACAGATGTGTGTGAATGGCTTTAAGCAAGTGGAGACAGATATATATTCAAAACACAAATGTAAAGAACACAGAGGCTTTAAAAACTTTTCTGGTGGATTTATTGTTCCATCAGAGATGTGTATTTCAGAAAATCTGTGATACAAAGAATTGTTCACAGTTGCTACCTAGTACAAACTAGATGATTTTCTCTCTGAATTTTTCTAAACAACTCTTGAAAATTCACACCTAATTACTAGCTGCAACTTGGTTTATATATCACCAAGTATTTCAAGTGAAGACAAAGATAAAATACAATTATAAAATAGTTCTTCACATGTTTCTTCTTCATTTCTCTGTCCAATGCAATATAAGATAATCTGAGAATCTTTGAATACTTCCTTGTTTGCACCAGAATGGAAATGCTACTTTTTCTTGATTCCTCCAAGAGGCTACCACATTCCAATTGTCTCTGTCAACCCATGTGCCTCTATCAGCTTATGAATTATCACTATCAACTGCTATGGAACTGAGCATTCATTGAAGCTTTTATCCGTTGGTTGCTTTATCCGTTGATGCTCTTATCCGTTGATGCTTTAGCAGTTGAAGCTTTATCCATTGATGCACTCATCCGTTGATGGATGTTATCTGTTGAAGCTTTAGAGACATCCGTTGAGGCTTTGTTTCTCATCCGTTGAAGGTCTTTAATTTATCAGTTGATACCACTTCATTATACAAAATTACAAGACATGAAATATTTACAATTAGCCCTCCTATTTGCATATCCACTAGTAGTTAACATGACTTATAATTTCCTACAACTTCTGAGAATTATAACTCATTTACAAAGACTGAAATGTGCTACAATACTAAACTTATTTCTAAGTAATGCTACTCCATCAATGGATAGCCAAAGTGGTCTTATCCGTTGAGGCTACAAACACTAGATTTCTACTTAAGTGTTTTATTCAACTTATCATCAAACTAATACATATATATTCCTAACAATCTCCCCCTATTTATGTCTACTAGAATTGTAGGCATAAATTCAGGGTTAACTTGATGATAACAAAACACTTAACAAATATATGAGTTGAAACCAAGTAGAAATTCAAAAGTGCTGCAAAAGTGTATGTACTGAGATAGAGTTGAAGATTTATAGTGTTTCCAAGGGTGCTCCTTTAGCCTGAGCAAATCATTTTCTTTTCCTTTGTTCCCTTGTTTTCTTCCCTAGCCTCCTGTCATTTTCCTCTACTTGGAGTTCGAGTTGTCTGTAGAATTCAGCTTCATCTTCATCACTGATATCCAACTTAGATTGCATGTCCTTGAGAGTTTCATTACTGGCACTCTTAAGCTGGTCGTCAAGTCTGAAAAATCTTCTAATTCCTTTATTGTCTCTGAACTCCATCAACCAATGAGGTGATTTATGAATTGTAGTTCCATGCTCTGGGATGAGTAATGTTCTAGGCAAGGAATTTGACTCCCACCAAGTCTTCCTTATGGTGGCAATCTTGTTGAGAATCTCAGTTTTGGCAGTCCTGGTAAAACCAGTGTCCCTTTTTATAGCTAAGTAGACTCTAATTAAGGTAGAATAGCCCTCACTTAGAATTCTTTGAAGGGGCCAAGTCCTTTCCACACTTCCTTTATACTTGAACAATAGCCTTTCTGGTAGCTGTCCATAGGCATTTATTCCCCTTACTTCCTCCAGCTCATCCAGGTAGAGTTCAATATCTGTATATTCTTTTATGTCACAAATATGAACATAATCATCCTTTGAGGCTTGTGGCTTAGGCTTAGGTTTATGTTTTTGAGTGAATTTACTTGAGGTTGGGGGAGGTATGGATTTGGATTTTCTTTTCAGTTCCTTTGGTGGTGGAGAAGTGGTTAAGAAGGTAGGCAATTTGATGGTATCCCAATCAATAGGTTCCTCTTTAGGGATGATTGGTTCACCATGGATATTTATCTGGGATCAGCAATAAAAGGTTCAGGGAATAGAAGGTTGTGGTTTGGATTTTGATTGAATTACTTCAGTGTCATCTTCACTCTTCCTTTTTGCCCTAACCTTCTTTCTGTTACCCTTCTGCCATTTCTTTCTTTCCTCACTTTCTTCTTCCAAACTTTCACCAACCATATTCCCCATAACCACATTTATATTTTCAGTCTTGTTTCCTTCACTCTTGTCTTCAATCTTCTTCTTCTCTTCAATTAGACTTGACTTTAGCTATTTTTCAAGCTTTGCTTGTACTCTTTTGTCAACCTTCAGCTTTTTAGCTTCTTCCTTTAGCCTCATGGTCTCTTCCCTCTTGGCTATTTAGAATTTGGGATGTCCTTGAATCACACAGATACTCGTTCCCTCTCTATAGATGATAGCCATATTCATCTTTTCACTACATCCTTGGTCTCTTTGTGCTTTATGATATTACCACCCAAAACTTTGTCTTCATCAGGCTTTGGAAGAGGAAAATCCACTTCTTTTAGCTGAGCAGGAGTTAGAGGGTTCTTTGTAGAGGCCTTGTTGAATCTAGTGGTTGGCCTAAGTACCATGGGCTTCAGGTTCCTTGAAGAGGTTTCTCCAACCTTATTCCTCCTTACTAGCTTGTGCTCCATAATGATTGGCTCAACTTTTGTGTTATGTTTCACAGATAGAGATTTTGCAGTTGTAGAACCAAACACTTGTTGCATCCTTTCATCAATTTTCCTCCTTTGCTCTTTCACCTTCATCTCAGCTGCTGCTAGCTGGATTAGATCAATTCCATCAAGCTTTCCTTTGATTTGAAGTGTTGGAGAAGTAGTGATGGTAGGAACTAGCACTTTTGATATTTGAATGTATGTAGCTGGTTCCCCTTCCCCTTTATTCTCCCCCTTTTTATTATCATCAAGGAGAGGGGTCAAGCCCTGTGCTTTAGCCAGTTGCACTAGAAGACTAGTCTGAGACTATTAATTTTGAAGAATGGTCACCATAGAATTTTTAATAATTTGAACTCTTTCCTCCAATTTAGCCATCTTTTTTTCAGCATCTGATTCTCTTCTCAGTCTCAATAACAGTTCCTGTATGGTACCAAAGGGCATGATTGCATCCAGCTTCTCAGTATTGTAGGACTTTAAGTCAGTTATATCCTTTTTGAGTTCATCCACACTTAGATTATGTCTTAATTGTTGGAGCTTCATGAGATGTAGAGAATCTAAGTGGGCTTGGAGGATGGCCTTGGTACCAGCATTGGAAGTTTCCTGAATTGCCTTTTGGATAGCCATGACTTGTTTGACTAAGGATACATTGAAATGCCCTGGTGTAGACTCCTTTATCAATGCCCATTCAGGTAACTCTGGAATAGAGCTTGGGCCTTCATCTCCCCCTAAGCTCATACTTCCATCAAAAGAACCAGAGTCATCATCATTAGAATTTACTCCAAATTCTTCAGATGGCTCTCCAGCTGTAGAAGGCATCATATTGACAGCAGCTTTATCCCTTTGTAGGGATTCTGAAGTATGTACTAGGTTTAAAGTCTTTTCTGCCTCCTCATTGCCTTGAGTAGGCAATAGTTGATAGGCTGACACAGGATGAGTAAAAGTGTCAGCATCCAAGGAAATGTTATCAATTTCAGCTCTGTAATGTTGCTGAAATTGTCTTTCCTTGTCAACATCATCCTTTTTTATTGACTCACTAGCAATGGCTGGATCCACCCTTATATCTCTTGCACCTGCTTTTCTCTCAATTTCTCTCTTTTCTTGCATCAGGGGCTCCCCTTGGCTCACACTCCTCACACCCTCATCTTCACCTATTAAGGTGGTACTCCTCTCACCTTCTTTTGCCATGCTGGAAGAAATAGCATGCATATTTAGACTCTCAAACTCTCCTTTTTACTGTGAGCAACCCAGCCTCTCACTCAAGTTTTCACTCCCTTCCCTCAGCCCTAGAAGTGATTGTACAGTAACCATGTCTTCTACACTTGGAGTTAATTCAGTTGCTTTTGTAGAGACCATCAACGGATACAGAATATCCGTTGAAGTTGAAACTGGTGGTATCAACGGATAACTGCTGTTAAGCTCATCCGTTGAAGAACAACCACTTGTCAACGGATGAGGGATATCTGTTGAAGAAGAAAAAGAATTAGAAATTGAAAGTGACATAATTGTGGAATCTGTGTGGATCGATTTTAAATTAAGTGACACAGATTCTTCAACTAAGTCTGAAAGAATTGGCTGATGATCCAACAAATCATCTAAAAGATGATGATCACCAGTACTTGAGTGGGGCTCCTCCCTGAGTTGTAAAGAGGGAGAATCAGGAATTGATGTGAAGATCATGTCAACATCCAGAGATGGTGATGGAGAATTTGGTGGTTGGTGTGTGTCAATTTTGAGAGAATGGGGCTGTGACTCCACATTTGTTGGAGTAACATCAAGCTGAATTTGTGAAGGTATAGATACAAGTGATTGTATCTGTGCAGTGTGTGCACCAAGTGTTGAAACTAGGGTTTTGACCTTCTTTCTTCTTGTGAAGGATTTTATAGGTGAGTGTGTGGCTTCAGTGTCCCTCCCTCTTTTGTTTTGTGTCCCTGGTTGGGGACTATTTTCAATAGCTACACTCTTTTGGGAGGGTGCAACTAGGGATGAGTTTAAATCCTTTTCAACCACCACAGTCTTTTGAGAAACTGTGGCTTGGCTAGCTTAGGTACCACTCACCTCTCCTACCTTATTCTGGGGGTTTTCTTTATGTTCACCCCTCCCCTCACCACTAACACCCTGTTCACTCCCCTCAAGGTTTTTGGTAGTTGTTACAACTGTTGTCTTTTGAGAGACAACAGAGGTGGCTTTCTTTGATTTGGGTTTTGAAACTTTAGGTTTGGTGGCCTTGGTAGGAATCTGTTGGGGCATTGACACAGATCCCATGGCCACACTTGAAGGCAAAGAAATGATGGGGTTGGAAGTAGTAGGAGTTGAAGAAGTATTTACCTCACTTACCTGAGGTGCTTCCATGATTGGTAAGTATACCAATGGCACCTTACTGTTGAGGTCAATCCTCAAAAGGTCTGTAAGGACCCTCTTCTCTTGTACCCGGCATTTGAGCTCATTACTCTCATTTTTATGACCAAACCTTCAGCAACATGGTTAGCCAATAACATAAAGAATCTAGCATAATAGATGTTATGAGTTCTATTAGCCTTGTTACCTAACCTAGTACCCAAATCTAGCATAACATAGTTGCTAAAATTATAGTACCTATTAGAAACCAGCATATAGAGCATATTAACAAGAGCTGAAGTTATTGCATCAAAATTACTAATTTTCCCAGAGAAAACCTTGATAAAGGCATCACTGAGAAAACTCCACTCTTTCCTAAGGCCTTTTCTCTTAATACTGCCTAAACTAGTAGAATCGAGGGAATAGCCTATGAAATCTAACATGCTAGATACATCATTATTAGTGTGTGGTGTTATGGCATTGTTTTCAGGTAATTTAAAACAGGACTGTATATCATCAGAGTTAACACAGTAATCCTTACCTTTGAGAGAGAAGCAGATGGTCATATCAGTGGGGTTGAACTCAGCAGTTGTCCAAATCTCCTCAACTACCTCGCAGTAAATCATTGGGGCTTCCAACATTGCATAGCTCAGTTTGCAGTTCTTGATGAAATCCATCATCTTGTGATAATCTGAGTGGGCTTCATTCTTTTCCACCAAAGCTACGAAATTGTTTTTCTCATAGACAAACCCAGATTGGGACATTATCTTTACTATTGGTGCCATTGTTGTGGGTAGAAGTTGCAGAGAAAAGTTGAGAGTTTAGGGAGAAAAAGAGAGTAAAAGCTTTTGAAATTTCAGGAAAGCGTAAAGTGAAAATAAGAATTCAAAGGGCCTTTTATACTTTCTCAAATTAAAACATAAAGAGAATGATTAAACAATATTTTTAAGTAAATTACAGCCGTTTAAGAATAAAAGAAAAACTGTATGTATTCTAAAAACTGCCTTTAATACAAATACATACAACTATGTATATGTGTATCAACGGTTAAGAAAATAGAATCAACGGTTGTGATTCACTTGAATCAACTGATGTGACAGTTCAACGGATGAGGTAAACGGTCATCCGTTGAAGATTAATACAGTTTTATCTGTTGAAGGATAAAATTTCCAGAAATGTATTTGTCTTTCAACGGATAATGAACATCCATTGATGGAACAACTTTGGCTTTCAACGGATAGAAAATATCCATTGATAGAATAAACTTTACTTAAATCCAATTTTGCTATTGCAAAAAATTCATTTCAGGCTGCATTACAAATTACAATTAGGACATGAATTTAGGAATAATTAAGCATACCTAGCTCACTTACCAATCTTGTGAATGTTGATTCATCAAGTGGCTTGGTAAATATTTCTGCAATTTGTTTTTCACTTGGAACAAAATGAAGTTCCACTGTACCATTCATCACATGTTCCCTTATGAAGTGGTACTTGATGTCAATGTGCTTGGTTCTTGAATGATGCACTGGATTTTCAGTAATGGCAATGGCACTTGTGTTATCACAGAATATTGGAATTTTGTCAACATTTTGCCCATAGTCAAATAGTTGATTCCTCATCCATAATATCTGTGCATAACAACTACCAGCAGCAATGTACTCAGCCTCAGCTGTTGATGTAGAAACAGAATTTTGCTTCTTACTGAACCATGACACAAGCTTATTCCCTAGAAATTGACAGGTGCCAGTTGTACGTTTCCTGTCTATTTTGCAACCTGCATAATTAGTATCTGAGTAGCCAATTAGATCAAAACCAGACTCCCTAGAGTATCAAATTCCTAGATTTTGAGTCCCTTTGAGATATCTGAATATTCTTTTAATAGCAACTAAGTGAGATTCTCTAGGATCAGCTTGAAATCTAGCACAAAGACATGTAGAAAACATTATATCAGGTCTACTAGAAGTTAAATATAGAAGTGAGCCAACCATGCCTCTATAGCTTGTAATGTCCACAAACTTTTCAACCTTGTTTAATTCAAGCTTAGTGGCAGTGGCCATGGGAGTTTTTGCAGATAAACATTCCATTAAATCAAACTTCTTTAAAAGATCATAAATATATTTAGTTTGACTAATGAAAATTCCACCACTAACTTGTTTAACTTGTAAACCAAGAAAATAAGTTAGCTCTCCCATCATGCTCATTTCATATTTACTTAGCATTAAATTAGCAAACTTTTTACAAAGTTTATCATCTGTAGAACCAAATATAATATCATCTACATAAATTTGAACAAGTATTGTAGAGCCATTAACATTTCTAAAGAAAAGAGTTTTTGTTAGGTCACACACACTGTAGAAGGGGGTTGAATACAGTGTTTATCACAATTAAATCGAATTAAAGAACACAAGTAACAGAAAACAAGCTTTATTAAACTCTGTTACAATATGGAACTATCCTCTCTCAGTGATGAACAAACTATCACGAGAGCTGCTAGGGTTACAACGAATATTATTCTCGATAATGATAACACATATAGTGTAAACCCTATGTCTGTGTTTATATAATACACAGTTACAAGATAATCGCTAATTTATATGGAATATAATTCTTCTTCCTAAAATATATCAATCAGATATCTTTTCTTCTAAGTATTCTATTCTTCATAGAATTCCTTCTTCATGCATATCTCTTCTTGCATTTGTCTTGACCTTCTTTCCTCTCAATCAACCGCCTTCCTTATCTGAAAGTCTCCTTAAGTCCTGATATTATCTCCTGATAAAAATCTCCTGATAACTTAAGTTCTGACCACTTAAGTTCTGATATCTTAAGTATTGTCTTCAGTATAAGTGCTGATTTCTAGTTAAGTACTAATTTGTCATGTTTAAGTAAGATCTGAAAACTAAACACAAATCATATTAGACATGACATTATCAAATATATCTAACAATCTCGCCCAACTTGTAAATTAGCATAACATACAAGTTTAACATATATTTGATGATGTCAAAAACATTAAGTACAAATGCATGAAAATTTGACTAGATAACTACAACTTATAGTCATTAAAGCTTTACCAACTTTAACTTCTGATAACAACTTCAGTCTGTATACACATCAGAATTTGAGCAGTTGTAGATCTTGACTTGGCTTCAATTACTGATCTCTTTGATATCAAGAGTTATTCTGAGATAGTTCTTTAACATACATCTCTCAGCATATTTAAGTTCATCAATCATCCTCCTTTTAGCATTCTTCAATTCAACTGTATCTTCACCAATTTGAAAGATAGCAGCTCTAAGATCATTTATTCTGGCTTTCCTTATGTCATGATCCCGTCTGATCAAATATGCCTTGTCAGACTCAAGATTGAATTCTACAGCCTTATAACCCAGAAAGGTAGTTATAATCTTAGCAGAGTTAGGCTTCATCTCAACAATATCACCCTTGTGATCTCTGTACTTGGGACAGTATGTGCTGTCAGACTTTACAGAATAAAGCTTCTTATGTCTCTGAATTTGAGTCTTCAAATAATTTGCAGCACATTCTGTTAATCTGTTCTTGACTTGAAGTAAGAATAGAACATGTTCTAGTTCCTCAAAATACTTCAGTGGTATAGCATTCTCCCTTATATGGTAAATCCTTCCATCTGTCATGAAATATAACAAGATGTGTTCTTTCAAGAAGGTATGGTAAATCATCTGTACAGATTCAAGTTGATTCAATCTTTCAGGAGTTTCTCCAACACCTAGTTCACTTAAGGAAGTTAGATCATTGGTTGTGTTCTGCACTCTTCTTTCATCAACACTACCTAATCCAGATTTATCTCTTACTTCCTTTCCTGTAACCACTCTTGCTTCAAAACCACTTGTTGCAGTCTTCAAAGATTAAGTCTGTTTGACTTTAGTGAATCCTGGTAGGAGTAATTTTGAAGGTTTAACATGAGCAATGTCAGAGGTTTCCTTTTCCTTATCTTCTGATATCAAGCCAACTTGAGCTATGTCAGAGGTTGCTTGCTTCAGTGTCATATCAGAACTTACTATATCTTGACTCTGAACAACTTGAGTCATGTCAGAGGTTGTTTGAGAAATCTTCTTTGAAACTAGAGTAAGATTAGCATCTTCATCAGATATTTCTTCATCCATAGCAGGCACATAAACCTTTACAGGTTCACCAACTTTTTCTTTGCCCTTGGACCTTGGATCTATCTGCATTTTTGATTTGGCCTTGGTTGCCTCCGGATTTACCCTTTCTTTTATCAAATTGCTTTAGCCTTAGGAATTTTCTTTTCAATAACAGAAGCTTCAGTTTTGGAGTTGACTTTTTCTATCTTAAGTCTAGCTTCTTCTTCCTTTAGACTCTCAAAGTCCATTCCTGGATTTTCTTTCAGAAATAACTTCTCCTCATCAAGTTCCAGATGTTCATCAGAACTTATCCTTTTACCAGTATCAGAAGTTATTCTTCTCCCAGTATCAGAACTTGTTCTTTGACTTGTAGTTCCAATTCTACTTGATGAAAGACCTTTACCTTGACCATGACCTCCACCCATTCCAGAGTTTCCCGGATCATCTTTGCCATCATCATTTCCCTTCAGTGTCTTAATAGGTTTGCATTTGGACTTAATTATGTTTTCCCCCTTTTTGGCATCAGCAGGTAATAGAAGAGAGACAAGAAATTCCACTGAGGATTGGATCTCATTGAGTTGAATTTGATGAGAAGCTTGATTCTTCAAAATTTCATCAATCTGAGATTGTTGCTTCTCTTGGGTTGTCTCAATGTAGGCAATTTTGTCAAAGGTAGGTTGGAAAAACCTTTTCTTTTCAAGTTTCAGATTCATATCTTGCTGGATCAAGTTTTCTTGAATTTTATTCACCTTGTCATGAGTTATTGAGTGTTGACCTTGAAGGTGCCTTGTACTCAATGCAGTAACTCTCAGCTGTGTCTTGAAATCATCAATTATCAGCATTTTATCAGCTTTTGCAAGATGCTCAGCAAGAATCTTTTCAGAAGGAACAAAACTAACTGTGTTCCACTCCTTAGTCCACTCCTGTCCTCTTGGAGTTTCACTCCAAGGTACTGGTGCTTCCCCTGTAACAAACTTCTTAACTATCTCAGCTTTATGAACAGTTTGTTGAGGTGCATGTCATGATGGACCAGCTGCATCAGCATCTATATTTGTAGCAGCAGCTTCACCAGTAACATCATCATTAGCAACATCAGAACTTATAGAATCAGCATCAGCAGCTTCCTCTGATAAAAGAATAGTATGAGAGACTATTGAGGCTTCGACATCATCCTCTAAGTGTTGATCTCCAACTAAGTTCTGATCAACAGCTATATTCTGATGCTCACCTAAAATCTGCTCTTCAGTATCTAGATGCAGAGAAGGTGTTGTAGGAAATTCTGGATTAAAATCAGCATCAAGAAGTGGTGTTGTTAGTGGAGTGATTTGAGTTGGTGGAGCTTCTAAGTACAAAACCTCAGGCACAATCAGGTTGTGAATATCAATCTCAGCACTTGTTCCTGGGTTTTCAGTATATACTAGTTCATTTACAGGAGACACGGGAGGAGTAGGCATTCTGTCTTGAGTAGGTTCTGGTTGTGCTGAAGGAAGAAAATCAACAACAATTGGTTCTGTTGGGATCAGAGATTCCTGACCCCCTTCCTTAGCTCCTTCTGCCAGAGTTTCTTCAAAATGTGATGATACACTGACAGGCCTCCTGGCTCTTTGCTTTTTATGTCTCTTTGAAGGTGGAGAGACTTTGGGAGTTTCATCAGAATACATCCTTCTAAGTCTTTTGAGAAGGTTAGAACTCCCAGTTTTAACATTCTTTTGAGAGGAAATCTTCTCAGCTTCTTCAACAACAGGTTCTGATACTGGAACATGTTCCTCACTATCTGACTCATCTCTCAGAACAATCATCCTTCTCTTCTGTTGTGTCTGAGGTACAGTCTTTGTCCTCTTAGGTTTGGAAGATGAAGGCCTCACGGGATGTGCTGATGGTGAAGGTTGAGATGTATGTGATGGTTTGAAATATGTTCTGACGGAGGGTTGAGTTTGAGAAGTTTGAGGTGTAGGTGTTGTATGTTCTGATGGTTGTTGTGGTGGCTGGGATGTGCTGGTGGGTTGAACATCAGGGAAAACAGATGTGTAGGTTTGAGGATCAGCATTTACCAGGATCTGTTTTACAGACTGAGGTATCTATAAGGGTCTAACCATTTGTTTCTTTATGTCAGCATTTAACATATCATTAAAAGCCCTTTTTGCAAGCTTAAAGGGTGGAATTAAATCAGTGGTAGGTTGGGGTTCATCAGCACAACAGAAATAATATATAAGCTGATAGAATCTAGCAAAGTACACTACATTCCTATCTTCTGTCATCCTATCCCCTATGAAACCTAGCACAGCACTTGCAAAATCAAAGTGAGTTTGATGAATAAGAGCATACCCGATGTGGTGACTCATAATTGGAATGGCATCAAAGTTGGAGCACTTATTGGCGAATGCCTTAGTTATACAATCGAAGAAAAAGCTCCATTCCTTCCTGATTTTTGCTCTTTTCAATTGTCCAAGCTTTCCCAAACTGCCCTCATAACCCAAACTGGCCATGAGCTGCTGTAGAACAGGTTCCTCCACTGTTGAAAAAGTACATCATTCTGGTAAGTGGAGAGCTTTACGAACTGCTCCAGGAGTAACCACATGTTCAACATCATTCACTTCAAAAATGATGCTTGGAGTACCAGTAGCACCACCATTATCAAAATGCCCAGTCCTCCAGAACGTCAGAACTTGTTGGCTTGAAATGGCTTGAGGTTGGGTCAAAGCATACCCAATCTCACTATTTGCTAGAAAATCTTGCACAAAGTGCAAATCAGATGGAGCATCAGCCTTGTTCATGATGGATTTTTAACGCAGCGGGGGCATGGTAAAACACTTTTACACATATAAAATCTAAATAATGGCATATAAATCGTGGTAAAAACATAGGGATCGAATCTAACCTTTAAAATTAATTCGGAGACAACGATCAGAGATCCTTAGCAGTTACTCCTCAAGTGTGAAGCACTCCACCGGTATCCACCAAGAAAACGATGTTAAGGAGGAGGAAGGAGGTGGAGAGAATTGGTTTTTCCAAACTTTTTGGGTTTTTGGGGTTAGTGGGTTCAAAAATAAAAATAGGGTCTATAATAGTGTATTTATAGGCAAAATTTTCAGTTGAAATTTTCCCATAAATATTATTATTATTATCCCATTTATTATTCTCATTAATAATTAAAACACCTTTTAATTATTAATCTTTTTTCTAAACACTTTAGAAATAATTCTCTCTCTTGATTTAATTTCCAAAAATTAAATCCTTAATTAATAATATTAAGAACTTTCCTTACATTATTGATGGATTTTTAACGCAGCGGGGGCATGGCAAAATACTTTTACACATATAAAATCCAAATAATGGCATATAAATCGTGGTAAAAACATAGGGATCGAATCTAACCTTTAAAATTAATTCGGAGACAACGATCAGAGATCCTTAGCAGTTGCTCCTCAAGTGTGAAGCACTCCACCGGTATCCACCAAGAAAACGATGTTAAGGAGGAGGAAGGAGGTGGAGAGAATTGTGTTTTCCAAACTTTTTGGGTTTTTGGGGTTAGTGGGTTCAAAAATAAAAATAGGGTTTATAATAGTGTATTTATAGGCAAAATTTTCAGCTGAAATTTTCCCATAAATATTATTATTATTATCCCATTTATTATTCTCATTAATAATTAAAACACCTTTTAATTATTAATCCTTTTTCTAAATACTTTAGAAATAATTCTCTCTCTTGATTTAATTTCCAAAAATTAAATCCTTAATTAATAATATTAAGAACTTTTCTTAATTAATTTATAATCAATTAAATCTCATTTAATCAATTATTAAATTTGCCAATTAATTATTTATTTCACAAATAAATAATTATTAGCCATTATTAATTAATTCCTCCACCATAAAATCATTCTCTTTTTATGGTGTGACCCTGTAGGTTCAATATTAAGCCGGTAGTAGAAATAAATAATAATAAAACTATTTTATCATTATTTATATAAATTCTCTAATTGATTAAATATGATTAATTAATTAATCACATTTATTCTACATCGTGAGAGATACTTCTCAGCATATCGCGACTATCCGGATAATATGAATTCACTGCTTAGAATACCAAGAACCTATTCAGTGAATAGTTACCGTACAATAAACTCCTTCTACCCTATAATGTCCCGATTAAATACAAGGCATGGATCTCGTGTCAAGCCTATCTAATTCAATCACTTGCTTACCATTTACTATGCGTAGTTCTATGCAAATTAGAAACTCCTTTCTAATTTCTTTTACTCTGGCCAGAGATTCCTGAACTAGCATAAGTGGATCAGCCTTGAACATTCGCTTCCTTCACTAGAAGGGGTAGATCCTTTATTGATCATACACTATCTTCGTGTACAATTTCCTATACCCAGTAGAGCCCTAATAATTGTCCTTGGAGACTAAGAACTAAACCAAAGCATAGTTCAGTGTACACAAGATGACTATGATGACCTCAAGTCTAAGGATACTTGTACAACTATCACTATGTGAACAACTGTTGACACGTGAGTGAACTCCATCAGTTGTTCAGCTGTGCGAGTCATGTTCAGTGAACTTATTCCATAATAAGCACATACATACTAGCTATAGTGTCACCACACAAATGTCTATGAGAACAGACATCCTTCATAATAAAGCAAGCATATTATGTACCGATCTCTGCGGATTATTAATTACCAGTTAGTAATCCTACGACCAGGAACTATTTAAGTTTAGAGTTATCATCTTTTAGGTCTCACTATTATGATCTCATCATAATCCATAAAAAGCTTTACTCTAAACTATGGTATATCTTATTTAAACACTTAAATAGATAAAGCCCGTAATAAAAACAAAACAAGTCTTAATATCAATGAAATCAAAACAGATTACATAAAAGTTATTCCTAAATCCTCATACATGATTGGACTTAGGACATATTCCTTTCAGTTCAAGATTGCAACATAGTTGTTAGGTACAAACTTGGCTCCATCTACAATCAAATCCTTGGGTGCCATGAGAAATAAGTGAGAAATTAGGTTGTCTATAAGGTGTTTGATAAAATGTCTGTATGATAAATCGTCAATAGTTGTGAGAGAGAATAAGAGTAAAAAGAGAGAGATAGAGTATGAAAGTGAATAAAAGATTTTACAATCTTTTCTCTCTTTTACTTATACACGGTAAAAAAATAGTCGTTGTGACACCTGTCAGACATACAGCAGTAAAAGATAATTAATGGGCACGGGTATTCAGTAATCATTACTTGTCACATGCAATTTTCAAGGGAAAAAAACTGTTCCACTAACCAAGTAATCCCATTAATCAAGGATGTTCAGTTTTTTTAAAAAAAATTTAAAAAAAAAACTGTTCCCACGAAATAAATGATTATTACTGCTTTACCAATATTCTGTAAAAATATGACCAACGAGGTAATGACCAAAAATAAACCAAGTAAACAAATATTGCTACGTCAGCATCAGAACTTGATTTTTAGCAGAACTTAACAGGTCATCAGAACTTGATTATTATCAGTATTTAACAGGTCATCAGAATATGAAACGTTTTAGAGACAAGATCTTGCAATTAATCAAAATTTCATTAATATATCAGATGATTGCATGCGATGAAATTTAGGAATTACATGCAAAAATTACAAGACAGTCCTAAGCTACGATTCCTAACATCAACAACTTTTAGTCCTAAGCTAAGAAGCCTAACGACTAACTCCTTTTGCTGCTGACGAAGAGCACTGCAAGACGGATGATCCGTTCTTGCTGACGGAGATAACGGAGATGTAGATCTCTTTGGACAGTCAACAAGTCATTTTTAATGATCTCTAGAAATTGAATCCAGAGATTATGAGGAATATTGTTGATAGGATATGCAGTTGGAATTCCATTTTGAAAAATATGCACAGTTTCGGTGCCATAGTTGTAAAACCAACCAAACTCAGCCATTTTTGTTGATATGAATAAAAAGACAGTGAGTTTGTGAGAAAGTGAAGGATGTTTTTGCTGGAATGAATTGTTGGTTTAAATAGCCAATGGAATACCAAGGGACGTGAGGACTGGGCAATAATGACAAGTAAAAATGATGACCCCTCGACTCCCTAGACTGATGAGCAATAATGACAGCCATTGGAAGATTAAAACAGGAGTTAATGAGCACACAAAACAAATAAAAATTACTATTCATTTACGAGTACCACTAACCCAAATTATGTTGACTGTTTACATCTCACCCAAACATATTTTGATTTTGAATATGGCTGTTTCAGATTTTAACCATAAATAAGTCAAGTAAAGAATCAGGATTTAATATCAGAACTTAGACTTATATCAGAACTTAACAGTCATCAGAATATGGCTCCTTAACTCGAAAAGTGAATGTCTATTCCAGTAATTCTTCACACAAATACTGATTTTGTTTCGTCAGAACTTAATCATCAAAATTTCAATCATAACTTGTCCTCAGAATTTATGCAACTGACACTTAACCTGTTCATCTAAAATAACATTTATCACCACAGTAATTTTCATCATTCATATGGAGTGTATGTGTGTGCAGTAAGCTAAATATCAGATAAAGATTAAAGTATGATTCACTTCAGTACATCTTAAAAATAAGACATAACTAAGAACTTTGCTCAAAATCTGTCATTATTCTGAAGTCTACTTTAGAATGAGTTCATGCATGAGTTCACCTCAACTATTTTGTGCTCATTTTATGCATCTTTTGAAATTCCTTTTTACAGTGGCTTCTCAGTGTAAGTGAGTCACGCTGCTTTATCAGAATTTATGCTATTATCAGAGTATTTCTCCAGTAATCATAGAGTGTGAAAAGTCACCAAGAAAATTTTATTTTGCTTTTCTAATGCATATTACTTACTACCAGCAATGCACTTGGGTCTTCCCTTCCACATTTTTACTCTAGATCTCAAAGGAGTACCTGATTGTTATTTCTTTTCCTTTTTCTTTTGATAAGTGAAGTTTATCAGCACTTAGTACATCCATCAGATTTACTAACATCAGAACTTAACAGATAAGAAACATTATTCTAGTTTTTGACTTGGTAATAAGATACACAAAGTGAACTTAACTAAGCTCAATATCAGAATTTGCTTGTGTTTAAAGATTTCCACATAAACAATTACTTCAAACATGGGACTTTAGTATATTAAAGACTACTAGTTCAGCATCTAGCACAGTTATCCTCATTGGATTGAATAGTCACAGAAACATTCATATCACTATCAGAGTTTAGATATTCACATCAGACAACAATCAGCACTTAAGCAATTTTCAATTTAAGCACAGAATACACAAAGATAGTAATATCTATAAATACTGATCATAAAGTCTGATGTATCAGAACATAAACTAAGCAGATTTAGAGAAAGAACCTGAAACCATTCCAAGTTCATTTACCAATCTTGTAAAAGTAGCTTCACACAGTGGTTTTGTGAAGATATCTGCTAGTTGTTGATCTGTTGGAACAAAGTGCAATTCCACTGTACCTTCATCCACATGTTTCCTTATGAAATGGTACCTAATGCTGATGTGCTTTGTCATTGAGTGTTGAACTGGATTACCTGTCATAGCAATAGCACTTTGATTATCACAGTAAATAGGGATTTTAAAGTATGTTAACCCATAATCCAGTAACTGATTCTTCATCCAAAGAATCTGTGCACAACAGCTTCCTGTAGCAATATACTCTACTTCTGCAGTTGATGTGGAAATTAACTTTTGTTTCTTTCTAAACCAAGAAACAAATCTACCTCCAAGAAATTGGCAGCTTCCACTTGTGCTTTTCCTGTCAATTTTGCATCCTGCAAAATGTGCATCTGAGTAACCTATTAGCTTAAAGTCTGATTCTCTAGGATACCACAATCCCAGATCAGCTGTACTCTTAAGGTACTTAAAATTCTTTTCACAACTGTTAAGTGAGGTTCTCTTGGATCTGCTTGAAATCTTGCACAAAGGTAGGTAGCATACATGATATCAGGTCTACTTGCAGTTAGATAGAGTAATGAGCCAATCATACCTCTGTAATCAGTAATATCTACTGATGTACCAGTATCCTTATCCAATTTTGTTGCAATGGCCATGGGAGTGGATGCACTTAAAAAATCTTGCATTCCAAATTTCGTCAGCAAATTTTTGATGTACTTGGATTGACAAATAAAAGTGCCTTCTTCATTCTGCTTGACTTGAAGACCCATAAAATAGCTAAGTTCCCCCATCATACTCATTTGATATATTGACTGCATCAGTTTGGCAAACTTCTTGCAATGTCTGTCATTTGTAGAACCAAAAATGATATCATCAACATATATTTGCACCAAAAGTAAGTCCTTTCCATGGTTGAGGTAGAACAGTGTTTTGTCAATAGTTCCTCTATTAAATCCACTTTCCAGAAGAAATTGAGCTAAAGTCTCATACCATGCTCTTGGAGCTTGTTTAAGGCCATAAAGTGCTTTATCAAGACTGTAGACATGATTTGGAAGTTTGGAATCTACAAAGCCTGGAGGTTGTTTAACATATACTTCCTCTTTCAATTCTCCATTGAGAAAAGCACTTTTCACATCCATTTGAAAGACAGTAAACTTTTTATGAGCAACATAAGCTAAAAATATCCTTATGGCTTCCAATCTAGCAACTGGTGCAAATGTTTCATCATAATCAATTCCCTCCTATTGAGAATATCCTTTTATAACCAGCCTTGCTTTATTCCTTGTAATTATGCCATCACTATCAGTTTTGTTTCTGAACACCCACTTTGTACTAACAACAAATCTGTTCTTTGGTCTTGGCACTAGGGTCCAGACTTTGTTTCTTTCAAATTCATTTAACTCTTCCTGCATTGCTTGTACCCAATCAGCATCTTGAAGAGCTTCTTCCACTTTCTTTGGTTCAGTCTGAGAAAGAAAAGAATTATAAAGACATTCATTTGATGTAGTTGTTCTAGTTTTGAACCCTGGATTAGGATTTCCAATAATTAAGTCAGGTGTATGTGATTTAGTCCACTTCCTTGCAGATGGAAGGTTTTCTCTAGAACTGGATGCTCCCCCGTGATCCATGCTGTCTTCATCAATATTTTCTGATGTTCCCCCTGAAATTATGCTCTCTGAGTTGGATCCTTCGGAATTTGAGTTTCCAGAATTATCAAAACTTGGCTCATCAGAACTTGATGAATCAGAACTTGAAGAGCCAGTTGTAGGTTCTGATGCTTCTTGAGATGTGGTTGTATCTTCAGTATGCTCCCCTGCAAAGGTGCATCTTCCTTTGGCATAGTCACCACAGTTTCAATAATATCATAGTTTAATCCATCTGGGTTTGCAGTATCAGGATTTAGACTGTCAGGATTTAGAATGTCAGGATTTACATTATCAGAATTTAAATCTTCATTTTCAAATCTCAGCTGATCATGATCATTGAAATCTTCAAGTCCAGTAATCTTCTTATCATCAAAAGAGACATTGATAGATTCCATGACAACCCTTGTTCTTAAATTGTAGACTCTGAAGGCTTTTGTGGAAAGTGGATATCCAACAAAATTTCCTTCATCAGCTTTTAGATCAAATTTGGATAGCTGTTCAGAATGAGTCTTAAGAACAAAACACTTGCATCCAAATAAATGAAAATACTTCATATTTGGCTTCTTTTTCTTCACCATCTCATATGGTGTCTTTCCATGCTTGTTAATGAGTGTTGCATTCTGAGTGAAACAAGCAGTCTGCATAGCTTCAGCCCAAAAATAGGTTGGTAGCTTTGCTTCATCAAGCATAGTTCGTGCAACTTCAATAAGAGTTCTATTCTTTCTTTCAACAACTCCATTTTATTGTGGAGTTCTAGGAGCAGAAAATTCCTGCTTTATTCCATGGTCTTTGCAGAACTCTTCCATAATCAAATTCTTGAACTCGGTGACATTATCGCTTTTTATAATTTTCACAGAATCTTTGACCAATTTATCCAGTTGCTTGACATGATCAATCAAAATAGATGCAGTTTCACTCTTTGTGTGCAAGAAATACACCCATGTGTATCTGGTGAACTCATCCACTATGACCATAGCATATTTCTTCTTTGCAATAGATATGACATTCACTAGACCAAATAGATCAACATGCAGTAGGTGATAAGGCTCAAGAATTGATGATTCAGTCTTGCTCTTGAATGAAGATTTTCTTTGTTTAGCCTTCTGACATGAATCACAAAGGCCATCAGGAGCAAATACTGATTTTGGCAGTCCTCTCACAAGTTCTTTCTTGACAAGTTCATTTATATTGTTGAAATTTAAATGAGAGAGTTTTTTGTGCCAATTCCAGCTTTTTTCAATTGATGCTCTACTTAACAGACAGATTGCAGAACCATCAGTACTTGTTGAAATCTTGGCTTCATAAATGTTACTATGCATGTACCCTTTCTGAACAACTTTACATGTAGATTTTCTTACAACTTCACAGTGTTCTTCAAAGAAATCCACATGATAACCTCTGTCACATTTTTGACTAACACTCAGCAGATTGTGTTTAAGTCCTGAGACTAGAGCTACTTTTTCAATGATGACATTCCCCAAATTGATATTGCCATATCCCAATATTTTTCCAATGTTGCCATCTCCATAAGAAACACTTGGGCCAGCTTTCTCCACAAAGTCTAATAGCAGGGCTTTATTTCCAGTCATATGTCCTGAACATCCACTGTCCAGAACTAGGATATTTTCCTGTTGCCCTGCAATCACAAAGACCTTTATGATTAGTTTTAAGGACCCAGACCTGCTTGGATCCTTTGGCCTTATTAAGTTTGTTAACATTTGCAGCGGATTTAGCATCAGAGTTTATGTTAACATTTTTCTTATCAGCATTTACACTAATAGACTTTGTATCAGAATTTACACTAGAAGGAACAATGCTAACTTTCTTTAAAGAAGGTTTTATTTGATAATAATTGTAATAACCCCAAAAATTTTCAACTTTTTGTAACCCTTATGAATAGTGTTTTAGCTGAATGAGAAAACTTTTCGCGCCACACTATGTAGGGATTCTGTTATGGATATTCTCGGATATTATTAGTACTCTATGAAGTATATAAGTGTATGTAAAGATCGTCAGAATCCAATTCCGAACACTTTGGTTTTTCCCGGAAATCCACAAGGTACGGAGAGAATTGAGTATAAGGTAACAAAATAAAAAGGATTTAAATTAAAGGATTATAATAGAGGATCATAAAAAGGAATATAATGTATTGAGAAAGGTTAAGGGAACCTAAGTAATAAGATCCCGGGTATGATCCTTCAAACGATAAACGAGAACGAAAGTTAAGCGAACCGTACAACAGATCAGCGGTCATTAGGCAAACGATTAGGGAGTTAATCAAAGGGTTTAAGGGGAGTGATGTCATCCAACCAATAGAAAGGAGACAAGGGAGGGAGGATGACATCATAGGGGTGACATAAGCATGACATGGAAGGAAGGAGGTGTGGTTGATTTAGGACCACACAAATGCAAGGACAAGGTGGTAATTTGCTAAATGGAAAACAAAAACAAGCCAACCAACTAGCAATTCATTTCATCAAAATCAAAAAATCAACCAAGGCATTGTCTTCACTTTGCTCTCGGCTTTCTTGCATTTTCAAAGCTAAAAATTTCCAAAATCAAGATCCAAGCATCCTTAATTGGTAAGAAAATTCCCTAACCTTCTTTATGCTTAGTAATGGCTATATCATAAGTTTAAGCCACAAATTCTTTCTCTAGCTTCTTGATTTAATCATTGGAGAAGACAATGAATAGTGTTTTCAAGTTTTAACTTGAGTTTTTTTTTCTTGTTTTCTTGAAGATCCAAGCTTTCTTAAGACTACTCCAAGCTTATTAAGGCTTCCTAGCTTCACCCACCAATCCAAAGAAGGTATACCACTTTCAAACCCTAGGTTCATATATATTATAAAGTGATTTTGATGAGTAAGATGTTATGGTATCTTGTTGTTATGTTTAGAGTTGAGATTTGGAATGGTGGTGAAATGAAATGATAATTTAGTGGTTTTGATTTAAAGAAACTTAAAGCATGATTAAAGTTAGGTTAAGCATATGTATGAATGAGTAATATTGAATTGTTTGGGATTGTTATGATGTGGTAAGGATGGGTGTTTGATGTGTGTGGATTTGAGGATGGTTTGTGATGATTGTGGGTAGTTTTAAAAATGGGAAATCGCGTAAACATAGTCGTCGTATTGTCCGATTTTCTTTGGACTGTTTTGTGCATAGCATTAGGACCCGAGAACCCCCTGTTAAATTGTGACCACTGCCATGTTTAGATAGCTCATGTTACGAGCTTCGTTTTGATATGTAGTTCGTCCGATTCCGATTTACGGTTTAGGAGAAACGACCGTTTCAAGTAACGGCGTTTCACGAACGAAACTTTTTCCCTCGCCTTACTTTGGAATGTAGGTTAAAGACCAAAAAGGATTAATTAATGTGTGAAACATTTATGGTAAGTGTGTTAGGCAGTTGGTAAGTCATTCGCGAAGGAATCGCTTTAAAACTCGTAAAGGTTAAATTATTAAAAATGGTGGAGCCGAGGGTACCCGAGTGACTTAAGCAAATCGGTGAGCGTAAAACAAGCGTTAGAGTCTAAGTTAGTTAAAGCATAGATTTACAAGTGATTTTGGTTTAATTCCAACTTACTTGTTGTTTATAGGTTACCAGACTCGCCCCGAGCCTTTCTCACCCCCAAGTCGCTCAGGCAAGTTTTCTACCCGATATACTGTTGTTGTGATGTAAATATATGTATATGCATTATCTTGTGATAGTGCATGATTGTTATTAGCAAATTTTGCGATATATTGGAGCATGCTGATATGGTATATATGCATGTCTGTTTCGTAATCTGGTTATCTATCTGTTGATTTCAATGCTTATAGTTGCATAATACCTATGCTAGAAATAAGCCAGTAGTTGCGTATACCCTTAGTATAGGGGATAAAAGGTGAACATATTTCTAAACCGGGAGTCGAGGATCCCGAGTAGATTTCATATATATATGGATATGGATATATATATATATATTTATATATATATATGGTTATAGTTTTCCAAACTATTAATCGAATAATGTTTATTCGATAACTTTAACTTTATTTTATTATTGAATATTATTTCGAATATTATTCGAGGACTTATGACTCCTTTTACATTATTTATTGAATATTATTTCGATTATTATTCGAGGACTTATGACTCTTTTATATTATTTATTGAATATTATTTGAATATTCATTTGAGGATGTATGACTCCTTTATTTTATTTAATGAATATTATTTATAATATTCATTCGAGGTATTATGACCCAGCTTATTTTATTTATTGAATATTATTTGAATTTTCATTTGAGGATCTATGACTCCGATTATTTGCTGAGGTATATTCTTTATTTTATTAAAGAATAAGGTGTAAATAATCAAACTTATTTTCGATTATTCAAATAAAGATAATACTTTCATATAAGGATATCTTTGGTTATTTAATACTCGTTTCAAGTGTAAATTTTAATACTTCTACTTCAATTATTTTGATAAAGATTATTCTTTATGGGAATATTATTTAATTAATAATATTCAGATATTTTCTAATATTCTGGGGACTGATTTACTTCATTAAATCAGCCTTACTACCAAACACTCTTTAAAGTGTTTTCGAGTCTTCAAAATGATTTTTAAAAAGTCAGAGCGGATCCCAAAACTCATTTTTATATTTAAGATCTTCCTTTTTAAAGGGGATTTAAATACTCGCTCAAAACCTGGGGAATCCGGCTCTGTGGTGTATTTTATATTCGCAACGAGGTTGCAGATTTGGTAAATGAATTGATTACTTGCCCAATGTTCGGGAAGTAAGCCCATCTAATTGAGTCGGCATAAGCGACAGGCCGGGGTACGGTCTAATATTGTGTAAGTGGCTGGGTGGCAGTCCATCAACGCGTGAGGGGCCGGGGTACGGTCGAGCGCGAGGTCTTAATTATGACCAGGGTGATGACCGGTGAGGAATTCATCCATCTACAGTAGAAAAGGTTACTTATTGGTATCTGTGCCTGATCAGCAAGATATCGGGTTTATGCCAAATGTTTTCTTTTCCTTTCCAAAAATTCATTGGATGTTTCGAACTCTGTTCATACTTCACATAACAGAGGTTCCAGGAAATGTTTTCGGGATATATATATATGTGGATATATATATATATATCGGGACTAAATAAAGTATCTCATAACTTTTTATTCAATAATATTTCAAAGATTGAATCTATTCAAGTCTTAACTTGTGGTCTCATCGATGGGATGTTTTTCTTAAAACTTATAATACTTTGAAAAGTGGTAGCTCAAGTAACTTTATATGATATAAGTGTGGTGAAGTACTGGTAGCTTCATTCCTTGTTTTTACTTATATCTGGCAAGTAATTATCTTGCATATGATAGAGATGCTATTAAGTATCCTTTTAGATACTTATATTATTGATATCACTGTATATATTATCTTGCGAGCTGTAAGGCTCACTCTTGCTTTATTTCTTCATCACACAACAACAGTTAGGAGAGATGGCCAGACTCCAGCAGACCCAGCGCAAGCGCGTGGGAAGCGTCCCGCGTCTTCCCGCTAATATTGTAGCTGCTATAGCTGCAGAGGTAGATCCATTGTAGTTTAGACCATCTACTTTTGAGAATCCAATTATGTATAATTATAACTTGTGGCAGATAATGGCAATTAACTGTAAATTATCAAGTAATCATTTTGGGTTGTAATAATTTTAAATTGTGGATTCAAAGACTTGTACTTATTTCAATTTCATCTCTGAGACTATAACGAGTTGTGGTGTGTGTTAGTGTGGGGTCACAGCATGAGGGTATTTATTATTAATTAAGTAAAGTGATATTGTGGAAAGAAAGACCGTGACAACCCGGATTCCCGACCCCGAATCTGGGGGTGTTACAGAAATGGTATCAGAGCTAAGCGTTATAAATCTCAGAGATGATGCGACGATAAAATAATAAACTCACAAAGATAATAAGAACTCTTGCCAAGTTCATGGTCGGACTACTTAAAGTAGTACTGACAGCTAAAACCCTTACGGGAACCCTTATAAGTATCATGATAGTAACTTAGCTCGTTTAATGTATAGGCGCCTGAGATGGAGGACCCTGAGATGTACGAGCGTGAGCATGATGAGGCATTGCTGGATGTTGAGGATCAGGAGGAGCCTGAGATGGAGGAGGATGAGGAGGACCCCCCAGAGGAGCCTGAGACGGAGGTCATTGCTGTTTCAGATGAGGAGGACCCCTCAGAGGAGTCAGAGACAGAGGTTATTGCTATTCCAGATGAGGAGGACCCGGATGAGGTCCCAGTAGCTGAGGAGCGTGTTGGATCTATGGTAGTGTATGATGGTATCCCTTTACCCACACTTCCGGTGGTCAGAGCCCCTACCCCTCCACCACTATCTTGGATTCCTGATGATGACAGCTCAGAGACCCATACTTCCGAGCCTAGGTAGACCGAGGAGGCACCCTCAGCGGCTCCGGATTCACCACCCCTTGACCCTGCCCAGAGGCAGTCTTCGTTAGCTCATGGATATGTTCAGGATGTTTTGAGGACCCGAGTGGCTGTTGCCGAGGCCCGACTGGATGAGGCCAGGAGGGAGTTGGATGCAGAGAGGGCGGGTAGGCGTACCCGAGCTTATGAGACCAGGGCTTCTATACCCCGATCCTTGAGGAGGGAGCTTACGGGGATAGAGCTCACGTCCCGAGCGAGACTCAGATCTCTCCAGGGGGACAGGCATGGTAGGATCTCCAGGCGGCAGGCCGACTATATCTTCCGTCGTGCGATGGAAAGGGTTTGGGAGCTGACCCGTTCGGGTGTGTGATTCAGGATTGGTGATGGAATAGTCTAGTTGTCTAGTCAGCCGAGGCCTTAGTAAGAGCCAATTTTCCGGGATAGTTGACTTGTATATAGCATCCCTTTTTCTGACTAGACAGATAGACTCTTGTGTATCACTTTTGGGACAGATGACTGTAGCACTGTTGTACTTTTGACCAGATCGAACTATGTATTCTCGCATTATGTATATATTTGTTTCCTTTCGGTTCAGTTCCTTAGTGACGTGATCACTGTTTTATTATTATTATTACTGCACTTCGTATTAGAACTTTCTTAAAATAATAGAACTGCGTTATACGTTCTCCCCATTGTAAGAGCGGTGCAAGGCACAATGTTGTATATGATTGTGACCTAACGTTGAATTTTCTCAATAATTGTTTTTATTATTATCAGAATCATGCCGCCAAGAAAGATTGAAACTAGGGCGAACCCTGGGTCTGAGGACCAGGGAAGCCATAATCAGGACAATAGAAACCAAGAAAACAGTGAAGAGGAAGATGAGGATTATGTGGAACAGGATGACTCCCTGTATGAAGAGGAAGAGGAAACATATGATGTTGAGGGATTTGAGATAGAGGCTGGAGAAGGAGAAACCGAGGTTGAGCAACCAGTACCAAACCCAGGCATGGATCCCATGGGTCAGTTTATGCAACTCTTAAGACAGAATTTGGAACGTCAACCCAACCCACCCCCTCAAGGAAATAACAATGCAGTGGCAAACTCTTTCAGGGCTTTTAAGTCCCTTAAGCCCCCTGAGTTCCACGGATCAGCCGACCCAGTTGAGGCAAGGGCATGGTTAAAGGAAATGGATAAATCTTTTGAGATTTTGAGTATCGATGAGGCACAGAAAACTGTATTTGCTACCTACCTTCTGAAAGGAGAAGCTAACTACTGGTGGGAGGCCAAGAAAAACATGGAGACAGATGCTATAATAACCTGGGAGAGATTTAGTCAGTTGTTTCTAGGGAAGTATTTCCCGAGGTTTATGGAAAACCAGATGGAGCTCAAGTTCTTAGAGCTAAAGCAGAATAACTTGTCTGTAGCAGAGTACGAAGCGAAATTTACTGAGTTATCAAGGTTTGTGCCGGAGTTTGTGAGCACCGAGGAAAAGAAAGCTAGGAGGTTTCAGCAGGGACTGAAACCATGGATTCAGAATAGGGTGGCAATCCTTGAGCTTACGGACTATGCCACTCTGGTGCAAAAGGCAACGATTGTAGAAGTTGGAAGTGAACAGATACAGAAGGAAAGAGAGGAGAAAGGAATAAAGAGGAAAAGTATGAGCATGGGTGGAGGTTCCGCAGGAAGGAGCTTCCCAACTAGATTTAATCGAGGAGCAGTGTCCCTACCAGGAAGGAACACTGGGTTTAAGCGGCCAATGAGTGTGAATGTGAGCCAGGGCGGCCAGAAGTCAAGAATGTCCTATTCCAACCAATCTCGACCCCCATTGCCAGCCTGTAACATATGTGGAAGGAATCACACTGGAGAGTGTAGAGGAAGGCCAGTAACCTGTTTTAAGTGCGGTCGGGAGGGCCACTATGCAAATAAGTGCCCATCATCAACCCCTGCCGTCGTTCCAACCACCAATTGTCATCAGTGTGGACGCCCAGGTCATTGGAAGAAGGATTGCCCAATGAGCAAACCAGCAGCTTCGGGAGCAAGCAGGGCTGCTTCTAATAAGCCACCTACTGCGAGGACTTTCAACATGACAGTCCAGGATGCTATGAAAGATTCAGATGTGATAGCAGGTACCCTTTCTCTAAATTCAGTCAGTGCAATTGTTTTATTTGATTCGGGAGCAACTAAATCTTTTATATCTAAGGACTTTGCTCGTAAGTTAAGACTTAAGGCTAAACCTTTGGTAGAACCCTTACAAGTGGAAATAGCCAATCATGAAATTATTCCTGTTAGCCAGATTCACCCCGCCTGCGAGATAGGCATAGGGGAGCAATCTTTCAGTATTGATCTGATTCCTTTTAAATTAGGGGAGTTTGATGTGATTTTGGGAATGGACTGGCTATCTAGCAACAATGCTCAGATAGACTGTAAAGGGAAGAAAGTTAAGTTAAATATCCCCGGGAAGAAAGAAGTTATATTTAGAGGAAAGAGGCAGACGCAGAAATTTTTGACTATGGCTCAGGCCAAAAGGATGCTACGAAAAGGAAGTGAGGCCTACCTAGCCTATGTGGTGGACACACAGAAGGAGGTGCCCAACTTACAAGACATTCCAGTAGTCAATGAATTTGAAGATGTATTCCCCCAAGACCTTCCGGGATTACCACCCGATAGAGTGATTGAGTTCGCTATTGAGTTGGCCCCAGGGGCGGCGCCAGTTTCAAAAGCACCTTACCGGTTAGCCCCGTTAGAAATGAAAGAATTAGCTATCCAATTGCAGGAACTCTTGGATAAGGGTATGATAAGACCCAGTGTGTCTCCGTGGGGAGCACCAGTTTTATTTGTTAAGAAGAAAGATGGGAGCATGAGGTTGTGCATAGACTATCGAGAGTTGAACAAGCTAACCATAAAGAACAGGTACCCATTACCTAGAATAGACGATCTGTTCGACCAGCTAAAGGATGCTGTTTATTTTTCCAAGATTGACCTGAGAACTGGATATCACCAACTAAAGATTAAACCCGAAGATATTTCCAAGACAGCGTTCCGTACCAGGTATGGGCATTATGAGTTCTTGGTAATGTCCTTTGGATTAACCAATGCCCCAGCAGCTTTCATGGATTTAATGAATAGAGTATTTAAGAAGTACTTGGACAAGTGTGTGATAGTTTTTATCGATGATATTTTGATCTATTCAAGGACTGAGGCAGAACATGCAGAGCATTTGAGGATAGCTCTAGGAATACTCAGAGAGGAGCAGTTATATGCCAAATTCTCGAAATGTGAATTCTGGCGGAAGGAAGTACAGTTTTTAGGACATGTGATCAATAAAGAAGGAGTATTGGTCGACCCCTCCAAGATAGAGGCGGTCTCAAATTGGGAAAGGCCAACCACACCCACAGAGGTAAGAAGTTTCATAGGATTGGCCGGCTACTATCGTAGATTTGTACAGGACTTTGCGAAGATCGCAGCCCCTTTGACACGACTTACTCGTAAGACAGAGAAGTTTGAATGGACGGAGAAATGCGAGAACAGTTTTCAGGAATTAAAGAAAAGGTTGATAACGGCTCCGGTATTGGCATTGCCGGATGGAAAAGGAGATTTTGTGATATATAGTGACGCGTCGCACAAAGGATTAGGATGTGTGCTTATGCAGCACGGTAAAGTTATCGCGTATGCGTCGAGACAATTGAAGGAATACGAGGTTAGATATCCTACTCATGACCTTGAGCTCGCGGCAATAGTATTTGCTTTAAAAATTTGGAGGCACTACTTGTATGGAGAGAAGTGCGAGATTTTCACAGACCATAAGAGCCTCAAGTACATATTTACGCAGAAAGAGCTCAACATGCGCCAGAGGAGATGGTTAGAACTAATCAAGGACTACGATTGTGAGATTCTCTATCATCCAGGGAAAGCCAATGTGGTGGCTGATGCCCTTAGTAGAAAGGAAAGACTCAGAATGATAACGACTTCGGAAGAATTGATAAGGGATTTTGAGAAAATGGAAATAGAGGTAAAGGTAACCGGAACCGGAACTGAAAAGCTTTTCGAGATCTCAATGCAGCCAGAATTATTGGAAAAGATCAGATTGTGCCAGGAGAAAACAATGAATGAAGACAGAGAGTCAATGACTGGAGAAGAGATCCATACTGAGAAAGATGATAAAGGGATAATGAGGTACTCCTACCGAATTTGGGTTCCGAATGTTCAAGAACTTAAAGATGAGATTTTGGATGAAAGCCATAGTTCAAGGTATTCCATTCACCCGGGAAGTACCAAGATGTATAGGGATTTGAAGGAATATTACTGGTGGCCCAACATGAAGAGGGACGTAGCAGAATGGGTGAACAAGTGTTTAACTTGCCAAAGAGTAAAGGCAGAGCACCAGAGACCCAGTGGACTTTTGCGACCCCTGGAGATTCCCGAATGGAAATGGGAACAGATAGCGATGGATTTTGTTGTAGGCTTGCCAAGGACGAAAGCCAATCACGACGCCATTTGGGTAATTATAGACCGACTGACAAAGTCAGCTCATTTCATTCCTATCAACGAGAGATACACAGTCAATAGACTGGTGGACATTTACCTTAAGGAAATAGTGACGCGACATGGGGTCCCAGCGTCCATTGTCTCAGACCGAGACCCAAGGTTCAACTCCAGATTTTGGAGGAGCTTTCAGGAATGTGCGGGGACCAAGTTAAATATGAGTACCGCGTACCATCCCCAGACGGATGGACAGAGTGAAAGGACCATCCAGACACTAGAGGATATGTTGAGAGTCTGTGCAATAGACTTTAAAGGAAGTTGGGATGATCACCTGCCGTTGATCGAGTTTTCTTATAACAATAGCTTTCATGCTAGCATCGGGATGCCGCCTTATGAGGCCTTGTACGGAAGAAGGTGTCGATCTCCCTTATACTGGGATGAAGTAGGAGAGCGGAAGATGCTCGGACCCGAAATGGTCCAAAGGACCAAAGATATAGTGGATCTTATCAGAGGGCGACTTGTAGCAGCCCAAGACAGACAGAAGAAATATGCAGACCTAGCCCGAAAGGACAAGGAATATGAAGTAGGGGACTTAGTACTGTTGAAAGTATCCCCTTGGAAGGGATTAATGAGGTTCGGAAAGAAAGGGAAACTAAGCCCAAGATACATTGGACCTTTTGAGATATTAAGACGAATTGGAAAGTTAGCTTACGAGCTAGCCCTACCCCCTAATTTGCAACAAGTTCATAATGTGTTCCATGTGTCAATGCTAAGGAGGTATCATCGGGATGCCAGGCACATAGTGGAGTACGAGCAGGTGGATATGCAGCCAGATCTAACTTACGTGGAGAAGCCAGTAAGGATTATGGATAAGAAGGAGCAGGTGCTTCGGAACAAAGTGATCAAGCTAGTCAGAGTACTATGGCAGAATCATAATGTGGAAGAATCGACTTGGGAACTAGAAAGCGCAATGCTAGAAAAGTACCCCCAATTGTTTTCTGTTTGATTCCGGGACGGAATCCTTTTAAGGAGGGGAGACTGTAATAACCCCAAAAATTTTCAACTTTTTGTAACCCTTATGAATAGTGTTTTAGCTGAATGAGAAAACTTTTCGCGCCACACTATGTAGGGATTCTGTTATGGATATTCTCGGATATTATTAGTACTCTATGAAGTATATAAGTGTATGTAAAGATCGTCAGAATCCAATTCCGAACACTTTGGTTTTTCCCGGAAATCCACAAGGTACGGAGAGAATTGAGTATAAGGTAACAAAATAAAAAGGATTTAAATTAAAGGATTATAATAGAGGATCATAAAAAGGAATATAATGTATTGAGAAAGGTTAAGGGAACCTAAGTAATAAGATCCCGGGTATGATCCTTCAAACGATAAACGAGAACGAAAGTTAAGCGAACCGTACAACAGATCAGCGGTCATTAGGCAAACGATTAGGGAGTTAATCAAAGGGTTTAAGGGGAGTGATGTCATCCAACCAATAGAAAGGAGACAAGGGAGGGAGGATGACATCATAGGGGTGACATAAGCATGACATGGAAGGAAGGAGGTGTGGTTGATTTAGGACCACACAAATGCAAGGACAAGGTGGTAATTTGCTAAATGGAAAACAAAAACAAGCCAACCAACTAGCAATTCATTTCATCAAAATCAAAAAATCAACCAAGGCATTGTCTTCACTTTGCTCTCGGCTTTCTTGCATTTTCAAAGCTAAAAATTTCCAAAATCAAGATCCAAGCATCCTTAATTGGTAAGAAAATTCCCTAACCTTCTTTATGCTTAGTAATGGCTATATCATAAGTTTAAGCCACAAATTCTTTCTCTAGCTTCTTGATTTAATCATTGGAGAAGACAATGAATAGTGTTTTCAAGTTTTAACTTGAGTTTTTTTTCTTGTTTTCTTGAAGATCCAAGCTTTCTTAAGACTACTCCAAGCTTATTAAGGCTTCCTAGCTTCACCCACCAATCCAAAGAAGGTATACCACTTTCAAACCCTAGGTTCATATATATTATAAAGTGATTTTGATGAGTAAGATGTTATGGTATCTTGTTGTTATGTTTAGAGTTGAGATTTGGAATGGTGGTGAAATGAAATGATAATTTAGTGGTTTTGATTTAAAGAAACTTAAAGCATGATTAAAGTTAGGTTAAGCATATGTATGAATGAGTAATATTGAATTGTTTGGGATTGTTATGATGTGGTAAGGATGGGTGTTTGATGTGTGTGGATTTGAGGATGGTTTGTGATGATTGTGGGTAGTTTTAAAAATGGGAAATCGCGTAAACATAGCCGTCGTATTGTCCGATTTTCTTTGGACTGTTTTGTGCATAGCATTAGGACCCGAGAACCCCCTGTTAAATTGTGACCACTGCCATGTTTAGATAGCTCATGTTACGAGCTTCGTTTTGATATGTAGTTCGTCCGATTCCGATTTACGGTTTAGGAGAAACGACCGTTTCAAGTAACGGCGTTTCACGAACGAAACTTTTTCCCTCGCCTTACTTTGGAATGTAGGTTAAAGACCAAAAAGGATTAATTAATGTGTGAAACATTTATGGTAAGTGTGTTAGGCAGTTGGTAAGTCATTCGCGAAGGAATCGCTTTAAAACTCGTAAAGGTTAAATTATTAAAAATGGTGGAGCCGAGGGTACCCGAGTGACTTAAGCAAATCGGTGAGCGTAAAACAAGCGTTAGAGTCTAAGTTAGTTAAAGCATAGATTTACAAGTGATTTTGGTTTAATTCCAACTTACTTGTTGTTTATAGGTTACCAGACTCGCCCCGAGCCTTTCTCACCCCCAAGTCGCTCAGGCAAGTTTTCTACCCGATATACTGTTGTTGTGATGTAAATATATGTATATGCATTATCTTGTGATAGTGCATGATTGTTATTAGCAAATTTTGCGATATATTGGAGCATGCTGATATGGTATATATGCATGTCTGTTTCGTAATCTGGTTATCTATCTGTTGATTTCAATGCTTATAGTTGCATAATACCTATGCTAGAAATAAGCCAGTAGTTGCGTATACCCTTAGTATAGGGGATAAAAGGTGAACATATTTCTAAACCGGGAGTCGAGGATCCCGAGTAGATTTCATATATATATGGATATGGATATATATATATATATTTATATATATATATGGTTATAGTTTTCCAAACTATTAATCGAATAATGTTTATTCGATAACTTTAACTTTATTTTATTATTGAATATTATTTCGAATATTATTCGAGGACTTATGACTCCTTTTACATTATTTATTGAATATTATTTCGATTATTATTCGAGGACTTATGACTCTTTTATATTATTTATTGAATATTATTTGAATATTCATTTGAGGATGTATGACTCCTTTATTTTATTTAATGAATATTATTTATAATATTCATTCGAGGTATTATGACTCAGCTTATTTTATTTATTGAATATTATTTGAATTTTCATTTGAGGATCTATGACTCCGATTATTTGCTGAGGTATATTCTTTATTTTATTAAAGAATAAGGTGTAAATAATCAAACTTATTTTCGATTATTCAAATAAAGATAATACTTTCATATAAGGATATCTTTGGTTATTTAATACTCGTTTCAAGTGTAAATTTTAATACTTCTACTTCAATTATTTTGATAAAGATTATTCTTTATGGGAATATTATTTAATTAATAATATTCAGATATTTTCTAATATTCTGGGGACTGATTTACTTCATTAAATCAGCCTTACTACCAAACACTCTTTAAAGTGTTTTCGAGTCTTCAAAATGATTTTTAAAAAGTCAGAGCGGATCCCAAAACTCATTTTTATATTTAAGATCTTCCTTTTTAAAGGGGATTTAAATACTCGCTCAAAACCTGGGGAATCCGGCTCTGTGGTGTATTTTATATTCGCAACGAGGTTGCAGATTTGGTAAATGAATTGATTACTTGCCCAATGTTCGGGAAGTAAGCCCATCTAATTGAGTCGGCATAAGCGACAGGCCGGGGTACGGTCTAATATTGTGTAAGTGGCTGGGTGGCAGTCCATCAACGCGTGAGGGGCCGGGGTACGGTCGAGCGCGAGGTCTTAATTATGACCAGGGTGATGACCGGTGAGGAATTCATCCATCTACAGTAGAAAAGGTTACTTATTGGTATCTGTGCCTGATCAGCAAGATATCGGGTTTATGCCAAATGTTTTCTTTTCCTTTCCAAAAATTCATTGGATGTTTCGAACTCTGTTCATACTTCACATAACAGAGGTTCCAGGAAATGTTTTCGGGATATATATATATGTGGATATATATATATATATATCGGGACTAAATAAAGTATCTCATAACTTTTTATTCAATAATATTTCAAAGATTGAATCTATTCAAGTCTTAACTTGTGGTCTCATCGATGGGATGTTTTTCTTAAAACTTATAATACTTTGAAAAGTGGTAGCTCAAGTAACTTTATATGATATAAGTGTGGTGAAGTACTGGTAGCTTCATTCCTTGTTTTTACTTATATCTGGCAAGTAATTATCTTGCATATGATAGAGATGCTATTAAGTATCCTTTTAGATACTTATATTATTGATATCACTGTATATATTATCTTGCGAGCTGTAAGGCTCACTCTTGCTTTATTTCTTCATCACACAACAACAGTTAGGAGAGATGGCCAGACTCCAGCAGACCCAGCGCAAGCGCGTGGGAAGCGTCCCGCGTCTTCCCGCTAATATTGTAGCTGCTATAGCTGCAGAGGTAGATCCATTGTAGTTTAGACCATCTACTTTTGAGAATCCAATTATGTATAATTATAACTTGTGGCAGATAATGGCAATTAACTGTAAATTATCAAGTAATCATTTTGGGTTGTAATAATTTTAAATTGTGGATTCAAAGACTTGTACTTATTTCAATTTCATCTCTGAGACTATAACGAGTTGTGGTGTGTGTTAGTGTGGGGTCACAGCATGAGGGTATTTATTATTAATTAAGTAAAGTGATATTGTGGAAAGAAAGACCGTGACAACCCGGATTCCCGACCCCGAATCTGGGGGTGTTACAATAATCATAGTACAAACTATGATATTCCTTACAAGTATAAATGGAATGCCATAAACTACCACAATGAAAACAAGGATTTTATGGCTTATATCTAACAGACTGACTCTTAACTCCTGACTTTGAAGGTAAGGAGTTTATGTTCTTATTTTTCCTCCAAAAAGAAGCCAGATGGTTAGAATTTCCACAGTTATGACATGTTTTTCTAGGATCATTAGGAACAGGCATATAATCATTACTTTTATTCACACCTTCCTTTCCATTCCTATTTTTCCTAGGTGACTTTACCTTTTTTACATTCTTAACATCTTTCAGCTTATGTTTAAGCTGCTTCTTTGTCATTAAGCCCATGTTTACTTCAGCTGGCTTACCCTGTTTTGGTTTGTCAGAAGTTAATTTCTCTTTAACTTCTGATTTACCAGTGTCAGACGTTATAGCTACAAACTTAATAGGTTTTACCTTTGACTTTTGTTTAATAACTATAGGCTCAATTTCTACAGTTCCTTTATCATTCTTATCGTCTCCATAACCTAAGCCCTCTTTCCAGTTTCCACTACTTAACAAATTCTGAGTTGTTCTGCCAGAGTTAGTCTAAGTTCTGATAATCTCTATTTCCTTTTCTAACTCAGTATTTAGAGATTCATTCATTTTAAGTACTTCATCCTTAACATAGAAAGCATCATCTCTATCTTTCTGAGTTTGATGGAACATGACTAACTCTTTTTCTAAATAATCATTCCTCTTTTTACAAGCAAGATTTTCAGAAGTTAATCTTTCACATGTTAAAGTTTGATCTCTATAACTAATGAACATGGTTTTAAGATATCTTCTCAACTCATTAATATCATCAGTATGAAAGGCATAAGTAGTTTGAGGTACCTTTAACTCAGCAGCATCAGAACTGCTATCAGCATTTGCTATCAAGGCATAGTTCTCCTCACTTTCAGAATCTGAAGTGTCTGTCCAGCTTTTCTTCTTTATGACAAGAGCCTTGCCTTTGTCACTCTTCACTTTCTTGCAATCAGGAGATATGTGGCCTTTCTCACCACAGTTGTAGCATTTGACATTTGTGTAATCTCCTCTTTCAGACTTTCCTCCTTTGCCTTCAGATTTTCTGAAACTCTTCTTATCAGAACTTGCACCTTTCCTCAAAAATTTCTTTCCCTTCCTGAATTTTTTGTATGCAATTCTTGTGATTCCTTTCACCATAAGAGCACACAGCTTCATCATCTTTTCATCAGCATCCATCTCAGGCAAACTTTCAGTTTCTGAGTCATCATCACTATCAGAACTTGATGACTCAGTATCAGACTTTGTGATGAGAGCTTTTCCCTTGACTTTCCTTGAGGTAGCTGCTTTGGGAGATTCCTCCTCAGCCTTAAGAGCAACTATCCTTGACTTTCCTCCTTTTCTCTTGCTTCTTTGTTCCATCTCAAGTTCATGAGTCTTGAGCATCCCATAAATTTCATCAAGAGTTGTTTCTTCAAGATTATAGTTATCTCTTATAGTGGTGGCCTTCAAATCCCATCTTTCAGGAACTGCTAACAGGAATTTAAGATTTGAATCCTCAAGTTCATATTCCTTGTCAACTAGTGACAAATCATTCAAGAGTTTGACAAATCTGTCATATAAACCAGTTAATGACTCATCAGGCTTTGAGTCAAAGTGTTCATACTCTTGAGTAAGTATAGTCTTCTTGTTCTTCTTCAATAATTCGGTTCCCTAGCATTTTGTCTCCAAAGCATCCCATATCTCCTTTACAATCTTGTAGTTGATTACCCTATTTGACATTACATTATCAATAGCACTATGCAGCAAGTGTCATACCTTAGCATCCTTAGCAATTGATGAGATATCTTCAGCAGTATAATCACTCTTCTCATTCGGTATAGACTTTGCTGGTTGACCTGCAACTACAACAGAGAGTTTGGTTGGCTTGTGTGGTCCTTCATTGATTCTATCAACGTATTCTGGATCAGTAGCTTCCAGTAACATAGACATCCTCACCTTCCATATAAAATATTCAGATGGTTTCAGTATGGGAACTCTAATAGTCTCATATCGACTATGGATTTGAGTCTTTGGAGGTTCTTCAGTTTTGGTTGGCTTGGTTAGAGTTTTTTCTTCAGACATGATTGTTTTTGGATCTTAAACTGTTTGTGTGTTAACAGATCGGCTCGGATACCACTTGTTAGGTCACACACACTGTAGAAGGGGGTTGAATACAGTGTTTATCACAATCAAATCGAATTAAAGAACACAAGTAACAGAAAACAAGCTTTATTAAACTCTGTTACAATATGGAACTGTCCTCTCTCAGTGATGAACAAACTATCACGAGAGCTGCTAGGGTTACAACGATAATTATTCTCGATAATGATAACACATATAGTGTAAACCCTATATCTGTGTTTATATACTACACAGTTACAAGATAATCGCTAATTTATAAGGAATATAATTCTGCTTCCTAAAATAAATTAATCAGATATCTTTTCTTCCAAGTATTCTATTCTTCATAGAATTCCTTCTTCATACATATCTCTTCTTGTGTTTGTCTTGATCTTCTTTCCTCTCAATCAGTCGCCTTCCTTATCCGAAAGTCTCCTTAAGTCCTGATATTCTCTCCTGATAAATATCTCCTGATAACTTAAGTTCTGACCATTTAAGTTCTGATATCTTAAGTACTGTCTTCAGTATAAGTGTTGATTTCCAGTTAAGTACTGATTTGTCCTGTTTAAGTAAGATCTGAAAACTAAACACAAATCATAATACATGACAGTATCAAATATATCTAACAGTTTTGTCAATAGTACCTCTAGTGAAGTGATTATCTAGAAGAAATTTTGACAAAGTCTCATACCAGGCTCTAGGTGCTTGCTTTAGTCCATAGAGTGCTTTCAACAGATAATACACATGGTCTGGAAAACTTGGATCTTCAAACCCTGGAGGTTGACTCACATAGACTTTTTCCTCCAATTCTCCATTCAGAAATACACTCTTGACATCCATTTGATAGACTTTGAAATTGGCATTGGCTGCATAGGCTAGAAAACTTCTGATGGCTTTAAGTCTTGCAACGGGAGCAAATGTCTCATCAAAATCTATTCCCTCTTGTTGAGAGTAGCCCTTGGCAAGCAATCTAGCTTTATTCCTTATGACAATGCCATTTTCATCCATCTTGTTTCTGAATACCCATTTTGTGTCAATAGAACTCTTGTTCCTCTAAAATTGGTTTAGCTCCTCTTGCATAGCTACAATCCAATCTGGATCCAATAGAGCTTCTTCCACTCTCTTAGGTTCCTCCTGTGATAGAAAACTACTGTATAGACATTCATCTTGAGTAGCCCTTCTAGTTTGCACCTTAGATGTTGCATCACCAATGATTAGTTCAAAGGGATGATTCTTGGTCCATTTCCTTTGAGGTTGTAGATTAGCTCTAGATGAGGTGGCCTCAGTGTTGTCATGATGTGAGATAGAGTGTTGATTAGTTGAAACTCCCCCTGAGTTATTGGTCCTTTGCAAGGAACTGAGAGTTCTATCAACTGATGATGTAATTTGATTATCCGTTGATGAACTATGATCAACGGATGCTCCATTATGTACTTTAACGGATGATGCACTTTATCTTTCAACGGATGTTGCATTACTTCTATCAACGAATGCTGAGTTATGACTTTCAACTGATGCAGCATTTTGTGCATTATCCAAAGGCAAATTTTGAATCCTTTTTAAAGTGTCTTCTCTATCATTCTCATCTTCACTATCATCACAATATATCTCAATGTTGTCAAATTTGAGTCCTTCATGGTGTCCCTCATCTGTTAGTCCATCAATCCTTTTATCATCAAACACAACATGCACAGATTCCATAATAATGTTGGTTCTTAGATTGTAGACCCTATGATTTTCCAACAGAATAACCAACAGATATCCCTTCATCAGCCTTTGCATCAAACTTGCCTTTGTGATCAGGTTGGTTCCTTAGAATGTAGCATTCGCAACCAAAGACATGAAGGAAGTTTAAGGTTGGTTTTCTTCTCTTGAACAATTGATAGGGAGTCATGCCTTTTGCCTGATTAATTAGAGAAATATTCTGAGTGTAACATGCACAGTTAACAGCCTCAGCCCAAAAATATGTTGGGAGTTTTGACTCTTCAAGCATTGTTCTTGCAGCTTCAATTAATGATATGTTCTTCCTTTCCACCACACCATTTTGTTGTGGAGTCCTTGGAGCTGAGAACTCATGCATGATCCCATTTTCTTCACAGAACAACCTCATGGTAGAATTCCTGAACTCAGTTCCATTGTCACTCCTGATATTCCTTACTTTGAAATCTGGATGGTTGTTGACTTGCTTGATATGATTGATAATGATTTCACTAGCTTCATCCTTTGAACTAAGAAAATAGGTCCATGAAACCTTTGAGAAATCATCTACAATCACTAGGAAATATCTTTTCCTTGAAATTGACAATACATTGACTGGTCCAAAAAAATCCATGTGTAACAGTTGTAATGGTTCATCAATTGCTGATTCAAGCTTCTTACTGAATGATGTTCTCTTTTGCTTTCTTTTCTGACAAGCATCACACAGTCCATCCCTTGAGAATTCCACTAGAGGCATTCCTCTAACTAAGTCTTTTTTGACTAGATCATTCATTGTCTTGAAATTCAAATGGGACAGCTTCTTATGCCATAGCCAACTTTCATCTTGATTTGATTTGCTGAAAAGACAAGTGATTGATTCTGCATCTGTAGAGTTGAAGGTAGCCAAGTACACATTCCCTTTTCTAACTCTAGTTAGAACCACTTTGTTGTCCTTCTTATTGGTAACAACACAGGCTTCAGAATTGAAGGAAATAGTATTCCCTCTGTCACATAGTTGACTGATGCTCAATAGATTGTGCTTGAAACCATCAACTAATGCAACTTCATCAATGATGACATTTTCCTTTGAAATCAAGCCATATCCCATAGTGAACCCTTTGCTGTCATCTCCAAAGGTTATGTTAGGGCCAGCTCTCTCCTTGAACTCTATGAGCAGGGTGAAATCTCCTATCATGTGCCTTGAACAACCACTGTCCAAGTACCATAGATTCCTTCTTTTTCCCTGCACACAACAAAATCAAATCAAGTTGATTTTGGTACCCAAGTTTCCTTGGGTCCAGCCTTGTTAGTCTTTTTCCTAGACTTCACACTTCCTGCACCTTTTGACTTAGGTAACTTTGAGTCAACCTTGGTCTCAGATGTAGTTGGTTGAAGTGTAGGGTTAGTCACAGAATCATTTAGCACATTTGGTTAAATTTGATAAGGCATAGATTGTGCAAACATGTTATTCCACATAGGCATGTTGTATGGCATTTGAGGCATACTAAATGCAGAAAAATAAGTATTATTAACATATGGCATGTTTGCAAAATGTGCATGAGGATTCTGTTGAGACAGAACAAGCATGGCATGCAATGGTGACATAGACATGTTAGGTTTGGAAGGAGTTAAAGGCATAGGAGCATTCTTAACAGATTTGCAGTTAGCAGATAGATGATTAACACTACTACAATGCACACAACTTTTTCTAGGAGCATACTTATCAGGTGTGTAGTTGTTGTGTTTGTTAATCCCTACCTTCCCATTTCTATTAGATTTTATTTTAGTTTCCTTTTAATCCTCAACCAATTTAAGCCTATTCTTCAATGATCTAAAGTCATGTGTCCTATATTTACCTTACTAGCATCTTTGGATGTGCTAGCTTCTTCTTTGACAAAGTTCTTGGAAGTTGAACCAAACTTCTTGGTGAGACTTTTCAAATTATCCTTTTTAGACTCATTTGCCTGTTTCAACTGATTGGCCTTAAATGGATGCTCCTTTTCTTCCTTCAACGGATGACTTTCATCATCCGTTGATTTTACATCCATTGACAGTCCATCAATTAATTCCATTTCCTTTTTGTTTTTCTTCCAGGCATTCTCACAGAAGGATTCAATTCCTTGAACTTTGGAAATTTGAGCACTAACATCCCTAGATGTTTTCCAGGCATTGATTACCTCTTGCTCACGTTCTAGTTTTTTAGAAAGAATTTCTACTTTCTTAACAGACTCTTCTAGTTCACTCTCAACAGATATGTTGTGTATATGTTGTGTACTTGATGATTTCATGAACAAAATACCTTAGTAGATTTTACTTAGTGAAATAATGTAGCACTCGAAGGATAAGATTTATAGTCCCGACGGATGACTCATTACAGTCCCGACGGATGATGACTTGTTATTAATCGAGTGAGTAGCTTATGTAACAATAAGTCTGTAGCACATTTTTGCATTCACCATTGTATAGATTCTGTAAGTAGTATTCAAGTCATGTTGACTTTAATTAGATATACAGAATACGTTGATTAATTGTACATAGATGATGTCTTGTAATTCTGCATAAATGAAATAAAGTCAAGTGCCAGTTTGCTACCCGACGGATAACCTACAATGAAGTCGACGGATGATCAAATAGACAACCCGATGGATGATCAATAACTCGACGGATGATCATGAACCCGACGGATAAAGAATTCAAATATCAGTTGACAGTGACAACACAGTCACATGCATCGAGTGGATGCAAATGGAATGTGGTAGCCTATTCAACTGGGTTTTCGAGAACAAAGAAGCATTACCATTTCCATGCTATTATGAAGATATTCAAAGATACTGGAATAGAGTAATGAAGTAGCATTGTAATAGATTACATAGTTTTTGTTTTATTATCTTGTCTTATTACTTTGTAATCTTGGTGATATATAAACCAAGAAGTAGCAACTAAGACACTATCGATCTAAGCAAGAAAGCAGAGAAACATTTGTAAGCAGGATTCTTAGCATTTCTCTGTAGTCTTAGAAGTTCAATTGTTGTAAGCAGCTGTGAGCATTTCTGCACACAGAGTTCTCTCGATATATAATATATATCTCCGGTGGAATCATTCAAATCCACCAGAAAGTTTTTAAAGACTTTTGTTTTTAATTACTTGTGTTTTGATTCACTTAAGTTTTAATTCCGCATTGTGATAATCAATACACTTCTATTTATATTTGAGTTTGAACATTTTATTTCAAGAAAAAGTTTCAAGAATTCCATTCAACCCCCCTTCTGTAATTCTTGTTGAATTGTTAAGGGACTAACAATTGGGATCAGAGCAAGCTCTTAACTTACAAAGAGTTTAAAGATCAAAACAATACAGCAAGATGAATAAGAAGGATGTTGGAGTCAAGATCCCTTTTCTGGATAAAGATAATTACCATCATTGGAAGGTAAAGATGCATCTTCACTTGCTTTCTCAAGATGAGGCCTATGTTGACTGCATAGAAAGAGGCCCTCATGTTCCAATGAGAGCAGCAACAGGAAACGAGCCATCAGTCCCCAAGCCAAGGCATGAATGGTCTGATCCTGACATTGAAGAAGTCAGGAAGGATAAAAAGGCCATGAACATCCTGTTCAACGGAGTTGATGGAGATATATTTGATAACATTATCAACTGCAAAACTGCCAAGGATGTTTGGGATACAATACAGATAATCTGTGATGGCACTGAGCAAGTTAGAGAAAACAAGATGCAGCTCTTGATTCAGCAATATGAGCATTTTCACAATGAAGAAAGTGAGTCTCTCACTGACATTTTTAGTAGGTTTCAAAAACTACTAAATGCTCTAAAGTTGCATGAAAGGGTCTATCAGACAAAAGACTCCAATCTAAAATTCCTTAAATATCTTCCAAAGGAATGGAAACCAATGACAGTCTCATTAAGAAACTCACAGGATTATAAGGAGTTTACTTTCGAGAGACTGTATGGCATCCTGAAAACCTATGAGCTTGAAATAGAGCAGGATGAAAGATGGAGTGAGGAAAGAAGAAATGAGGATCCATTGCACTAGTTGCTGAGTTGGAAAAGGAGAAGGAAGTGAAGATGGAAGCTGTTGAATCAACTTCAAGGGTCTGTGAGAACAAGGGCAAGGGGCTTGCAGTAGAAAGTGAAGATTCTTTGAGCCAAGATGACATGGAAGACATTGATGAACACCTAGCATTTCTTTCCAGGAGATTTGCCAAGCTCAAGTTCAAAAAGAACTTTGGAGCAGCCAAGCCAAATAGAAACATGGTGGATAAATCAAAATTCAAATGTTTCAAATATGGCTTGGCAGGGCATTTTGCTAGTGAGTGTAGGAAGTCAGATTCCAATAAGAAAAAGTTTAAGCCAGTGGACTATAAGCAAAAATACTTTGAACTGCTCAAACAAAAGGAAAGGGCTTTCATAACATAAGAAAATGACTGGGCAGCAGATGGTCTGGATGAAGATGAAGATGTCAGGTATGTCAATTTAGCCCTAATGGTCAAGTCTGATGAGACAGAAACAAGTTCTTCAAGTAATCAGGTAATTACTACAAACCTTGCACATTTATCTAAAGTTGAGTGTAATGATGCCATAAATGACATGTCTACAGAGCTGTATCATTTGCGTGTTACACTTAAGTCTCTTACTAAAGAAAATGCTAAAATCAAAGAAAACAATTTGTTTTTGAGTGAGAGAAATAATGTGCTTGAGTCTCAGTTCATTGATTTTGAAAAATTAAGAATTGAGTGTAAAATTGCCAAGGAGGAATTAACTAAGTCCTTGAAGAAAGAGGAAATTTTAAAGAAGCAGCTTGAGCGTGAACAAGAGGTGATTAAAGCATGGAAAACATCCATGGATGTCCATGCTCAAATCACCAAAGTTCAAGGAATTGAGTCTTTCTGTGATGCAGCCTGGAAAAAGAACAAAGAGAAACTAGAACCAAATTTGGTAGATGGAGTGCTTACAGATGTAGACTCGACGGATGATGAGGATCATCCGTCGGATAACAAAAAGTGTTATCCGTTGAATGATGAGAATCCTCATCCGTCGGCTGTAAGCAAGCCTATCAGTAAAGCCAAACTTGTTAAGCTGAATGAGAAGTATGGGTCTGTTTCCAAGAACTTTGTTTCAGGAGAATCGAGTCAGGTTAAGAAAGGGAAAAAGGCTAATGTTGGTCACATGACTGTCAAATAGTTAAGTGACAGACTTGAAAAGATTGAGGTAAAAACAAAGACTAAAAAGAAAAGCAATGGGAATGGTAAAGTAGGGATTAACAAACACAATAACTACACACCTGATAAATATGCTCCTAGAAAAATCTGTGTCAAGTGTGGCAGTGTAAATCATTTGTCTGTTAATTGCAAATCTGCCATGCCTACTTCCAAGTCTGTGCAACCTCAATTTCCCAACATGAATGCCATGCCTCCCATGCCTATTAATGATATGTCTACACAGAATATGAATGCACAGTTTTCTAATATGCCATTTGCACCTAATCCTTATTATGCTGCATATAGTATGCCACACATGCCATTTAGCTTGCCTTACTGGAATAACATGTTTACACATAGCATGCCATTTCCTGTTAGTCATAATATGTATGATAATTCTGTTGCAATGAATGGTTTCAAAGGCCCAACTCAAATGACTAAGGATGAATCTGAGATTCCTAAGTCAAATGAGATAAAGCCTAAGAAACAGAAAAAGAAAGCTAACAAGGCAGGACCCAAGGAAACTTGGATACCAAAATCAACTTGATTTGATTTTTATGTGTGCAGGGAAACAGAAAGAATCTATGGTACTTGGATAGTGGTTGTTCAAGACACATGACTGGTGATTCTACCCTGCTCACAGAGTTTAAGGAGAGAGCTGGCCCAAGTATTACTTTTGGAGATGACAGCAAGGGTTATACTGTGGGATATGGCTTGATTTCAAAGGACAATGTCATCATTGGGGAGGTTGCCTTAGTGGATGGTCTCAAACACAACTTGTTGAGTATCAGCCAGCTTTGTGATAAAGGCAACTCAGTAACCTTCAACTCAGAAGGCTGTGTTGTGATTAATAAAAGAAGCAACAAAGTGGTTCTCACTGGTGTGAGAAAAGGAAATGTGTACCTAACTTATTTCAACTCATCTAATACAGAATCTGTAACTTGTCTTCTCAGTAAAGCAAGTCAGGATGAAAGTTGGCTATGGCACAGGAAGCTGTCCCATTTAAACTTCAAGACCATGAATGAGCTAGTAAAGAAAGAACTAGTTAGAGGCATTCCTTTAGTGGAGTTTTCTAAGGATGGACTGTGTGATGCCTGCCAAAAAGGGAAGCAGATTAAAGCATCATTCAGGAAGAAACTTGATTCAATAATTGAAGAGCCTTTGCAACTGCTTCACATGGATTTGTTTGGACCAGTCAATGTATTGTCCATCTCAAGGAAAAGATTTTGCCTAGTAATTGTAGATGATTTCTCAAAGTTCTCTTGGACATATTTCCTAAAGTCTAAAGATGAGGCTAGTGAAATCATCATCAATCACATAAGGCAAGTCAATAATCATCATGATTTCAAGGTTAGAAGAATCAGGAGTGACAATGGAACTGAGTTCAAGAATTCAGTCATGAGAGCATTTTGTGAGGAAAATGGGATTCTGCATGAGTTTTCAGCAGCAAGGACTCCACAACCGAATGGAGTAGTGGAAAGGAAGAATAGATCACTTATTGAAGCTGCAAGGACAATGCTTGAAGAATCAAAACTGCAACATATTTCTGGGCTGAAGCTGTAAATACTGCATGCTACACTCTGAATATTTCTCTGGTTAATCAAGCAAGATGCATGACTCCCTATCAATTGTTCAAGAACAAGAAGCCAACTCTAAATTTTCTTCATGTCTTTGGCTGCAAGTGCTATATTCTGAGAAATCAAACTGATCAAAATGGAAAGCTTGATGCTAAAGCAGATGAAGGAATTTTTGTTGGATATGCTGTTGGTAAAGCATATAGAGTCTACAATGTAAGAACCAACATTGTTGTGGAATCAATATATGTTGTGTTTGATGATAAAAAGATTGAAGGACTGAAAGATGGAGATTACCATGAGAGCCTCAAATTCGACAATGTGGAGATGGTTAGTGATGACAGTGATGATGAGAGTGATCAAGAAATAGTATCTAAAGATAATGCAGATAAATCTACTACCAATGAAGCACAAAACTCAACATCTGTCGAGTTGCATAATTCTTCATCCGTCGGAAGGCAATCTGCGTTATCCGTCGGGAGACAACCAGCTTCATCCGTCGATACTCAAAATTTACCATCCGTCAGGTTATCAAAAGGAGCAGGAAGTCAAGATAGATCACCTATAGAAAGTTCCCCTTTCTCAAATCAAAGATCCACAAACTTAGGGGGAGTTTCTAACAATTAAAACTCAATCACACATCAAGACAACAATGAGGTTTCTTCATCTAGAGCTAATCTACCTCAACAAAGGAAATGGACAAAAGATCACCCCTTTGAGCTTATCATTGGTGATGTTTCTTCTAGAGTTCAAACAAGAAGAGCAACTCAGAAAGAATGTCTATACAGCAGCTTTCTTTCCAAGGAAGAACCAAAGAAGGTAGAAGAAGCTTTGTTGGATCCTGATTGGATTTTAGCTATGCAGGAGGAGCTAAACCAATTTGAAAGGAATAATGTATGGAAGCTGGTGCCCAAGCCTAAAGGAAAGAATCCAATTGATACCAAATGGGTATTCAGAAACAAGATGGATGAAAATGGCATAGTAGTCAGGAAAAAAGCTAGATTGGTAGCTAAAGGCTATTGTCAGCAAGAAGGAATAGATTTTGATGAAATATTTGCTCCTGTTGTAAGACTTGAAGCCATCAGAATCTTCTTAGCCTATGCAGCCCATGCCAACTTCAAGGTCTATCAAATGGATGTCAAAAGTGCCTTTCTGAATGGAGATTTGGAGGAAGAAGTCTATGTCAGTCAACCTCCTGGGTTTGAAGATCCAAATTTTCCAAAACATGTCTATTATCTCTTAAAAGCACTTTATGGACTGAAGAAAGCACCTAGAGCCTGGTATGACACTTTATCAAAGTTCCTTTTGGAAAATCACTTCACAAGAGGTACTGTAGATAAAACTTTATTTTTCAGAAATGTTAATGGCTCTAGTATACTTGTTCAAATTTATGTAGATGATATTATTTTTGGCTCTACAGATGAGAAACTTTGCAAAAATTTTGTCAAATTGATGCAAAGTAAGTATGAAATGAGTATGATGGGAGAACTAACTTACTTTCTTGGCTTACAAGTTAAGCAAGTTAGTGATGGAATATTCATTAGTCAAACTAAATATATTTTTGATCTCTTAAAGAAGTTTGATCTAATGGATTGCACATCTGCAAAAACTCCCATGGCCACTGCAACTAAGCTTGAATTAAACACTACTGAAAATTCTATGGATATTTCAAGTTATAGGGGCATGGTTGGCTCACTTCTGTATTTAACAGCTAGTAGACCAGACGTAATGTTTGCTACATGTTTATGTGCTAGATTTCAGGCTGATCATAGAGAATCTCACTTAATAGCTATTAAGATAATTTTCAGATATCTCAAGGGTACACCAAATTTTGGCATTTGGTACCCTAGAGATTCTGGTTTTGATCTAAATGGTTATTCAGATACAGATTATGTAGGTTGTAGAATTGATAGAAAAGGTACAACAGGGACCTATCAATTTCTAGGAAACAAGCTTATGCCCTGGTTCAGTAAAAAGCAAAATTCAGTTTCTACTTTTACAGCTGAAGCTGAATATATTATTGCTGGTAGTTGCTGTGCACAGATCTTATGGATGAAAAATTAATTGCTAGACTATGGTTTGCAAGTCAAAAGAATTCCTATTTTCTGTGATAACACAAGTGCAATTGCCATCACTGAAAATCCAGTACAACATTCAAGAACAAAGCACATAGATATCAAGTACCATTTCATAAGGGAACATGTAATGAATGGTATTGTAGAACTACATTTTGTCCTAAGTGAGAAGCAGCTTGCAGATATCTTCACCACGCCACTGGATGAATCCACCTTTTCAAGGTTGCTAAGTGAGTTAGGTATGCTTAATTACTCTTAAATATATTCGAGTTAATATGCAAGTTGAAATGAAGCCAGAAACTTAATTAATTTTTCAGGCTTGGATGAAATTTTGGCTAAGTCAAAATTTACATCTCGACGGATGATCGTTATCCATCGAGTTTGATCATCCGTCGATATATTATTTGCTAACAAAAATCAATTATGTTTCTGGATTATTTTATGTCTCGACGGATAACAGTTTATCCTCATCCGTCGAATTGTCTTAATCTTAGCCGTTAATTCCCTGTACATTATCCATCGAGTATACTTACAGTTGTATGTATAACACGACGGATAATGGGAATTTTTACTGTTTATTTTTTAAATGGCTATTTTAGGAAATTTCTATTGGTTACTTTATTTTACTTTATTATTTTTATCAGTTATTTTTGAGATAGTATAAAAGCTTATTTCATTGCAATTGCTTTTCTTTTATCATTCTCAATTTAACTGCTCTAATTTCATTCTCTCTCAAAGCACTTACTCTCTTTCTCTTCAAGCTTTTATTCTCTAACAATGGCACCTGTTGTAAAGATTATGTCTCAAACTGGGTACATTTATGAGCAGAAAAATTTCACCGCACTAGTGAATAAGGGTGTTCAGCAATCTAGAGACTATCACAAGATGATGGACTTTGTGAAGAATTGCAAGCTCAACTATGCCATGCTGGAATCACCCACAATCTTCTTTGAAGTTGTTGAAGAGATGTGGACCACTGCTACCTACAACTCTACAGATAAGACCATCACTCTAACCATTAAAGGTAAAAAATTATGTATCAATAGTGATATGATAAAAGCATGTTTCAAAATTCCAGATAACAATGTGACTTCACCACACACTGACACTGATATAATCAATATGCTTAATTCCATGCACTATGTTCTTCCTACTTCTAAACTGAGTGATATTAGAAGAATGGGTCTTAGAAAAGAGTGGAGTTTCTTGTGTGATGTAGTTACAAAAGTTTTCTCAGAAAAGGTCAGTAATTTTGATTCAGTGAATATTTCCATGCTTAACATGCTCTACATGCTAGTTACAGATAAATTCTACAATTTCAGTGACCTTGTCTTGTTTGAGTTAGGTTTTAAATTAAGAGAGTTAAATAAAAGAGGTAAGAATGTGTATTATGCTAGATTTCTTATGTTATTAGCTAACCACATCTGTGAAGAAATTGTGCTTGAGAACCCTAACAACAAACTAGATTGTTGGGTTCAAGAGAGAAGGCTCATTGCAGATTTGAACAGGGCCAATCATCACAAGGATGTGCCAATGTTCTACTTTCCTGTAATGCAAGCACCTCAGGTAAGTGAGGTAAGTTCACTAATCCTTACAACTATTCCAACCTCCATAATTTCATTGAGTTCAAGTGCAGCTATGGCAACTGTGTCAATGACCAAATAGTTGCCTACCAAAGCTGCCAAACCTACAATTATTTCAAAATCCAAGTCAAAGAAAGCCCCTTCTGGCAACTCCCAAAAGATGCCAGTTGAAAAATCCACTAAAGCCAAAAAGGGGAGTGTGAAGGAGGGTAAGTTAGGTGAGGGAAGGGGTGAACATAAAAGAAACCCCAAGAATAAGGTTGGAGAGTTGAGTGAATCCCAGCCTAGCCACACTGCAGTTTCCCAACAAAATGCAGTGCTTAAAAAGGACAAAAGTTCATTTCTAGCTGCATCCTCCCAAAAGGATGTAGCTATTGAACAAAGCTCTCAACCAAGAGCACAGGCCAAGAGGGTTAGGGACACAAGCTCACCCCAAACTTATACCAGAAAGAAGAAATCAAAAACCTTTGGGGATGCACAGGGTACACACACTGTGCAAACTGGTGCTAAAGACACAGTCACTGCACCTTCACAAATTCAGTTTGATGTGGCTCCAATAAATGTGGAGTCACATCCAAAATCTCGTCATAGAAGCACCTCAAACACCAAACTCACCAACAAATTCTCTGGATGTGGATATGATAAACACATCAATTCCTGATTCCCCTTCTTAAACTCTGTTGGGGAAGCCAAAATCCAGTGCAAGTGAGCATCATCTTTTAGATAATTTGTTGGCTCACTTGCCAATTCTTTCAGGAACTGTTGTGTCATCTGTGCCTAAAATATCTTCAATCAGCATAGAGTCAACAATAGTTTCTATTCCCAGCTCATTCATTTCTACTCTCTCGATGGATATTGCTCATCCGTCGAGTAGTGATTGTATCCCGACGGATAAGCCTAACAGCAGTTATCCGCCGGATAGCAAAACCACTCACTTGATGGATATCACTCATCCGTCGAGTATCTCTGCAGAATTTCAAACTTCAATTATTTCAAGTGCAGAAGATTTGGTGATTGTACAGTCACTCTTAGGATTGAGAGAGAAGAGTATTTTGAGTGAGAGTCTGGGTTGCTCCCAGGAAAAAGGAGAGGAAATGAGTGAAAATCTGCAATCCATTTCTTCAGGATTGGCAAAAGAGAGTGAGAGGAGTCCCACCTTAGTAGGTGAAGGTGAGGGTGTGAGGGTGGGGAGCAAGGGTGAGACCCTGATGCAACAAAAGAGAGAACATGAGAGAAATGCAGGTACTGGAGTAATAAGGATGGATGTCATTGTCAGTGAGTCAATGAATGTCCAGGATGCAGACAGGGAAGGACTATCTCAGCATCCTAAAGCTGTTATAGATTCCACTTCCCTTGATGCTGAGGCATTTACTCACCCTGTTCCATCTTATCAACTTCTAGCTGAACAGGGCAATGACAATGCAGAAAGGATGCTGAATTTGGTGCATACCACACAGTCCCTAATGAGAGCTAAGGATGCCATCATAACTTTGCCCTCTACAGCTGGTGATGTGGACTATGAGATTGGTGGTTTAGCTGATTTCTTTGGAGATGGGAGTGGGGATAGTGAAGATGAAGCAATGGACATGGGGGAGAAGTAGGCTCAAGTTCAAGGTCAGGTATGCCATCATGGGCATTCTCAAAACACTGTGATGAGCATTACTTCAAGACAACCCTGATCCAGTTAATCAATCAGACAAATACTGCTCTTCAAACCCCTACCAATGCCAGCACCAAGAAGCTCCTTCAGGCACATCTAGCCTCCCTGCAACTTCAATAAATCCAGGGCTTCCAGCATGCTGGAGATGTGAATTCTATGAAGAATGATATTGAGGAGATGAAAAAGGCTATTTCAGACAGGATAGACTCTAACCTTCCGGAAGCTATAGTGCTTGACATCAAGAGGCAATTAAGGAAAAATTCTGATCTGTCAACCAAGATAGATGCCTTGGACACAAGAATGTCAGCCATGGAAGCATCTTTAACTGCCATTCATCTACATAATGCCCAACAGACTGATGTACTTCAAAAACTGGTGGCTGCTCAAACCCCCTCCTCTACTCAAATTGATGATAACAAAAAGGGGGAGAAAGGATCAAGTGAGGGGGAGAGGCTTCAGATTCAAATCAGTAAAGTAATTGTACCTTCAATTACTATGTCAAAGCCATTAGTTACAGATAGCATAGATCTGATCAATGCAGCAGCAGCCAACTTAAGAGCAGCTGATAAGGAAAAGTTGAGTTTAGTCAACTGGGAAAAGATTGATGAGGAAATACAGAAAAAGTTTGAACTTGTCAAGGAACCAGTTAAGTCAGGCATCCATCACTCTCAAGTCAAGAAAATTAGTGTGAATGAGATGAGCATGAATTATCTGGAAAGAGGACAACCTTCCTGCATCAAATCTCCAAAGGATGAAACAATTCTGAAACCAAGGGTAAACTACTCAAAATCATCACTGAAGAACCCTTGGGACACTGTGTATGAGATACCCAAGCCTGATGAGAAGAAGCTTCTGTCAAGGTCAATTGCTTTGTACAAAGATCCAGCTGATTCAGCTTCCAAAAGGATAATTGCCAAGATTTTCAAAAATGGGAAAAAAAATTGTGTGGTGGTTGGACATCCTCAATTTGCTCAAGCAAAGAGAGAAGAAAAAGCTAGATTGAAGCAGGAAAAGAAGCAAGCTGCTCTGGATGCTAAAAAGACTAAACAAAAGAAAGAGCAGATTTCTATCTTGGCCAAGCTACATGCTGTAAATACATCACAACAAATTCCTTAACCGTCTGAAGCTATTGAATCAAAGAAGCAAGTTGAACAACAGAAGAACTCTCCAAGAAAGAAGGAATTGGCTAAAAGAACTAAAAGGAAACTGGATATTGTTGACAAGGAATTTGAAGATCAATTTCCTGAGAAATCCACACCATCTACAACTCAAGCATCAATGCCCTCTGTGGTATTTGAAGATATCAGGGTGGTGGATCCCTACAGAAATATTCATGGTGAACCTATTGTGCCCAAGGATGAGCCAATAGAATGGGAGAACATACCAATTCCTGACTTCAATCTACCAATCCTTAGCAAGTCAAAAAGAATAAAGTCAAGAGCAGTTAAGAAAGTGAAGTTGTCACCTCTCAAATCCAAGTCACAAGTCAAAGCTCAATCTAAAATTAGCAAGGGAGACTATCTGTACTTGTGTGACATCAAAGAATTTTCTGATCTAAACCTCTATCTGGATGAACTAGATGAAGTGAGAGGAATTGATGCATACAGAAACCTACCTGAAAGGTTAGTGTTCAAGTACAAAGGAGGAAAGGAGACTCAGTGGCCTCTTCACAGGATCCTTCAAGAAAGCCAAGCTATACTGATTAAAGTTTATTCATCCTTCAAGAAGAACTTTGGGTTCAACATTACTGCAAAAAGATTGGTATTGAAGAAGATTGAAGAACTAAGGAGTGTTAGAGCTAAAGATGCACTCCCAAAGACTCTAATTATCCCTTACACAGGGAGAAGAGTGCATCTAAGGCCCTACTGGCTGATGGAGTTCATAGATGACAAAGGTGTAAGAAGATTCTTCAGATTAGAAGACCAATTGAGCATCTATAGCAATGAGACTCTTTTGGAAATGCAAAGAAAGCTAAACCTCTCAGAATCTGATGAACTGGAATTCCATAGGCAACTCCAAAGTCAGATTGAGGAAAACAACAGAAAGCTTGGAAAGAGATCCAGACCTTCAAGAAACTAGACAAATTTGCTCAGGCTAGAGGAGCATCTTGAAAAATGACTGTGAGCAAAACTTTGTCTTTTTTTGTTAATTGAAGCACTTTTCAGTAATATCTACTTTCTCTTAAAGTCATATATTTAGGGTGTTTTTTTTATCATCAAGTATCTCTTAATTTATGGCTATAATTTCAGTAGACATAAATTGGGGGAGATTGTTGTGTATATGTTGTGTACTTGATGATTTCATGAACAAAACACCTTAGTAGATTTTACTTAGTGAAATAATATAGCACTCGACGGATAAGATTTATAGTCCCGACGGATGACTCATTATAGTCCCGACGGATGATGACTTAGTATCCATCGAGTGAGTAGCTTATGTAACAATAAGTCTGTAGCACATTTCTGCATTCACCATTGTATAGATTCTGTAAGTAGTATTCAAGTCATGTTGACTTTAATTAGATATGCAGAATAGGTTGATTAATTGTACATAGATGATGTCTTGTAATTCTGCATAAATGAAATAAAGTCAAGTGCCAGTTTGCTACCCGACGGATAACCTACAATGAAGTCAACGGGTTGATCAAATAGACAACCCGACGGATGATCAATAACTCGACGGATGATCATGAACCCGATGGATAAAGAATTCAAATATCAGTTGACAGTGACAACACAGTCACATACGTCGAGTGGATGCAAATGGAATGTAGTAGCCAATTCAACTGGGTTTTCGAGAACAAAGAAGCATTACCATTTCCATGCTATTAATAAGATATTCAAAGATGCTGGAATGGAGTAATGAAGTAGCATTGTAATAGATTAGATAGTTTTTGTTTTATTATCTTGTCTTATTACTTTGTAATCTTGGTGATATATAAAGCAAGAAGTAGCAACTAAGACATTATCGATCTAAGCAAGAAAGCAGAGAAACATTTGTAAGCAGGATTCTTAGTATTTGTCTGTAGTCTTAGAAGTTCAATTATTGTAAGCAGCTGTGAGCATTTCTGCACACGGAATTCTCTTGATATATAATATATATCTCTGGTAGAATCATTTAAATCCACCAGAAAGTTTTTAAAGACTTTTGTTTTTAATTACTTGTGTTTTGATTCACTTAAGTTTTTATTTCGCATTGTGCTAATCAATACACTTCTATTTATATTTGAGTTTGAACATTTTATTTCAAGAAAAAGTTTCAAGAATTCCATTCAACCCCCATTCTGTAATTCTTGTCATATTGTTAAGGGACTAACAAGATAAGCATTTGATTTTAATCTTTTCAAGCTCAATTACCTTACCCTCTAACACAGCATTCCTATCACTTAAAAACAAATTATTCTCTTTAATTCTTGTGTTTTCTTTAGCTAGTGATTTAAGGGAAACAAGCAAATGATATAATTCATTGGACATATCATTTATAGCTTCATTGCATTCAATCTTAGAAAGCTGAGAGAGGTCAGTAGTAATTACATGGTTGCTTGATAAACTAGTTTCATTTTCATCAGAATTAGCCATCAGGGCTAGGTTGACATATTCCATATCATCATCTTCATTGGCTCCATCAGCTGCCCAGTCATTTTCCTGAGTCAGAAAAGCCCTTTCCTTTTGTTTGAGCAATTCGAAATATTTCTTTTTGTAATCCACTTACTCAAATTTCTTCTTTTCAGAAGTTGGCTTTCTGCACTCACTTGCAAAGTGTCCACTTGTACCACAGTTATAACACTTGAACTTAGACTTGTCCACCATGTTCTTGTTTGGCTTAGTGGCTCTAGTGTTTTTCCTGAATTTCATCTTTGCAAATCTTCTGGACGGAAAGGCCAGATGTTCATCAACATCATCAGAGTCATCTTGACTGGAATTGTCTTCAACCTCAGCTGCTAGCTCCTTACCCTTTCTTGATTCTGATTTGCTTGTGCCAATTTTGAGATTTGGCATTGTCTTTTCTTCATTCCTGGCTTCAATTCTCTCATTTTCAGCTACAAGTGCAACTGATCCACCTTTTCTCTTTCCCTTCTCCAACAACTCATCTTACTCCATCTCAAGTTCATAGGTGTAACACCCCCAAATCCGGGGTCGGGGATCCGGGTTGTCACGAGTTCCATTTCCCTTAATAACACCCAATCTTAATAAATAATCAACTATTCTGTACTGTGACCCCACCATAAACACACACACCACAAGTTATAGTCTCAGAGATGAATATCCAAAAATAATCACAAGTCATTTTATTCCACAATTATATGCCAATACACCTTAAAAGGGTTTCTAAATAAATTTACATTTCTTTGCCATTATTACAATTCATAAATATACATAAATCTGGTTCATCAATAGTTGAAAACCTAGCCTATTGGTAGCTCCTACCTCAGCTACGGCGGCATCAACGCTTCCAGCAAACTGCGGAACATTTTCTAACCGCTTGCGAATTGGAAGCTTGGTCCTGTTCATCTTGTCTAGCTGATGTTGTGTGATGAAAGAAGAAAGTAAGGGTGAGAAACAAGCCCACCAAAATAATATGTATAATGATTTACAATATATGAGCATTCTCATAGTACTCATGAAAGTCTTGGTCAAGAAGAAATAAACCAAGTTGATATCTTAACGCGACCAAGTCGCAAAATATTCAGTATATATACATATATACTTTTCACAATCTTTGAAATCCTCTGACATGTATAATATACACAGAGTTCCAGTTTATAACTGTATAAAAATATCATTGCAAGGTGATCTCATATATCCAACCTTGTCTCAACGTTTTTCTGAAAATCTTTATCATGCATAAGATAATCATTAACTAGATATAAGTTTAAAAGATGAAGTTACAAGATACTCCAATATACTTATATCTTTTCCGAATACTACTTGAACTACCACCGTTCAAGTTATAATTAGTTTCAAAAGTTCATCACACTGATGAGACTACAAGATAAGACTTGAATAGATTCAATCTTTGAAATATCATTAAATGAAATGAAGTTATGATATACTTCATTAAGTCCCGATATATATATATCCACATATATATCTCTTTATACATTTCCTGAAAACCTATGTCATGTAAAGTATGAACAGAGTTTGTAACATCCAATGAATTTTTGGAAAGGAAAAGAATTGTGGCATAAACCCGGTATCTTGCTGATCAGGCAAAGATACCAATAAGTAACCTTTTCTACTAGTAGATGGACGAATTCCCCACTGGTCATCACCCTGGTCGCAATAGGACCTTATGCTGGACTGCCACTCAGCCACTTACGCATTTGATGGACTCCCACTGAGCCACTTACACTATCATGGACGCCCACTGAGCCCATGTTGCTTATGCCGACTCGATAGATGGACTTACTTCCCGAACGTTGGGTAAGTAATCAATTCATTTACCAAAACCGCAACCTTGTTGCGAATATAAAATACATCACAGAGCCGGATCCCTCTGGTTTTGAGCGAGTATTTAAATCCCCTTTAAAAAGGAAGATCTTAAATATATAAAAATGAGTTTTGGGATCCGCCCTAACTTTTAAAAATCATTTTAAAGACTCGAAAACACTTTAAAGAGTGTTTTGAGTAATACTGATTTAATAAAGTAAATCAGTCCCAATATATTAGAAAATATCTAAATATTATTATTTAAATAATATTCCCATTAAGAATAATCTTTATACAAATAATTGAGGTAGAAGTTGTAAAACTTATACGAAAGTACTATCTTTATTTGAATAATCAAAAATAAGTTTGATTATCGACACCTTATTCTTTAATAAAATAAAGAATATATCTCAGAAAATAATCGGAGTCATAGGTCCTCATATGAATATTCAAATAATATTCATTAAATAATATAAACTGAGTCATAAGCCCTCGAATGAATATTCAAGTAATATTCATTAAATAATATAAAGTGAGTCATAAGTCCTCGAATGAATATTCAAGTAATATTCATTAAATAATATAAAGTTATCGAATAAACCTTATTCGATTAATAGTTTTAAAACCTATTCATATATATATATAATACTCGGGAGCCTCGCCTCCCGGTTTTAGAAAAAGTTCACCTTTTGATCCCCTATACTAAGGGTAAACTCAAATACCGCTTATCTCTAGCATAGGTATTATGCGACTAATAAGCATTTGAACCATCAGATATATAAATCAAGAATACGAAACAGGCATGCATATATACCATATCACATGCTACAATATATCGCAAGAATTTGCTAATAACAAATATGCATTTATCACAAGATCATGCATATACACATATACATCACAACAGTTATACGGGTAGAAAACTTGCCTGAGCGACTGGGGGTTATAAATGGCTTGGGGCGAGTCTGGTAACCTATAAACAACATATAAGTTGTAATTAAACCAAAGTCACTTGTAAATCTATACTTTAACCAAATTAGACTCTAACGCTCGCTTTGCGCTTACTGATTCTCTTAAGTCGCTCGAGTACCCTCGGCTCCACCATTTTTAATAAATTAACCATTACGAGTTTTAAGGCAATTCTTTCACGAGTACCTTACCAACTGCCTAATCCACTTTACATAATTGTTTCTTACCCCAATTAGTCATTTAAGGTCCTTAATCAAGGTTTCAAAGTAAGGCGAGGGGTAATGGTTTGTTCGCGAAATGCCGTTACTTAAAACGGTCGTTTCTTCTAAACCGTACATCGGATTCAAACGAACCACATATCAAAACGAAGCTCGTAACATGAACTATCTAAACATGGCAATGGTCAAAACCTAACAGTGAGTTCAAGGGTTCTGATGTTAAGAACAAAAACAGTCTACGGTAAATCGGACATTACGACGGCTATGTTTACGCGATTTCCCAAATTTAAAATACTCCAATTCAACCCACAATCAATCCACAATCAACATCACAACCAAACTCCATCAATACTTCACCATAACAGCCCCAACAACTCAATATTATCAACTTATACTACTTCCCAATCATGAACTAAAAGCTTACTTAAGTTCTTTAACTAATTATCAAGATTTACAACTCCAAAAATACCATAAAACCAACTAATCTCTACAAACTCAACCAAACTTTAAACAAACAAGCATCATACTTCACATATACTATATCAATCATATTCATTCCTAATTACTCAAAACTAAAGCTAGGGTTTGGAGTTTATACCTTCCTTGGAGAGTGGAGAATCAAGAGAATGGCTTGGAATCACCCTTAAAGTCCTTATCCAAGCTTAAACTAAACAAAACTTCAAGAACAAAAATTTTAGTTCTTGAAAAACACTATTCACCATCTTCTTCCATGATTTTTAGGAAGAGATTATGAAGGATTTAGGAGCTCAAACTTATAGGATATCCATAACTATGCATAAGGAGTCTTAGATAATTACCTTGTGATTTAACAAAGCTTGGAACTTGGTTTTTGATTTTCTTGCTTTGAAGAAAAAGGAAAAGCCGAGAGCTCCTTGGATGAAGAATGAAATGATTTTGTGTTTTGCTTTGATTTGTTTTGGTTGGTTGATTTTTTTTGATTTTTTTTGTTTTGATTTCTTACCTTTTTACCATGGTAACTTTTGTGTGGCTCACAATTATCCAACAATTCCTTCCCTTATGTCATGCTTTTGTCATCATGTGATGTCACCCTCCCTTCTTTGTCCTCTTCTCATTGGTTGGATGACCTCATCATCCCTAACCTCCTTGATTAACTTCCTAATTGTTTGCCTAATGACCGCTGATCTATTATACGGTTCGCTTAACTTTCGTTCTCGTTTCTCGTTTGAGGGATCATACCCGGGATCTTATTACTTGGGTTTCCTTAACCTTTCTCAATACATTATAATCCTTTTATGATCCTCTCTTATAATCCTTTAATTTAAATCATTTTTATCCTGTTACCTTATACTCAATTATTTCCGTATCTAGTGGATTTCCGGGAAAAAATCAAAGTGTTCGGAATTGGATTCTGACGATCTTTACATACACTTATATACCATATAGAGTACTTATAAAATCTCAGAATATCAATAACAGAACCCCTACATAGTGTGGCATGAAAAGTTTTCTTATTCAGCAAATCACTATTCATAAGGGTTTCAAAAATTCCAAAAATTGGGGTTATTACAATAGGTCTTCAAAATTCCATATAATCTTTCAAGTGTGAAGTCCTTATAATCTTGAGAATTCCTCAGTGAAACAGTCATAGGCTTCCATTCCTTTGGTAGAGACCTTAGAAATTTTAAGTTGGAATCCTTGACTTGGTACACTCTGCCTTACAGCTTCAATCCATTCAACAGTTTCTGAAATCTATTGAAAGTATCATTCAATGATTCTCCTTCTTCAGAATGAAAATATTCATATTATTGAATGAGAAGCTGCATTTTGTTTTCTCTAACTTGCTCAGTACCTTCACAGATAAGTTGCACAGTATCCCAAATTTCCTTAGCAGAGAGGCTGTTAATGACATTATCAAACATATCTTTGTCTAGGCCATTAAACAGAATGTTCATGGCCTTCTTGTCCTTGTGAACCTCTTCAATATCTTCAGGAGTCCATTCTGCTCTTAGCTTGGAAATAGACTGTCCAACAACAACTGTGGTAGTAGCAGTTGTGGCTACTTTATGAGGGATGTGAGGACCATTCTAAATGCAGTTTATGTAGCTTTCATCTTGAGTGAGAAGATGTAGATGCATCTTCACTTTCCAGTGATGATAGTTATCTCTTTCCAGGATTGGAATCTTCACTCCAATATCTTTCTTACTCATGATGTTAGTAGAATAGATCTTTAAACTCTTTGTATGTCAAGAGCTTGCTCTGATACCAATTGTTATTCCCAAGGAACTAACAATGAGATTTACAGAAGGGGGTTGAATGTAAATCTCAAAACTTTTTCAAGTTTTGAGCAGTTTCAAAAGCTAAGTGTATGATGAACAGATGTGTGTGAATGGCTTTAAGCAAGTGCAGACAGATATATATTCAAAACACAAATGTAAAGAATACAGAGGCTTTAAAAACATTTCTGGTGGATTTGTTGTTCCACCAGAGATGTGTATTTCAGAAAATCTGTGATACAAAGAATTGTTCACAGCTGCTTCCTAGTACAAACTAGATGATTTTCTCTCTGAATTTTTCTAAACAGCTCTTGAAAATTCATACCTAATTACTAGCTGCAACTTGGTTTATATATCACCAAGTATTTCAAGTGAAGACAAAGATAAAATACAATTATAAAATAGTTCTTCACATGTTTTTTCTTCATTTCTCTGTCCAATGCAATCTAAGATAATCTGAGAATCTTTGAATACTTCCTTGTTTGCACCATAATGGAAATACTGCTTTTTCTTCATTCCTCCAAGAGGCTACCACATTCCAATTGTCTCTGTCAACCCATGTGCCTCTGTCAGCTTATGAATTGTCACTATCAACTTCTATAGAACTGAGCATCCATTGAAGCTTTCATCCGTTGGTGGCTTTATCCGTTGATGCTCTTATCCGTTGATACTTTAGTAGTTGAAGCTTTATCCGTTGATGCACTCATCTGTTGATGGATGTTATCCGTTGAAGATTTAGAGACATCCATTGAGGCTTTGTTTCTCATCCGTTGAAGGTCTTTAATTTATCAGGTGATACCACTTCATTTATACAAAATTATAAGGAATGAAATATTTACAATTAGCTCTCCTATTTGCATATCCACTAGTAGTCAACATGACTTATAATTTCCTACAACTTCTGAGAATTATAACTCATTTACAAAGACTGAAATGTGCTACAATACTAAACTTATTTCTAAGTAAAGCTACTCCATCAACGGATAGCCAAAGTGGTCTTATCCGTTGAGGCTACAAACACTAGATTTCTACTTAAGTGTTTTGTTTAACTTATCATCAAACTAATGCACATATACTCCTAACAATATCTGAATATTATTATTTAAATAATATTCCCAATAAGGATAATCTTTATAAAATAATTAAAGTAGAATTTTTAAAACTCATACTTGAAATGAATAATAAATAACAAAAGATATACTTGTACGAAAGTACGATCTTTATTTGAATAATTAAAAATAGTTTGATTATTATTCAAAACTATCGAATATACCTTATCTGATTAATAGTTATAGAAAATTATATATATATATTATTCTCGGGAACATCGACTCCCGGTTTAGAAAAATGTTCACCTTTGGGTCCCCTATACTAAGGGTATACGAAAATACTGTTTATCTCTAGCATAGGTATTATGCAACTTATAAGCATTTGAATTGATAATAGAATATCAAGATTACGAAACATGCATGCATATAAATGTCATATCACATGCTTCAATATATCGCAAGACTTTGCTAACAATAACCATGCACTTATCTCAAGATAATGCATCAATGTATTACATCACAACAACAGTATAACGGGTAGAAAACTTGCCTGAGTGACTGGTGATAAGTGGATTTTATATCCACTTGGAATGCTTTATTATATGCTTAAATTGGTGTTTTAAACTCAAGTTGTTGGTATTTTGATGTGTTTTTGTGTTATTGCATTTCAGGTATCAGTTATATGAAGAAATGAGATTTAAAAGGAAATATGATAAAAAGTTATCAGAATTGGAAGCCAAGGCCATTATCAAGTTGTAGAGAATCTCAATAGCTTCGCGTGGGCAGTTGAATCTCCTAATTCTGACGAGTAGAACTCAAGTTATGGCCAAAACAAGATTCATCAGAAATTTTTCCAAACAGGAGCTGAGCGTCTGCCCAGAGAGCTGAGCGGCCGCCCAGGAGAGCTTAGTGCCCACCCAGAGAGCTGAGCGGCCGCCCAAGGCGCGGCTGGTCGCTGATTTCACTGAAAAAGTCTTTTTTGAGTGGAATTTGATGATTTTACGGGCCCAGGTCCACTAGGGGCGTATATATACTTAAAAAAGGGTTTTCATCATCCGGGAAGATTGGGATACCAAGGAGAAGACCTAGAAGCACAGAACAACTCCGAAAAAGAAGATCTTGTTTTTAACTTGTGATTTTTTGAATTAGTTGTAACTTTGGATGCTCGTTTTCGTTCTTGTTGAACCTATATCTCGTTTATTCGTACTTTAATTATTATTCAGATTATTAAGACCTTATTTTATACCATACTTTCATATGAACCCATGGTGATGATGAGTTCTATTATGGGCTAATCGTTGTCATGGGGTTCTAGCGGATTTACTTATGGATTTTAATAAATAAATTGTTCTGATATCTTGGTGTGTGGTGATTGTATGATATCCTAGTATTGGTTGTGCTTATTCGTCTTATGTGCGTAGCTAACATATAAGATAGCGTGTTAATATCTATTGAAGCGACAGTGAATATAGAGGTTTAGAATTTTCCATGCTAACATAGGTTCATGTATGTGTATGCATGATTCGTAGGTAACTCTAACCGTTTTACTTGCCCTATATAATCAAGATAGATAACTTGTGCTTAAACCGTTATGTTGTCAAATTCTATAGACATATAGGGTCTCAATATAATTGGTGCCTATTCAGCTTCTATCTCTTTTGTGGATGTCTGGTAGAATGGTACTCGTGCAATGAAAGATGGCGTTTATCAGTTTCGTGTAATCTGATTAGTGTCATCACCATCACATGCTAAGGTTAAGAACAGTAAGGCTATTGAATAAAGTATTTAATGAAGTTAGAATCCCATGTTTGTCATATATAGTAATTCAACCTCAATTCTCTTAGTTAATGTTATTTAGTATAATCTCTTAGTTTAATAAAAACCCAATTTATTATTTGTCTTAGCATTGAGCGATAACCATACATTGTTGCATAGGTGCATAAATTGAACTTAACCTAAATCAGTCTCTGTGGGAACGAATCTGATTTATATCTTGTACTACTTACGAACGCGTATACTTGCGTGAATATTAGCGCGTGTTTTCGCCCTAACAAGTTTTTGGCGCCGCTGTCGGGGACTCGGTATTAATTCTTAGTTTATGTGCTTGTCATCAGTGGTCGTTAAAGTTCACTGACTCAGATTCTTTTACTTTCACGGTTTATTTGTTTGTGTTTCGGGTACTCATTACAATGGGAGATCCAGCAGCACGAACGAGAGCCTTGATGGAGTTCTCTCAACCCAGGATCAATGACATTCAATCTAGCATTATCCGTCCAGCTATCATAGCTAATACCTTTGAGATCAAGCCTGGCATAATTCAATGGGTACAGACTTCAGTCCAGTTTGGGGGTTCTCCAACAGAAGATCCCAATACACACATTAGGGATTTCATAGAGATCTGCGACACCTTCAGGTTCCATGGTGTATCTGAAGATGCTGTAAAGCTGAGACTGTTCCCATTCTCTCTGAGGGACAAGGCTAAGAGCTGGTTACACTCTCTACCAGCTGGTTCGATTACTACTTGGGAAGATCTTGCTAAGAAATTTCTTACTAAATTCTTCCCTATGGTGAAGACAGCTGCACTCAGGAATGCTATTACTCAATTTGCGCAGCAAATAGGAGAATCGCTATGTGAAGCTTGGGAGCGCTACAAGGAGATGCTTAGGAAGTGTCCTCATCATGGAATGCCTGATTGGATGATCATCACTTATTTTTACAATGGGTTGGGAGCACAGTCCAGACCCATGCTCGATGCAGCAGCAGGTGGAGCATTATGGGCAAAGAGCTATGAGGAAGCTTATGATCTAATTGAACTGATGGCTGCTAATGAATATCAGTATCCAACCCAGAGATTTCCACAGGGCAAGGTAGCAGGAGTTCTTGAAGTGGATACAGCTACGGCTATCACTGCTCAACTGAAGGTGTTGTCTATGAAGATCGATTCTCTGGCTAACTATGGTGTTAAGCAGATTACCAGTGTTTGTGAGCTGTGTGCAGGTCCGCGTGCGACAGAGCAATGTGATATATCTAGTGACTCAGCTCAGTTCGTGAGCAACTTTCAGAGATCGCAGCAGCCAGTTCCTGCCACTTATCATCCTGACAACTGGAATCATCCTAACTTCAGTTGGAGCAACAATCAAAATGCGATGCAACAGCCGTTCCAGCAGTTTGGAGCAAAACAATTCAACCCTCCTGGTTTTCAGCAACAAATTGCACCAAAACAACAACTCCAAATTCAATAACAAAATCATGATGCAGGTCTATCTTCGAATGAAAAATATGAATTGGAGGAGTTGAGGCTTATGTGCAAAAACCAGGCTCTTATATGCCAAAGCCAGGCAATTTCTATCAAGACTCTGGAGAACCAAATAGGGAAAATTTCCAATGCCTTATTGAATCGACCACCAGGAACGCTTCCTAGTGATATAGAAGCCAATCCAGGCAAGAAGGAAGTTGAAGAACAGGTGAACGCCATCACCTTAAGGTCTGTAAAGGTTGCAAGCCCCCAAATTCAGCAAGACGAAGAGCCTGAAAAGTCTCAAGTTTCAGAAAATGCAGTTGTTGCTGAAGAAGAAGTACGGAAGGAGCAGAGGTGGAACCAAGGAAGACTACTATGGAACACACTCCTCTTGAGGGTAATACAGGGGAGAAACAGATCTATCATCCACCTCCTTTTCCAAAGAGGCTGCAGAAGAAAAAGGTGGATAAGCAGTTTGAGAAGTTTTTGGAGGTGTTCAAGAAACTTCATATCAACATACCTTTCACTGAAGCTCTTGAACAGATTCCTAGCTATGTGAGGTTTATGAAAGGTATTCTCTCTCGAAAAGTGAAGCTCGATGACTTAGAGACCGTTGCTCTAACGGAGGAATGCAGTGTTGTGCTGCAGCAGAAGTTGCCTCCGAAGCTTAAAGATCCTGGAAGCTTCACTATTCCTTGTACCATCGGAAACTTGCCGTTCGACAAGTGTTTATGTGATTTAGGAGCTAGCATCAATCTTATGCCCTTATCTATCTTCAAGAAGCTTGGTCTGCCTGATCTGAAACCAACATACATGTCATTGCAACTAGTTGATCGTTCCATCGCTTATCCACGAGGTATAGTGGAGGATGTTTTGGTCAAGGTGGATAAACTCTTCTTCCCTGCTGACTTTGTAATTCTTGATTTCGAGGAAGATAAGAAGATTCCCATTATCTTGGGAAGACCATTCTTGGATACAGGATGAACTATGATCGATGTACAAAAAGGAGAGCTTACGATGAAGGTTCGCGATCAAAAGGTCACTTTTAATGTGTTCAAGGAAATAAATGTACCCACAGCTAAAGAGGAGTGCTTTAAAGTAGAGTGGGTCGACTCTATAGTAAATTCAGAGCTTGAGCAATTTCCAAAGTCAGAGACCTTAGAGAGATCCTTAATGGGGAAATCAGTTATTGATGACAAGGAAGGAGCAGAGCAACTGCGGGTTTTGAATGCACCTCCATGGAAGAGGAAGTTGGATTTGCCATTCGATTCTCTTGGGTTAGCAGAGCTGAAAATTTCTCAGGAGCGTTTTGAACCATTTATTCAAGAAGCTCCCACACTTGAGCTCAACCCTCTACCAGATCACTTGAGTTATGCATTCTTAGGGGCACCCCCTGACAAGGGGTTGAGATATATTTTTGATGATATAGAGGATGGCCGAACGGATCCTCTCGTGCCTTTAGAGGGTTCTTTTCATGTGCCACGGGCAGTTGATAGGACTGGTGTTGGTGATTCCCAGTATAGAAGACTGACTAGGCGTATGGAGGCCATGCATTTCATCCACCGATATTTTGCTGAAGATTTGACACACACTTTCGGTATTGTTGTCTGAGACACTGGTGGCGAGGTTGATTGGCCACCTGATCCTCCACCCGATGAGGGTGACTCTCCCGCTAACTAGGTATGCCTGAAATCCTTATTATTACCTTCAATGAGGACATTGAAAATTTTAAGTTTGGGGGTGATAATGTAAGGATTAGTAGTGTGTGTCCATATAGATTCATATAGATTCATATTGCATGTTTAGTTGTAGTTCATTCATATTTTTGCATGATTATTCATTTAGGACATATTTGTTTATTTTTATGTGATTTCATATAGTTCCATTTGCATGCATATTTAGCATGCATATTTAGCATGATCCCTTAAGATGAAATATGATATTTGATAAGTTGATGTTGATTTGAGTGTGGTGATGACGAATAGAGGGATGTTTAAGTCTTAATGAATTGATTTGCATGCTAGAAACAAATATTTTCATAAGTCTATAGGGTTGTTTTTTATCTAGGTCATGATCATACTTGTTTGTTATTGAGATTTAATAACTTGGTTATATTTAGAATTTATGATATTCTCGTAATGACGTAAAAACACTGATTTTTTTTATCTGGAGAAAAACTTGGATTTCATTGATAGTTGTTGTAAGGCTAGGCGTCAAATGGCTAGTAGCCGGCTCATATTTTTATGAGTAGTCTAGGCTTGAATGAGATGGAGCGAAACGTACTCATTCAGAAATTGTTGAAAGAAAAAAAAAGAAAAAAGAGAAAAAAAAAGTATGTGTTTATGCATAATTGATCAAGAGTGAGCTCTTTAATACTCGAGTTATTAAGTTCTAGGGGACTTTGTGCCTAGTGACCTAAGGCTTTTATAGTCTGGGATCTGCTAACCTAACGCTCGCTACATGGGTATTATTGCACAAGTCTTTTGGGACCTCATTCATTGCACGGTCAAATAAGCATCTTTGCTATGTGTTCAATAATAGTGTGAATCCTTGTATAACTCTAGTAGAAAGGAGGTGTTGTGAGTCATAATGCGTTTATTATCTATTCTGTTTATAAACTTTTGATTGTTTCGATGATAGATAAGTTATGGTTATTGATCTAGTATCGAGAGTATATCTGTTAAGCATCCACACACGCACATTTCTGGTTTATGAGTTGGTTTGCGGGATTTATTCAAGCTCTGTTTAAAGTCATTGCATTCTTAGAGGCATTGGATTATTCATTTGGTTATGGTTATTCTGAGGGGATCGATTGCATTATCATTTAGTTGCATTCACGTAGTTGCATTCATGCATTAGGTTTGTTTTGAGTCTGTTTATGCTTGAGGACAAGCATCGATTCAAGTTTGGGGGTGTTATAAGTGGATTTTATATCCACTTGGAATGCTTTATTACAAGCTTAAATTGGTGTTTTGGACTCAAGTTGTTGGTATTTTGATGTGTTTTTGTGTTATTGCATTTCAGGTATCAGTTATATATAGAAATAAGCTTTTAAAGGAAATATGATAAAAGTGATCAGAATTGGAAGCCAAGGCCATTTTCAAGTTGTATAGAATCTCAATAGCTTCGCGTGGGCAGTTGAATAGCCTAATTCTGACGAGTAGAACTCAAGTTATGGTCAAAACAAGATTCATCAGAAATTTTTCCAAACAGGAGCTGAGCACCCGCCCAGAGAGCTGAGCGGCCGCCCAGGAGAGCTGAGCGCCCGCCCAAAGAGCTGGGCGGCCGCCCAGAGAGCTGAGCGGCTGCCCAGAGAGCTGAGCGGCCGCCCAAGGCGCGGCTGGTCGCTGATTTCGTTGAAAAAGCCTTTTTTAGTGGAATTTGACGATTTTAAGGGCCCAGGTCCACTAGGGGCGTATATATACTTAAAAAAAAGGTTTTCATCATCCGGGAAGATTGGGATACCAAGGAGAAGACCTAGAAGCACAGAACAACTCTGAAAAAGAAGATATTGTTTTTAACTTGTGATTCTTTGAATTAGTTGTAACTTTGGATGCTCGTTTTTGTTCTTGTTGAACCTAGATCTCGTTTATTCGTGCTTTAATTATTATTCAGTTTATTAAGACCTTGTTTTATACCATGCTTTCATATGAACCCATGGTGACGATGAGTTCTATTATGGGCTAATCGTTGTCATGGGGTTCTAGCAGATTTACTTATGGATTTCTATAAATAAATTGTTCTGATATCTTGGTGTGTGGTGATTGTATGATATCCTAGTATTGGTTGTGCTTATTCGTCTTATGTGCATAGCTAACATATAAGATAGCGTGTTAATCTCTATTGAAGCGATAGTGAATATAGAGGTTTAGAACTTACCATGCTAGCATAGGTTCATGTATGTGTATGCATGATTCGTAGGTAACTCTATCCGTTTTACTTGCGCTATGTAATCAAGATAGATAACTTGTGCTTAAACCGTTATGTTGTCAAATTCTATAGACATATAGAGTCTCAATATAATTGGTGTTTATTCAGCTTCAATATCTTTTGTGGATGTCTGGTAGAATGGTAATCTGCAACGAAAGTTGGCGTTTATCAGTTTTGTGTTATCTGATTAGTGTCATCACCATCATATGCTAAGGTTAAGAACTGTTATTCCCAAGAAACTAACAATGAGATTTACAGAAGGGGGTTGAATGTAAATCTCAAAACTTTTTCAAGTTTTGAGCAGTTTCAAAGGCTAAGTATTTTGATGAACATTTGTGTGTGAATTGCTTTGGGCAGGTGCAGACAGTTATATATTCAAAACACAAATGTAAAGAACACAAAGGCTTTAAAAAAATTTCTGGTGGATTTGTTGTTCCACCAGAGATGTGTATTTCAGAAAATCTGTGATTCAAAAGAATTGATCACAGCTGCATCCTAGTACAAACTAGATGATTTTCTCTTTATGTTTTTCTAAACAGCTCTGGAAAATTCACACTCTAATTACTAGCTGTAACTTGGTTTATATATCACCAAGTTTACAAGTGAAGACAAAAGTACAAATACAATTAAATAGATTCTTCACATGTTTCTTCTTCATTTCTCTATCCAATGCGATCTAGGATAATCTGTGAATCTTTGAATACTTCCTTGTTTGCACCAAAATGGAAATGCTGCATTTTCTTGATTCCTCCAAGAGGCTACCACATTCCAATTGTCTATGTCAACCCATGTGCCTCTGTCAGCTTATGAATTGTCACTGTCAACTGCTATTGAACTGAGCATCCATTGAAGCTTTCATCCGTTGATGGCTTTATCCATTGATGCATTAGCAGTTGAAGCTTTATCCATTGATGGCTTTATCCGTTGATGGCTTTATCCGTTGATGCATTAGCAGTTGAAGCTTTATCCGTTGATGCACTCATCCGTTGATGAATGTTATCCGTTGAAGCTTTAGAGACATCCGTTGAAGCTTTGTTTCTCATCCGTTGAAGGCCTTTAATTTATCTGTTGATACTACTTCACTTATACAAAATTACAAGGCATGAAAAATTTACAATTAGTCCTCCTATGTGCATATCCACTAGTAGTCAACATGACTTATAATTTCCCATAATCATCTAAGAATTATAACTTAAATACAGAAACTGAAATGTGCTACAATACCAAACTTATTTCTAAGTAAAGCTACTCCATCAACTGATAGCCAGAATGGTCTTATCCGTTGAGGCTAGAAACACTAGATTTCTACTTAAGTGTTTTTTTTAAATTATCATCAAACTAATACACATATTCCTAAAAATCTCCCCCTATTTATGTCTACTATAATTGTAGGCATAAATTCGGGTTTAACTTGATGATAACAAAACACTTAACAAATATATCAACTGAAATCAAGTAGAAATTCAAAGTGCTGCAAAAAGTGTATGTACTGAGATAGAATTGAAGAATTACATTATTTCCAAGGATGCCCCTTTAGGCTGAGCATATTATTTTCTTCTCCTTTGATCCCTTGTTTTCTTCCCTAGCCTCCTGTCATTTTCCTCTACTTGGAGTTGGATTTGTCTGTAGAATTCAGCTTCATCTTCTTCACTGATGTCCAACTTAGATTGCATGTCCTTGAGAGTTTCATTACTGGCAATTTTGAGCTGGTCTTCAAGTATGAAAAATCTTCTGACTCATTTATTGTCTCTGAACTCCATCAACCGATGAGGTGATTTATGAATTGTAATTCCATGCTCAGGTATGAGTAATGTTCTAGGCAAGGAATTAGACTCCCACCAAGTTTTCCTTATGCTGGCAATCTTGTTGAGAATCTCAGTTTTGGCAGTCTCGGTAAAGCCAGAATCCCTTTTGATAGCTGAGTAGACTCTAACCAAGGTTGAATAGCCTTCATTCAGAATTCTTTGAAGAGGCCAAGTCATTTCCTCACTTCCTTTATACTTGAACACTAGCCTTTCCGGGAGCTGTTTGTATGCACTTATTCCCCTTACTTCCTCCAGCTCATCCAGATAGAGTTCAATATCGGTAAACTCTTTTATGTCATAAATGTGAACATAGTCATCCTTTGAGGCTTGTGGCTTAGGCTTAGGTTTATATTTCTGAGTGAATTTACTTGAGGTTAGGGGAGGTGTAGATTTGGATTTTTATTTCAGTTTCTTTGGTGGTGGAGAGGTAGTTAGGAAGGTAGGCAAGTTGATGGTGTCCCAATCAATAGGTTCCTCTTTAGGGATGATTGGTTCACCATGGACATTTATACTAGGATCAGCAATAAAAGGTTCAGGAATGGAAGGTAGTGGTTTAGATTTTGATTGGGTTTCTTCAGTGTCATCTCCACTCTTCCTTTTTGCATTGGCCTTCCTTCTGTTCCCTTTCTGCCATTCCTTTATTTCCTCCACACTCTCACCAAGCACATTCCCCATATCCACATTTCTGCTTTCAATCTAGTCTTCTTCACTCTTGTCTTCAATCTTCTTCTTTTCTTCATCCTGACTTGACTTTAGCTATTTTTCAAGCTTTACTTGTGCTCTTTTGTCAGCCTTCAGCTTTTTAGCTTCTTCCTTTAACCTCATGGTTTCTTCCCTCTTGGCTTTAGAGGATTTGGGATGTCCTTGCATCACACAGATACTATTTCCCTCTCTATAAATGATAGCCATATTCATTTTTTCCACTACATCATTGGTCTCTTTGTGTTTTATGATGCTGCCACCCAAAATTTTGTCTTCATCAGGTTTTGGAAGAGGAAAATCTACTTCCTTTAATTGACTAAATTTTAGAGGGTTCTTTGTAGAGTCACTGTTGAATCTAGTGGATGACTTGAGTACCATGGATTTCAAATTCCTGAAGGAAGTTTCTCCAACCTTATTCCTCCTTACTGGCTTGAGCTCCATAATGATTGGCTCAACCTTTGTGCTATGTTTCACATATAATGATTTTGAGGTTGTAGAGCCAAACACCTGTTGCATCCTTTCATCAATTTGTCTCATTTGCTCTTTCACCTTCATCTCAGCTGCTGCTAGCTGGATTAGATCAATTCCATCAAGCTTTCCTTTGATTTGAAGTGTTGAAGAAGTAGTGATGGCAGGAACTAGCACTTTGGATATTTGAATGTTTGTAGATGGCTCCCCTCCCCCTTCTTTATTCTCCCCCTTTTTGTTATCATCAAGGAGAGGACTCAAGCCTTGTGCTTTAGCCAGTTGCATGCGTAGACTTGTCTGAGACTGTTGATTTTGAAGAATGGTGACCACAGAATTTTTAATGACATGAACTCGGTCCTCCAACTTGGCCAGCCTCTTTTCAGCATCTGATTCTCTTTTTAGTCTCAGTAACAAGTCCTGCATGGTACCATAGGGCATGACCGAATCCAGCTTCTCAGAATTGTAGGACTTTAAGTCAGCTATATCCTTCTTGAGCTCATCCACACTCAGATTCTGCCTTAATTGTTGTAGCTTCATGAGATGTAGAGAATCTAGGTGGGCTTGAAGAAGAGCCTTGGTACCAGCATTGGAGGTGTTTTGAATGGCTCTTTGGATTGACATGATTTGTTTGACTAAGGAGACATTGAATTGTCCTGGTGGTGACTCCTTTGTCAATGTCCATTCAGGTAAATCTGGAATAGAACTTGGGCCTTCATCTCCCCCTAAGTTCATGCTTCCATCAAATGAAACAGAGTCATCATCATTAGAATTTACTCCAAAATCTTCAGATGGCTCACCAGCTGTAGAAGGCATCAAGTTGACAGCAGCTTTATCCCTTTGTAGAGATTCTGAAGTATGCACTAGGTTTAAAGTCTTTTCTGCCTCCTCATTGCCCTGAGTAGCCAACAATTGTTAGGCTGACACAGGATGAGTAAAAGTGTTAGCATCCAAGGAAATGTTATCAATTACAGCTTTGTAATGTTGCTGAAATTGTCTTTCCTTTTCAGCATCATCCATAATCATTGACTCATTGGCAATGGCTGGATCCACCCTTATACCTTCTGTACCTGCTTTTCTCTCAATTTCTCTCTTTTCTTGCATCAGGGGCTCCCCCTGGCTCACACTCCTCACACCCTCACCCTCACCTACTAAGGTGGCACTCCTCTCACTTTCTTTTGCCATGCTGGAAGAAATAACATGCATATTTAGACTCTCAAGCTCTCCTTTTGCCTAGGAGCAACCCATCCTCTCACTCAAATTTTCACTCCCTTCCCTCAATCCTAGAAGTGATTGTACAGTAACCATGTCCTCTACACTTGGAATTGATTCAGTTATTTGTGTAGAGACTATCAACGGATAGGGAGTATCCGTTGAAGTAGGAACTGATGGTATCAACGGATAACTGTTGTTAAGCTTATCCGTCGAAGAACAACCACTTGTCAACGGATGAGAAATATCCGTTGAAGAAGGAAAAGAAGTAGAAATTGAAAGTGACATGATTGTTGAATCTGTGTGGATTGATTTTAATTTAGGGGACACAGATTCTTCAACCAAATCTGAAAGAATTGGCTGATGATCCAACAAATCATCTAAAAGATGATGATCACCAGTATTTGAGTGGGGCTCCTCCCTGAGTTGTAAAGAGGGAGAATCAGGAATTAATGTGAATATCATGTCCACATCCAGAGATGGTGATGGAGAATTTGGTGATTGATGTGTGTCAATTTTGAGAGAATGGGGCTGTGACTCCACATTTGTTGGAGTCACATCAAGCTGAATTTGAGAAGGCATAGATACAGGTGGGTGTATCTGTGCAGTGTGTGCACCCTGTGTGGAAACTGAGGTTTTGATCATCTTTCTTCTTGTAAAGGCTTTTACAGGTGAGTGTGTGGCTTCAGTATCCCTCCCTCTTTTGTTCTGTGTCCCTGGTTGGGGACTATTTTCAATAGCTACAACCTTTTGGGAGGATGCAACTAGGGATGAGTTTGAATCATTTTCAACCACCACAGTCTTTTGAGAAACTGTGGCTTGGCTAGCTGGGGTACCCCTCACCTCTCCTACCTTATCCTGGGGGGTTTCTTGATGTTCACCCCTCACCACTCACACCCTGTTCACTCCACTCAGGGTTTATGGTAGTTGTTACAACTGTTGTCTTTTGAGAAACAACAGAGGTGGCTTTCTTTGACTTTGGTCTTAAAACTTTAGGTTTGGTGGCTTTGGTAGGAATCTGTTGGGACAAGGACACAGATTCCATGGCCACACTTGAAGGCAAAGAAATAATGGGGTTGGAAGTAGTAGGAGTTGAAGAAGTATTTACCTCACTTACCTGAGGTGCATTCATTATTGGTAAATATACCAATGACACCTGATTGTTGAGGTTAATTCTCAAAAGGTCTGCAAGGACCCTTTTCTCTTGTGCCCAGCATTTGAGTTTATTACTCTCATTGGTTATGACCAAACCTTCAGCAACATGGTTAGCCAATAACATAAAGAATCTAGCATAGTAGATGTTATGAAGTCTATTAGCTTTGTTACCTAACCTAGTACCCAATTCTAGCATGACATAGTTACTAAAATTAAAATACCTATCAGAAACTAGCATATAGAGCATATTAACTAGAGATGAAGTTATTGTATCAAAATTACTAATTTTCCTAGAGAAAACCTTGATAAAGGCATCACCAAGAAAACTCCATTCTTTCCTAAGGCCTTTTCTTCTAATACTCCCTAAACTAGCAGAATCAAAAGAATAGCCTACGGAATCTAACATGCTAGATACATCATTATCAGTGTGTGGTGTCATGGCATTATTCTCAGGTAGTTTGAAACAGGACTGTATATCATCACAGTTAATACAGTAATCTTTACCTTTGAGAGTGAAAGAGATGGTCATATCAGTGGGGTTGAACTCGGCAGTTGTCCAAATCTCCTCAATTACCTCACAGTAAATAGTTGGGGCTTCCAGCATTGCATAGCTTAGTTTGCAATTTTTGATGAAGTCCATCATCTGGTGATAATCTGAGTGGGCTTCATTCTTTTCCACCAAAGCTACGAAATTGTTTTTCTCATAGACAAATCCAGACTGGGACATTATCTTTACTACTGGTGCCATTGTAGTGGGTAGAGGTTGCAGAGAAAAGTTGAGAGTTTTGGAAAAGAAAGAGAGTAAAAGCTTTTGAAAAATTGCAAGAAAGCGTAAAGTGAGAATAAAAATTCAAGGGGCTTTTATACTTTCTCAAATTAAAACGTAATGATTAAACAATATTTTTAAGTAAATTACAGCCGTTTGAGAATAAAGAAAACTGTATGAATTCTAAAAACTGCCTTTAATACAAATACATACAACTGTGTATATATATATGTATCAACGGTTACGTAAAAGAATCAACGGTTGTGACTTACTTAAAACAACTGATGTGACACTTCAACGGATGAGGTAAACATCTATCCGTTGAATATTAACACAATTTTATCCGTTGAAGAATAAAATTACCAGAAATGTATTTGTCTTTCAACGGATAATGAACATCCGTTGATAGAACAATTTTGGCTTTCAACGGATAGAGAATATCCATTGATAGAATAAACTTTACTTAAAGCCAACCTTGTTCAAATTCATTTCAGGCTTCAAAACAAATTATAATAAGGGCATGAATTTATGAATAATTAAGCATACCTAGCTCACTTACTAATCTTGTGAATGTTGATTCATCAAGTGGCTTGGTAAATATGTCTGCAATCTTCTTTTCACTTGGAACAAAATGAAGTTCCACTGTACCATTCATCACATGTTCCCTTATGAAGTGGTACTTGATGTCAATGTGCTTGGTTCTTGTAATAACCCCAATTTTTGGAATTTTTGAAACCCTTATGAATTGTGATTTTGCTGATTATGCTGAATAAGAAAACTTTTCATACCACACTATGTAGGGGTTCTTTTATTGTTATTCTGAGATCTTATTAGTACTCTATATGGTATATAAGTGTATGTAAAGATCGTCAGAATCCAAATTCGAATACTTTGATTTTTCCCAAAAATCCACCAGATACCGAAAGAATTGAGTATAAGGTAACAGGATAAAAAGGATTTAAATTCAAGGATTATAAGAGAGGATCATAAAAGGAATATAATGTATTGAGAAAGGTTAAGGAGACCCAAGTAATAAGATCCCGGGTATGATCCCTCAAATGATAAACGAAAACGAAAGTTAGGCGAACCGTATAACAGATCACCGGTCATTAGCCAAGTAATTAGGAGCTAATCAAAGAGGTTAGTGATGATGATGTCACCACACCAACAAGAAGAGGACAAGTGTGGGTGGATGACATGGGAGGATGACATAAGCATGACCAAAAAGGAAGGAAGGTTGGTTGATTATAAACCACACAAAAATTCACCATGGTTAAAAGGTAATAAAACAAAACAAAAGTGGATCAACCAAGCCAAACAAATCAAAAACACAAAAACACAATTTGACTCCCATTTTCTTCAAGAAGCTCTCGGCTTCTTTCTTAAGAAATGGGAAGTCCAAGCTCCTCCACTTGCTAATTTATAAGGTAATTATCCTAGCTTCTCCTAGTTAAGTTACATACTTCCTAGGAATCTTAGCTTCAAAATCCTTTCCTAGCATTTCCTATAAATCATTCAAGAAGATGGTGAATAGTACTTTCTTGAAATTAATTTTTGTGTTCTTGATTTCTTTGAAAGATCAAGCTTGTAGGAAGTTAGATCAAGGCTTCTTAAGGCTTCCTAGCTACTCTAATCACTCCAAGGAGGTATAACCCCTCCAAACCCTAACTTTACTTTGAGCATTAGGTTTGGTTTTGTTTTTTATGGTTCATGAGCGTCATGGTTGTTGTGTATTTAGAGATTGGTTGGTTTTGTGATGCTTTTGGAATGGTAAATCATGGAATTTAGTTAATGAACTTAAGTAAGCTTTTAGTTCATGATTGAGAAGTAGTATAAAGTGGAAACCTTGAGATGTTGGGGCTGTTGTAGTAGTATATGGATGAAGTTTGGTTGTAACAATGATTGTGGGTTGATTGTGGATTGAATTGGAGTAGTATAAAATTTGGTAATCGCGTAAACATAGCTGTCGTAATGCCCGATTTACTTTAGACTGTTTTTGTTCTTAACATCAGGACCCGTGAACTCACTGTTAGGTTTTGACCATTGTCATGATTAGATAGTTCATGTTACGAGCTTCGTTTTGATATGTAGTTCGTTTGAATCTGATGTACAATTTAGGAGAAACGACCGTTTTAAGTAACGGCGCTTCGCGACCGAACCATTACCCCTCGCCTTACTTTGAAACCTTGGTTAAGGACCTTAAATGACTAATTGGGGTATGAAAAAATTATGTTAAGTGGATTAGGCAGTTGGTAAGGTACTCGCGAAAGAATCGCCTTAAAACTCTTAATGGTTAATTTATTAAAAATGGTGGAGCCGAGGGTACTCGAGCGACTTAAGTGAATCGTTAAGCGCGAAAGCGAATGTTAGGGGTCTAATTGGTTAAAGTCTAGTTTCTTAAGCGACCGGGGTTTAATTCCGACTTATGTTGTTGTTCATAGGTTATCGGACCCACTCTAAGCTTAAGTCTATCCGGGAACACTCAGGCAAGTTTTCTACCCGTTATACTGTTGTTGTGATGTAAAAATATGTATATGTATTATCTTGTGATAAGTGCATGATTGTTATTAGCAAATTTTGCGATATATTGGAGCATGCTGATATAGTATATATGCTTGTCTGTTTCGTAATCTTGATATCTAATTATTGATTCAAATGCTTATAAGTTGCATAATACCTATGCTAGAGATAAGCAGTAGTTGCGTATACCCTTAGTATAGGGGACCCAAAGGTGAACATTTTCTAAATCGGGAGTCGATGTTCCCGAGTATAATATATATATTTATTTATTTATTTATATATATATAGATATAGTTTTCAAAACTATTAATCGAATAAGGTTTATTCGATAACTTTATTTTATTTAATGAATATTATTTTGAATATTCATTCGAGGACTTATGACTCCGCTTCTTTTATTAAATAATATTCTTTATTTTATTAAAGAATAATGTTTCGATAATCAAACTTATTTCGATTATTCAAATAAAGATCGTACTTTCGTATAAGTATATCTTTGGTTATTTATTATTCATTTCAAGTATAAGTTTTAAAACTTCTACTTCAATTATTTTTATAAGAATTATCCTTGTGGGAATATTATTTAAATAATAATATTCAGATATTTTCTAATATATCGGGACTGATTTATTTTATTAAATCAGCATTACTCCAAACATTCTTAAAAATGTTTTCGAGTCTTCAAAATGATTTTAAAAGTTAAAGCGGATCCCAAAACTCGTTTTCAAATTTAAGATCTTCCTTTCGAAGGGGATTTAAATACTCGCTCAAAAATCTGAGGGATCCGGCTCCGTGATGTATTCTTATATTCGCAACAAGGTTGCTGTTTTGATAAAAGAGTTTTTGATTACTTACCCAACACTCGGGAAGTAAAATTCTTGGAATAAGTTAATCCATTAACAGGCATCTCCTGGGAAATATCGGTGAGTTTTTCTTTCCAACTAGATGCGACTTCTTGGTGGAGTGGTATCAACAAGTTCCTACTTGGGGAAAGGGGAGACGAGCTTTACGTTTCAGAGTCATGGATTTCATCTGAACTAGGAGTGGTGTAAGTGGTCGAGTGGCGCCGGCCCAGCCTTATTTATTGGCCCAAATGGCCCGGAAGTTCCGCTAAGACGGTCCATTCCTTAGGAGTCCAGGGTTCGGTTGACAAGTAAATCCGACTGTTCTCCTCTACATGTGGAAAATGGTGGGGTTGCACTACTGTGACTGATCATCGTAAGTGGTCTTCCTGGCGCGGCAAACTCCCGTAATAAGTTCATCATCCAATTGGATATTTCTGCAACACTACCCAGAGCACTTCGATAGAAAGGCTACGGCTGGGCGATTGTTGAGTGTTGGCAGGGTCGAATTTTTAAAATGATGTTTTCATCAAATGAAGTATCTCGTAACTTCATTTCATTTTGATGATATTTCAAAGATTGATTCTATACAAGTTTTGTCGTGTAGATTCATCTATGGGATGAACTATTTATACCTTGAACGGTGGTAGTTCAAGTAGTATTCGGAAAAAGATATAAGTATATTGGAGTATCTTGTAACTTCATCTTTTCAACTTATATCTAGTTAATGATTATCCTATGAATGACAAAGGTTTTCAGAAAAATGTTGAGACAAGGTTAAATATATGAGATCACCTTGCAACGATATTTTTAAACAGTTATAAACTGGAACTCTGTGTATATTATACATGTCAGAGGATTTCAAAGATTATGAAAAGTATATATGTATATATATACTGAATATTTTGCGACTTGGTCGCGTTAAGATATCAACTTGGTTCATTTCTTCTTGACCAAGACTTTCATGAGTACTATGAGAATGCTCATATATTGTTAATTATTATACATATTATTTCGGTGGGCTTGTTGCTCACCCTTTCTTTCTTCTTTCATCACACAACAACAGATAGACAAGATGAACAGGACCAAGCTCCCAATTCGTGAGCGGTTAGGAAATGTTCCGCAGTTTCCTGTAGGCGTTGATGCCTTTGTAGCTGAGGTAGGAGCTCCCAATAGGCTAGGCTTTAAACTTTTGTTGTGCCAGACTTATGTATAATTATGAATTTTAATAATGGCAAGGAATATGTAAATTTATTCAGAAACCTTTTGAGGTGTAATGGCTTATAATTGTGGAATAAAATGACTTGTGTTATTTTTGGTACTCATCTTTGAGACTATAACTTGTGGTGTGTGTGTGTGTATTGTGGGGTCACAGTACGCAGTAGTTGGTTGTTATTAAAATTAAGTATTATTAAGGGAAATGGATCTCGTGACAACCCGGATCCCTGACCCCGGATTCGGGGGTGTTACAGTTCTTGAGTGTTGCACTAGATTTTCAGTAATGGCAATGGCACTTGTGTTGTCACAGAATATAGGAATTTTGTCAATAGTTAGCCCATATTCAAATAGTTGATTCCTCATCGACAGTATCTGTGCACAGCAACTACCAGCAGCAATGTACTCAGCTTCAGCTGTTGATGTAGAAACAGAATATTACTTCTTGCTGAACCATGACACAAGCTTATTCCCTAGAAATTGACAGGTGCCAGTTGTACTTTTCCTGTCTATTTTGCAACCTGCATAATCTGCATCTGAGTAGCCAATTAGATCAAAACCAGACTCTCTAGGGTACCAAATTCCTAGATTTGGTGTCCCTTTGAGATATCTGAAAATTCTTTTAATAACCACTAAGTGAGATTCTTTAGGGTCAGCTTGAAATCTAGCACAGAGACATGTAGAAAACATTATATCAGGTCTACTAGCAGTTAAATATAGAAGTGAGCCAACCATGCCTCTATAACTTGTAATGTCCACAAGCTTTTCAGCCTTGTTTAATTCAAGCTTGGTGGCAGTGGCCATGGGAGTTTTTGCAGATGAACAATCCATTAAGTCAAACTTCTTTAAAAGATCATAAATATATTTAGTTTGACTAATGAAAATTCCACCACTAACTTGTTTAACTTGTAAACCAAGAAAATAAGTTAGCTCTCCCATTATGCTCATTTCATATTTACTTTGCATTAACTTAGCAAACTTTTTACAAAGCTTATCATCTGTAGAACCAAATATAATATCATCTACGTAGATTTGAACAATTATTTTAGGGCCATTAACATTTCTAAAGAAAAGAGTTTTGTCAACAGTACCTCTTGTGAAGTAATTATCTAGAAGAAATTTTGGCAAAGTCTCATACCAGGCTCTAGGTGCTTGCTTTAGTCCATAGAGTGCTTTCAACAGATAATACACATAGTCTAGAAAATTTGGATCTTCAAATCCTGGAGGTTGGCTTACGTAAACTTCTTCCTCCAATTTTCCATTCAGAAAAGCACTCTCGACATCCATTTGATAGACTTTGAAATTGGCATGGGCTGCATAGGCTAGAAAGATTCTGATGGCTTCAAGTCTTGCAACTGGAGCAAATGTCTCATCAAAATCTATTCCTTCTTGTTGAGAATAGCCCTTGGCAACCAATCTGGCTTTATTCCTTATGACAATTCCATTTTCATCCATCTTGTTCCTGAATACCCATTTTGTGTCAATAGAGCTCTTGTTCTTTGGCTTGGGTACCAGCTTCCATACCTTGTTCCTCTCAAATTGGTTTAGCTCTTCTTGTATTGCTAAAATCCAATCTGGATCCAATAGAGCTTCTTCCACTCTCTTAGGTTCCTCCTATGATAGAAAACTACTATATAGAAATTCATCTTGAGTAGCCCTTCTAGTCTGCACCTTAGATGTTGCATCACCAATGATCAATTCAAAAGGATGATTCTTGGTCCATTTCCTTTGAGGTGGTAGATTAGCTCTAGATGAGGTTGCCTCAGCATTGTCATGATGTGAGATAGAGTGTTAATTGGTTGAAACTACCCCTGAGTTACTGATCCTTTGAAAGGAATTGGGAGTTCTATCAACTGATGAAGTGAATTGATTATCCGTTGATAGACTATGATCAACGGATGCTTCATTATGTACTTCAACGGATGATGCACTTTGTCTTTCAACGGATGCTGCATTACTTCTATCAACGGATGCTGAATTATGACTTTCAACTGATGCAACATTTTGTGCATTATCGAAAGGCAGATTTTGAATTCTTTTCGAGGTGCCTTCTCCATCATTCTCATCTTCACTATCATCACAATATATCTCAATGTTGTCAAATTTGAGTCCTTCATGATGTCCCTCATCTGTTAGTCCATCAATCTTTTTATCATCAAACACAACATACATAGATTCCATAACAATGTTGGTTCTTAGATTGTAGACCCTATATGATTTTCCAGCAGAATAACCAACAAATATTCCTTCATCAGCCTTTGCATCAAACTTCCCTTTGTGATCAGGTTGATTCCTTAGAATGTAGCATTTGCAACCAAAGACATGAAGAAAGTTTAAAGTTGGTTTTCTTCTCTTGAACAATTGATAGGGAGTCATGCCTTTTGCCTAATTGATTAGAGAAATATTCTGAGTGTAACATGCACAGTTAACAGCCTCAGCCCAAAAATATGTTGGGAGTTTTGACTCTTCAAGCATTGTTCTTGCAGCTTCAATTAGTGATATGTTCTTCCTTTCCACCACACCATTTTGTTGTGGAGTCCTTGGAGCTGAGAACTCATGCATGATCCCATTTTCTTCACAGAACAACCTCATGGTAGAATTCCTGAACTCAGTTCTATTGTCACTCTTGATATTCCTTACTTTGAAATCTGGATGATTGTTGACTTGCTTGATGTGATTGATAATGATTTCACTAGCTTCATCCTTTGATCCAAGAAAGTAGGTCCGTGAAAACTTTGAGAAGTCATCTACAATCACTAGGCAATATCATTTCCTTGAAATTGACAATACATTGACTGGTCCAAAAAGATCCATGTGTAGCAGTTGTAATAGTTCATCAATTGTTGATTCAAGCTTCTTACTGAATGATGCTCTCTTTTGCTTTCCTTTCTGAAAAGCATCACACAGTCCATCCCTTGAGAATTCCACTAGAGGCATTCCTATAACTAAGTCCTTTTTGACTAGATCATTCATTGTCTTGAAATTCAAATGGGACAGCTTCTTGTGACATAACCAACTTTCATCTGGACTTGCTTTGCTGAAAAGGAAAGTAATTGATTCTGCATTTGTAGAGTTGAAGTCATCCAAGTACACATTCCCTTTTCTAACTCCAGTTAGAACCACTTTGTTGTCCTTCTTACTTGTGACAACACAGGCTTCAGAATTGAAGGAAACAGTATTCCCTCTGTCACATAGTTGACTGATGCTCAATAGATTGTGTTTGAGACCATCAACTAATGCAACTTCATCAATGATGACATTTTCTTTTGAGATCAAGTCATATCCCATAGTGAACCCTTTGCTGTCATCTCCAAAGGTTATGCTAGGGCCAGCTCTCTCCTTGAACTCTGTGAGCAGGGTGAAATCTCCTGTCATGTGCCTTGAACAACCACTGTCCAGGTACCATAGATTCCTTCTTTTTCCCTGCACACAAAAATCAAGTTGATTTTGGTACCCAAGTTTCCTTGGGTCCAGCCTTGTTAGTCTTTTTCCTAGACTTCATACCTCCTGCATCTTTTGACTTAGGTTACTTTGGGTCAACCTTGGTCTCAGATGTAGTTGGTTGAAGTGTCGAGTTAGTCACAGAATTATTTAGCACATTTGGTTGAATTTGATAAGGCATAGATTGTGTAAACATATTATTCCATATAGGCATGTTGTATGGCATTTGAGGCATACTGAATGCAGCAAAATAAGGATTATTAACATATGGCATGTTTGCAAAATGTGCATGAGATTTCTGTTGAGACATAACAGGCATAGCATGCAGAGGTGACATAGACATGTTAGGCATGGAAGGAGTTAAAGGCATGGGAGCATTCTTAACAGACTTGCGGTTAGCAGATAGATGATTAACACTTTTACAATGCACACAACTTTTTCTAGGAGCATACTTATCAGGTGTGTAATTGTTATGTTTGTTAATCCCTACCTTCCCATTTCTGTTAGATTTCCTTTTAGTTTCCTTTTTATCCTCAACCATCTTAAGCCTATTTTTCAACTGATCTAAAGTCATGTGTCCTATATTCACCTTACTGGCATCTTTGGATGTGCTAGCTTCTTCTTTGACAAAGTTCTTGGAAGTTGAACCAAACTTCTTATTGAGATTTTTCAAATTGTTCTTTTTAGAATCACTTGCATGTTTTGATTGATGAGCCTTCAACGGATGCTCCATTTCTTCCTTCAACGGATAACTTTCATCATCCGTTGATTCCACATCCGTTGACAATCCATCAATTAATTCTACTTCTTTTTTGATTTTCTTCCAGGCATTCTCACAGAGTGATTCAATTCCCTGAACCTTGACAATCTGAGCACTAACATCCCTAGATCCAGGCCTTGATTACATCTTGTTCACATTCTAATTATTTAGAAAGAATTTCTACTTTCTTAACAGATTATTCTAGTTCACTCTCAACAGATAAGCATTTGATTTTAATCTTTTCAAGCTCAATTACCTTACCCTCTAACACAGCATTCCTATCACTTAAAAACAAATTATTCTCTTTAATTCTTGTGTTTTCTTTAGCTAGTGATTTAAGGGAAACAAGCAAATGATATAATTCATTGGACATATCATTTATAGCTTCATTGCATTCAATCTTAGAAAGCTGAGAGAGGTCAGTAGTAATTACCTGGTTGCTTGATAAACTAGTTTCATTTTCATCAGAATTAGCCATCAGGGCTAGGTTGACATATTCCATATCATCATCTTCATTGGCTCCATCAGCTGCCCAGTCATTTTCCTGAGTCAGAAAAGCCCTTTCCTTTTGTTTGAGCAATTCGAAATATTTCTTTTTGTAATCCACTTACTCAAATTTCTTCTTTTCAGAAGTTGGCTTTCTGCACTCACTTGCAAAGTGTCCACTTGTACCACAGTTATAACACTTGAACTTAGACTTGTCCACCATGTTCTTGTTTGGCTTAGTGGCTCTAGTGTTTTTCCTGAATTTCATCTTTGCAAATCTTCTGGACAGAAAGGCCAGATGTTCATCAACATCATCAGAGTCATCTTGACTGGAACTATCTTCAACCTCAGCTACTTGCTCCTTTCCCTTGCTTGATTCTGATTTGATTGTGCCAATTTTGAGACTTGGCATTGTCTTTTCTTCATTCCTGGCTTCAGTCTTCTCATTGTCAGCTACAAGTGCAACTGATCCACCTTTTCTCTTTCCCTTTTCCAACAGCTCATCTTGCTCCATCTCAAGTTCATAGGTCTTCAAAATTCCATATAATCTTTCAAGTGTGAAGTCCTTATAATCTTGAGAATTCCTTAGTGAAACAGTCATGGGCTTCCATTCCTTTGGTAGAGACCTCGGAAATTTTAAGTTGGAATCCTTGACTTGGTACACTCTGCCATACAGCTTCAATCCATTCAACAGTTTCTGAAATCTATTGAAGGTATCATTTAGTGATTCTCCTTCTTCAAAATGAAAGTATTCATACTGTTGAATGAGAAGCTGCATTTTGTTTTCTCTGACTTGTTCAGTACCTTCACAGATAAGTTGCACAGTATCCCAAATTTCCTTAGCAGTTTGGTTGTTAATGACATTATCAAACATATCTTGATCTAAGCCATTAAACAAAATGTTCATGGCTTTCTTGTCCTTGTGAACCTCTTCAATATCTTCATCAGTCCATTCTGCTTTTGGCTTGGGAATAGACTGTCCAATAGCAATTGTGGCAGTTGCAGCTGTGGATACCTTGTGAGGGATGTGAGGACCATTTTCAATACAGTTGATGTAGCTTTCATCTTGAGAGAGAAGATGTAGATGCATCTTCACTTTCTAGTGATGATAATTATCTCTTTCCAGGATTGGAATCTTTACACCAAAATCCTTCTTACTCATGATGTTAGTAGAATAGATCTTTAAACTCTTTGTAAGTTAAGAGCTTGCTCTGATACCAATTGTTATTCCCAAGGAACTAACAATGAGATTTACAGAAGGGGGGTTGAATGTAAATCTCAAAACTTTTTCAAGTTTTGAGCAGTTTCAAAGGCTAAGTGTTTTGATGAACATTTGTGTGTGAATTGCTTTGGGCAGGTGCAGATAGATATATATTCAAAACACAAATGTAAAGAACACAAAGGCTTTAAAAACTTTTCTGGTGGATTTGTTGTTCCACCAGAGATGTGTATTTTAGAAAATCTGTGATTCAAAATATTTGATCACAGCTGCGTCCTAGTACAAACTAGATGATTTTCTCTATATGTTTTTCTAAACAGCTCTGGAAAATTCACACTCTAATTACTAGCTGCAACTTGGTTTATACATCACCAAGTTTACAAGTGAAGACAAAAGTACAAATACAATTAAAAAGATTCTTCACATGTTTCTTCTTCATTTCTCTATCCAATACGATCTAGGATAATCTGTGAATCTTTGAATACTTCCTTGTTTGCACCAGAATGGAAATGCTGCATTTTCTTGATTCCTCCAAGAGGCTACCACATTCCAATTGTCTCTGTCAACTCATGTGCCTTTGTCAGCTTATGAATTGTCACTGTCAACTGCTATTGAACTGAGCATCCGTTGAAGCTTTCATCCATTGATGACTTTATCCGTTGATGCATTAGCAGTTGAAGCTTTATCCATTGATGGCTTTATCCGTTGATGGCTTTATCTGTTGATGCATTAGCAGTTGAAGCTTTATCCGTTGATGCACTCATCCGTTGATGGATATTATCCGTTGAAGCTTTAGAGATATCCGTCGAAGCTTTGGTTCTCATCCGTTGAAGGCCTTTAATTTATCAATTGATACTACTTCACTTATACAAAATTACAAGGCATGAAATATTTACAATTAGCCCTCCTATTTGCATATCCACTAGTAGTCAACATGACTTATAATTTCCCACAATCATCTTAGAATTATAACTTAAATACAGAAACTGAAATGTGCTACAATACCAAACTTATTTCTAAGTAAAGCTACTCCATCAACTAATAGCCAGAATGGTCTTATCCGTTGAGGCTACAAACACTAGATTTCTACTTAAGTGTTTTGTTTAACTTACCATCAAACTAATACACATATTCCTAACAAGAACAGTAAGGCTATTGAATGAAATATTTAATGAAGTTAGAATCCCATGTTTGTCATATATAGTAATTCAACCTCAATTCTCTTAGTTAATGTTAGTTAGTATAATCTCTTAGTTTAATAAAAACCCAATTTGTTATTTATCTTAGCATTGAGCGATAACCATACATTGTTTCATAGGTGCATAAATTGAACTTAACCTAAATCAGTCTCTGTGGGAACGAATCTGATTTATATCTTATACTACTTGCGAACGCGTATACTTTCGTGAATATTAGCGCGTGTTTTCGCCCTAACAACTGGGGGTGGTAAAAGGCCTGGGACGAGTCTGATAACCTATAAACAACATATAAGTTGGAATTAAACCACGGTCGCTTAAGAAACTATTCTTTAACCAATTAGACCCTAACGTTCGCTTTTGCGCTTAACGATTCACATAAGTCGCTCGAGTACCCTCGGCTCCACCATTTTTAATAAATTAGCCGTTACGAATTTTAAGGCGACGCTTTCACGAATACCCTACCAACTGACCCTTTAACCTTGCTTAATTATTTCATACTCCAAATAATCATTTAAGGACCTTAACCAAGGTTTCAAAGTAAGGCGAGGGGAAATGTTTGGTTCGCGAAACGCCGTTACTTAAAACGGTCGTTTCTCCTAAACCGTACATCGGATTCAAGCGAACCACATATCAAAATGAAGCTTACGACACAATATTTCTAAACATGGAAAAGTCATAGATTCAATAGTTAGCTTTCTGTCCCTAATACTAAGAACAAGCAGTTGTATAAAAATGGGCATTACGACGGCTATGTTTACGCGATTACCAAGTTTTAACCACTTCAAATCAATCACAAACCAACTCACAATCAACATTACAACCAAAATCCATCCAAACTTCATTACATCAGTCCCAACATCTCAAGAATTTCCAATTTATACTACCCCAAACATGAACTACTAGCTATACTTAAGTTCATTAACCAATAACCAAGATTTACAACTCAAACTCATTACAAATCTAACCAAACTCTAAATATACATGAACCATGCTTCCCATGAACTATACCAATCATAACAAGCTCTAAATATTCAAAAGTAAGGCTAGGGTAAGATATTATACCTTCCTTGGTGAGTAGAAGTAACTAAGGAGCTTGAAATAACCATTGAAAATCCTTACAAAAGCTATATCTAAACAAAAACACAAGATCAAGAATTTTAAGTTCTTGAAAACACTATTCACTCTCTTCTTAAATGATTTATTGAAAGAGATTGTGAAGGAAATGGAAGCTTAGATTCCTAGGATAGCCATATCTAAGTATAAGGGACCTTGGATAATTACCTTACAAATTAACAAGGCTTGGATCTTGGTTTTTGATTTTTTTCTCCTTAAAAAAATGAAGAAGCCGAGAGCTTCTCTTCTTGAAATGAAAAGTCAACTTCAATTTGTGTTATGATTTTCCTTGACTTGGTTGATACCCTTTTGTTGTTAATTAATTTTTACCATGGTGAAAAATGCATGGCTCACAATCAACCAACCAATCCTTCCATTTGTCATGCTTATATCACCATGCTTAAGTCATCTTGTTAACACATGTCATCTCCTTGTTGGTGTGATGATATCATCATCCACTAACCTCTTTGATTAAACCTTAATTACTTGGCTAATGATCGCTTATCTGTTATACGGTTCGCTTAACTTTCGTTCTCGTTTATCATTTGAGGGATCATACTCGGGATCTTATTACTTGGGTTCCCTTAAACCTTTCTCAATATTTTATATTCCTTTTATGATCCTCTCTTATAATCCTTGAATTTAAATCCTTTTAATCACGTTACTTTATACTCAATTCCTTCGGTATCTGATGGATTTTCGGGAAAAATCAAAGTGTTCGAATTTGGATTCTGACGAACTTTACGTACACTTATATACCATATAGAGTACTAATAAGATCTCAGAATATCAATAAAAGAACTGCTACATAGTGTGGCATGAAAAGTTTTCTTATTCAGCATAATCAACAAAATCATTATTCATAAAGGTTACAAAAAGTCCAAAAATTTTGGGGTTATTACAATCAAAATCCCCACCTTTGACAGATCTAACTATATATTATGGAAAAATAAAATGTTGCTGTTAATCAGGATGTCCAATCCACTATATATTCAGATCCTCAAAAATGGTCATTTCACTCCCATGATAAGAGTTGAGGAATCTACAGATGGAGACATGGTCATTCCATCATATTATGCTCCTAAAGATCCTTCAGAGTACACTGAGCCTGAGAAAGAGAAAGTCTCCCTAGATAGTGGCTTGCAGCTGATCTTAATTGAGTCACTTGATAATGTAATGTACAATAACATTGTCAACTGTAACACAGCTAAGCAAATCTGGGAGAAAATTGAGATCTTGTGTGAAGGAACATAGGAGGTTAGAGAGTTTTAGTGTGGATCAAGTTCTTGTGTCGCCACACTTAGCTGTTTGTTGGGAAATGTAGCATAAATTGAATTATCAAATTCTGCATATATTCATGGGATTTTCTATGGTGTGCCCAAGGGCACACAATAGTCACAACAGTTTATGATACACGGGGTCAAACATACATTCACCTAGATATCAGTTGGACACATGCCCACGGAACCAGAAATTAGTATTTTTTTAAGATTCACCTGGAACTAAAGGAGGATTTTGGTCTCTCAATATGAAGGGTTTATGGCTAAACCTAAAGAAGGAATTACTGAAATTTTTGAAAGGTTCAATAAATTGATAAATGACTTGCAGCTACATGATAAATATTATGAAGCTGAGGAGGTTAACCTAAAGTTCTTGCTAGCTCTTCCTAACCATCTTGAACAGAAAATTTCAGCTATTAGAGAAGAAAGAGATTTGAGCAGAATAACTTTAGAAGTTCTATATGGAATCTTGAAGACTTATGAACTTGAAATGATGCAAAGAAAGTCATTGAAAGCATATCATGGACATGTTGTTGATGGTTCAAGTGTTGTAATTGTAAATGACAGAGAAGAAATTGAAGATGAGCAAGATGATCAAGTTTCAGTTAGTCAAGCTATAGAACAGAATAACAAAGGACCTTAGAAGCAAGTTGTGTTGGAACTGGAGGAAGATGAATATTACACCTTGGATGAATTAGATGAAATGGAACAACCCATGGCTTGGCTAGAAAATTTTCAAATATTAGAGTCAAGAAGCCAAGGTTTTTCAGAGGCAAGGGACAATCCTCCAACAGTAATAATTGGAAACCAAAAACTCAGTTCAATTCAGTTAGCAAAGGTGGCTACAAAACAGGATATGTGGATAAATCAAAGATAATGTGCTTCAATTGTGATGAGTTGGGTCACTTTGCTACTGAATGCAGAAAGCCTAAAAAGGTGAAGAAAGACAAGGCCTATCTTGAGTTGGAAGCAAAGTATGGAGCTCTCTTGAAGAAACAGTCTGGAAAATCTTATATTACAGAAGGAAAGAGTTGGTATGATACTGATGTTGATGATGAGGATGAAGAAGTTGGAAACTGTGCACTTGTGGCTTTTGAGCAATGAGAAGCATCCACTTCAAAATCAAAGGTACCAACTCTAACCACTATTGATTTAAATGCTAGTCAATATAAGGAGACTGTGGAAAAAGATGAGTGTGGAGATGTTTTATATACACACTAGTCTAGTAGCAGCTATTGAGGAAGTCAGTAGGCTAATCAAGGCTAATGAGAAGCTTGAGAGTGAAAGATAAAAGATGTATCTACTGCTTATGGATCTTGAGTCAGTCAAGCAAGAAAATGATTTTCTGAAAAACAAGCTAAAGTGTGATGCTGAAATTGAAGCCGTGTTAAGGGAAAAGCTGGAAAAAAATGAAGTCAAGTTGAAATCCTTCATGAATGCATCTGAGTTGGTTGGATAATATCATGAGAAGAACAAGCCATGTGCTAATATAGCCATTGTCTTGATTATGATACCTTGAACTTAACTTAAACCAGTCTCTGTGGGAACCAACTTGACTTATATCATATACTACCTGTGATCGCGTACGCTTGCGTGTATTTTCGCATTTAAATTTCAGGGAACACTCGTCGATCTTTTGGAATTCCATGTCTTCTTTTGGAAGGACCTTCCCCCCGACTCAATCGGGCCTTTAATCATGGAAACATAACATAAAAGGCAAGTTGGGAATTATTGAGTCCCATTTGCCAAGAATTTTTCAAAGTTTTATATTATAGTGTGACGATCATCGGGTCTTCATGGAGGAATTTTATCCCTTCCGAATCAAAATCATCAAAGTTAGTGGTAATTTCCATTATCGCTCCTTACGGTGTACTATATTTCGGGCTCAATCTTTCATTGAGCTTCTTGAAGTCCCATCAGTCGTTAGCCTTCTAAAGATCATTTTGATAACTGGCACTCGGGGATGCATGTTTCTCTAGAGTATCTTGTTCTCCCCTCTTATTCTTTATAATCTTTCACTCTATTGCTTCCTTCATTATCTTGGTGAACCTGTTCGGTATTGCTCTCTAGGCTAGGAACTTAATTTTATTCCTTAGCTAACGGTAATCATCGATGTCCTCTTCGTGAAATCTTGGATATAAATTCTTGTTCCTCTTTTCAGGGTTGGTGCGCAATGGCATCGGCCATCAACAGACTTCATCTTTTTTATTTTTCATCAATATGCGGCTTCTTGGAGCATTAAAACGTGCACACTTGGTTAATTTTGGTTCTCTATTATTCTTTCTTGAGGGAGAATCAGGGTCTCCATCTGGGATACTTATTCTTATCATCACACTCTTGATCCTCCTTTGGCTTCTAGTTGTAATCTTATTCACCTCATATTATGGGTCAAATTCTTCTTCATGTTGTTTATTTTTATATTGACATACATGCCTTCCCACTATTGTAACTTGTGTATGCTTTTCAGATGGGTTTCGGCCAATGAAAACTTAAAGTTGACATCCAAAGCTCCTTGTTAGGCTATCATTGACATTCTACTATCCAAGTCTGTAGCCTTGAGGGTTTTTCTTTGAACTGGTCCACATAATACAAGGATTCTTTTTATCCTCGTATCAAGTTCTTGGGGGATGCAAAATAGCTCATACAGTTTTGCACCATTATCGAGTCATACCCCCCGGGGTTTAAGAAAATGTCATGCACTTTATAAAACTGTTCATCGGTTATTGTACTAGAGAGTTTGAAAACTTTTTTACGTGGTTATTCGGATTACTGAATCCATCTTACGGCCAGATTGGGGTACATTTAGCTTCCTTGAAATATAGGTATTCGTAGTTTCTCTCGTGGAGAGATACGTGGGATTATTCAGACCTTCAATTGGCATCAAATTTTTGGAACCAATCCTTGGAATTTATGTCTTCCTTTTTTATGGAAGGTCGTTCGAATCAACTATATTGGGTAGTCGACCCCCGGGGCTCCAGGCTTTCCAAATTTTGCAAGTAGTCGAGTTTTTTGTTCCCTTTTCAGGTTTCTTTTCCTCCATTAAATCATGAGTTTGATGAGATGAAAATTCTCACTTCATCATTCTAAGCTTTAGTCCTTGAGGCCCTCGAGGCTTGGGACATCCTTTTTCGGTCGGTCACTTCAAGGACGTCACCCCTTCTTGGAGTGGCATCCTTATCACTTCATATTTCATCATCCTCTGTCTTGGGACTGGAATAATAAAAAATTTGGTCATTGATGGGTTTCAATCCTTGAATATAAGGGGGTGTATATCCTCTGCATGGTTAATGTTGAATTCTGTTTCCTTGGTTATAATCTTTGAATCCATATCCCGGATCGTCCATGGTTTGGGAAAGGAGAACATTGGTAGAGCTAATGTCTCAATTACCATCTAAAATTAGGGATTCGTCCCTTAAACTTGAGTATTCTATCTTTCGAATTTGGGGATCTTAAATCATCTCTTCGGATTAAGATCGAGTTTCTACCTAATGCATCTCCCAACTTGTTAAATCTTATTGATGTGCTCCTCATGAGCTCGAATTATTATTCACAATGGTTTGAGGAATCATCCATTCGCGCCCTCGAGACTGAGAACGTATTCTGACAATGGGCTATGTTCTTGGTTGTCTCCTTCGTGGCTTGGTCACCTTATCAGATGGACGATCACTGTCCTAGGTATTGGGACTAGAGAAATCTCGGAACCTTTTATGAATGAGGATCAGCCCTTACAAATACCAGAATTCATAATCCTACTGCAGTCGATGCTGAAGTTTACTCCAATCAGGTTGGGATTCGTTCCCTGGTTTTACATTCCTTGAGATTGGAGATCGGTCCCTAGAATTATCTTTCGGGTCACAGGGAATCCCATTATTGTGGGACCAACTTCTTGGTTTTGTGATTGGAAGTTGTGGTGCTTCAATGGTGGAAGAAATAACTTGAGTTATGGTTGGTAGATCTTGATCGCTTTATGATTTTATATCTTTGACAACAGGTTCCGTACTCGGCTGCACCCTTCTTGGGGCGATCTTCTCTTCATATGAACAATCACTATCCTCGATATGGGGATCATAGAAATCATAACTTATTGTTAGTCCCTTAACAATATGACAAGAATTATAGAAGGGGGGTTGAATGGAATTCTTGAAACTTTTTCTTGAAATAAAAATGTTCTAACTCGAATATATATATATATATATAAGTGTGAATTGATTAGCACAATGCAGAATAGTTACTTAAATGAATCAAAACACAAGTAATTAAAAACAAGAGTCTTTAAAAACTTTATGGTGGATTTGAATGATTCTACCAGAGATATATAATATATATATCGAGAGAACTCTGTGTGCAAAAAGCTCACAGCTGCTTACAAATATTGAACAACTAAGAATGCAGAGAAATGCTAAGAATTCTGCTTACAAATGTTTTTATGCTTGTATCTTAGATAGTTCCTTAGTTGCTACTTCTTGGTTTATATATCACCAAGATTATAAAGTAATGAGACAGGATAATAAAACAAAACTATCTAGTCTATTACAATGCTACTTCATTACTCTATTCCAGCATCTTTGAATATCTTCATAATAGCATGGAAATGGCAATGCTTCTTTGTTCTCGAAAACCCAGTTGAATAGGCTACCACATTCCATTTACATCCACTCGACGCATGTGACTGTGTTGTCACTGTCAACAGATATTTGAATTCTTTATCCATCGGGTTCATGATCATCCGTCAAGTTATTGATCATCCGTCGGGTTGTTGATCATCCGTCGAATTCATTGTTGTTTATCCGTCGGGTAGCAATCAGGCACTTGACTTCATTTCACTTATGCAGAATTACAAGATATCATCTATGTACAATTAATCAACATATTCTGCATATCTAACTAAAGTCAACATGACTTAAGTACTACTTACAGATTCCAAACAATGTGTATGCAGAAATGTGCTACAGACTTATTGTTACATAAGCTACTCACTCGATGGATAATAAGTCATCATTCGTTGGGACTATATTGAGTCATCCGTCGGGACTATAAACCTTATCCGACGAGTGCTACATATTTTCATTAAGTAAAATCTGCCAAGGTGTTTTGTTCATTAAATCATAAAGTACACAACATATACACAACAATCTCCCCCAATTTATGTCTACTGGAATTGTAGCCTTAAATTAAGAGATACTTGATGATAACAAAACACCCTAAAAATAAAACTTTTAAAAGACAGTAGATAATACTGAAAAGTGCTTCAATTAACAAAATGTACAAAGTTTTGCTCACAGTCATTTTCAAGATGCTCCTCTAGCCTGAGCAGATTTATCTAGTTCCTTGAAAGTCTGGATCTCTTACCAAGCTTTCTGTTATTTTCCTCAATCTGATTTTGGAGCTGCCTGTGGAATTCCAGTTCATCAGATTATGAGAGATTTAGCTTTCCTTGCATTTCTAAAAGAGTCTCTTTGCTAGAGATGCTCAATTGGTCTTCTAATCTAAAAACTATTCTCACTCCTTTGTCATCCATGAACTCCATCAGCCAGTAGGGCCTTAGATGCACTCTTCTCCCTGTGTAAGGGGTGATTAGAGTCTTTGAGAGTGCATCTTTAGCTCTAACACTCATTAGCTCTTCAATCTTCTTCAGTACCAATCTTCTTGCAGTAATATTGAACCCAAAGTTCTTCTTGAAGGATGAATAAACCTTAATCAGTACAGCTTGGCTTTCTTGAAGGATCCTGTGAAGTGGCCACTGAATCTCCTTTCCTCCTTTGTACTTGAACACTAACCTTTCAGGTAGGTTTCTGTATGCATCAATTCCTCTCACTTCACCTAGTTCATCTAGATAGAGGTTTAGATCAGAAAATTCTTTGATGTCACACAAGTACATGTAATCTCCCTTATTGACTTTAGATTGAGCTTTGACTACTGATTTGGATTTGAGAGGTGACAGCTTCACTTTCTTGACTGCTCTTGACTTTGTTCTCTTTGGCTTGTTAAGGATTGGCAAGTAGAAGTCAGGAATTGGTATGTTCTCCCATTCTACTGGTTCATCCTTAGGCACAATAGGTTCACCATGGATGTTCCTGTAAGGATCCACTACCTTGATATCTTCAAATACCACAGAGGGTTTTGATGCTTGAGTTGTAGTTGGAGTAGATTCCTTGGGAAACTGATTCTCCAATTCCTTATCAACAATGTCCAGTTTCCTTTTAGTTCTTTTAGCTAATTCCTTGATTCTTGGAGATTTCTTCTATTGTTCAACTTGCTTCTTTGATTCAATGATTTCAGATGGATGAACAGAAATTTGTTGTGATGAATTTACAGCATGTAGCTTGGCTAAGATAACAATTTGCTCTTTCTTTTGTTTAGCCTTTTTAGCATCTAGAGCAGCCTGCTTCTTTTCCTGCTTCAATCTAGCCTTTTCTTCTCTCTTTGCTTGAGAAAATTGAGGATGTCCAGCCACCACACAAATTTCTTTCCCATTCCTGAAAATTTTAGCAATTCTCCTTTTTGAAGCTGAATCAGCTGGATCTTTGTAGAAAGCAATTGATCTTGACAGAAGCTTCTTTTTATCAGGCTTAGGTGTCTCATACACAGTATCCAAAGGGTTCTTCAATGATGATTTTGAGTAGTTCACCCTTGGTTTCAGAATTATTTCAGCCTTCGGAGATTTGATGCAGGATGGTTGTCCCCTTTCCAGATAGTTCATGCTCATCTCATTCACAGAAATCTTCCTGACTTGAGAGTGATGGATGACTGACTTGACTGGCTCATTGACTAGTTCAAACTTCTTTTGTATATCCTCATCAATTTTCTCCCAGTTGACTAAACTCAACTTCTCCTTATCATCTGCTCTTATGTTGGATGCTGCTGCATTGATCAGATCTATACTGTCTGTAATTGGTGGCTTTGAGATAGTAATTGAATGCACAATTCCTTTACTGATTTGAATCTGAAGCCTCTCCCCCTCACTTGGTCCTTTGTCCCCCTTTTTGTTATCATCAAGTTGAGTAGAGGAGGAGGTTTGAGCAGCCACCAATTTTTGAAGTAAATCTGTCTGTTGGGCTTGATGAAGATGAATGGCTGTTAAAGATGCTTCCATGGCTGACATTCTTGTGTCTAAGGCATCTATCTTAGTTGCAAGATCAGAATTTTTTCTTAACTGCCTCTTGATATCAAGCATTGTAATTTCTGGAAGCTTAGAATCCATTTTGTCTGAAATGGCCTTCTTCATCTCCTCAATATCACTCTTAATGGTGTTTACATCCCTAGCATGTTGGAAGCCTTGGATTTGTTGAAGTTGCAGGGAGGCTAGGTGTGCCTGAAGGAGCTTCTTAGTGCTGGCATTAGTAGTGGTTTGAAGAGCAGTATTTGTCTGATTGATTAGTTGGATCAGGGTTTTCTTGAAGTCGTGCTCATCACAGTGCCTTAAAAATACCCATGATGGTATACTTGATCTTGAACTTGAACCTACTTCTCCCCCTATGTCCATTGCTTCATCTTCACTATCCCCACTCCCATCACCAAAGAAATCAGCTGAACCACCAGTCTCATAGTCCACATCACCAGCTGTAGGAGGCAAAGTTGTGATGGCATCCTTGGCTCTTAGCATAGACTGAGTGGTATGCACCAGATTGAGCATCCTTTCTGCATTGTCATTGCCCTGTTCAGCTAGAAATTGATAAGCTGGAACAGGGTGAGTAAATGCCTCTGCATCAAGGGACGTGGAATCTGTAACAGCTTTAGGTTGCTGAGATAGTCCCTCCCTGTCTGCATCCTGGACATTCATTAACTCACGAGCAATGACATCCATCCTTATAGCTCCAGTACATGCATTTCTCTTATTTTCTCTCTTTTGTTACATCAGGGTCTCACCCTGGCTTCCTGATAAGTGGATTTTATATCCACTTGGAATGCTTCATTACAAGCTTAAATTGGTGTTTTGGACTCAAGTTGTTAGTATTTTGATGTGTTTTTGTGTTATTGCATTTCAGGTATCAGTTATATGAAGAAAAAAGCTTTTAAAGGAAATATGATGAAAAGTGATCAGAAATGGAAGCCAAGGCCATTTTCAATTTGTAGAGAATCTCAATAGCTTCGCGTGGGCAGTTGAATCGCCTAATTCTGACGAGTAGAACTCAAGTTATGGTCAAAACAAGATTCATCAGAATATTTTCCCAGTCAGTAGTTGAGCGCCCGCTCAGGAGAGCTGAGCGGCCGCTCAGGGCGTGGCTGGTCGCTGATTTCGCTAAAAAAACCTTTTTTGAGTGGAATTTGACGATATTAAGGGTCCAGGTCCACTAGGGGCGTATATATACTTAAAAAAAAGGTTTTCATCATCCGGGAAGATTGGGATACCAAGGAGAAGACCTAGAAGCACAGAACAACTCTGAAAAAGAAGATCTTGTTTTCAACTTGTGATTCTTTGAATTAGTTGTAACTTTGGATGCTCGTTTTCATTCTTGTTGAACCTAGATCTCGTTTATTCGTACTTTAATTATTATTCAGTTTATTAAGACCTTGTTTATACCATGCTTTCATTGGAACCCATGGTGACGATGAGTTCGATTATGGGCTAATCGTTGTCATGGGGTTCTAGCGGATTTACTTATGAATTTCAATAATTAATTTGTTTTGATATCTTGGTGTATGGTGATTGATTGATATCCTAGTATTGGTTGTGCTTATTCGTCTTATGTGCGTAGCTAACATATAAGATAGCGTGTTAATCTCTATTGAAGCGACAGTGAATATAGAGGTTTAGAACTTGCCATGCTAGCATAGGTTCATGTATTATATGCATGATTCGTAGGTAACTCTAACCGTTTTACTTGGCCTGTGTAATCAAGATAGATAACTTGTCCTTAAACCATTATGTTGTCAAATTCTATAGAGATATAGGGTCTCAATATAATTGGTGCATATTCAGCTTCTATCTCTTTTGTGGATCTTTGGTAGAATGGTACTCGTGCAATGAAAGTTGGCGTTTATCAGTTTCGTGTTATCTGATTAGTGTCATCACCATCACATGCTAAGGTTAAGAACAATGACTTTGAATGAAGTATTTAATGAAGTTAGAATCCCTTGTTTGTCATATATATTAATTCAACCTCAATTCTCTTAGTTAATGTTATTTAGTATAATCTCTTATTTTAATAAAAACCCAATTTGTTATTTGTCTTAGCATTGAGCGATAACCATACATTGTTGCATAGGTGCATAAATTGAACTTAACCTAAACCAGTCTCTGTGGGAACGAATCTGATTTATATCTTATACTATTTGCGAACGCGTATACTTGCGTGAATATTAGCGCGTGATTTCGACCTAACAAGTTTTTGGCGCCGCTGCCGGGAACTCGGTGTTAATTTTTAGTTTATGTGCTTGTCATCAGTGGTCGTTAAAGTTCACTGACTCGGATTCTTTTACTTTCACGGTTTATTTGTTTGTGTTTCAGGTACTCATTACAATGGGAGATCTGGCAGCACAATCGAGAGCCTTGATGGATTTTTCTCAACCCAAGATTAATGACATTCAATCTAGCATTGTCTGGCCAGCTATCACAGCTAATACCTTTGAGATCAAGCCTGGCATAATTCAATGGGTACAGACTTCAGTCCAATTTGGGGGTTCTCCAACGGAAGATCCCAATACACACATTAGGGATTTCATAGAGATCTGCGACACCTTCAGGTTCAATGGTGTTTCTGAAGATGCTATTAAGCTGAGACTTTTCCCATTCTCTCTGAGGGACAAGGCTAAGAGCTGGTTACACTCTCTACCAGCTGGTTCGATTACTACTTGGGAAGATCTTGCTCAAAAGTTTCTCACTAAATTCTTCCCTTTGGCGAAGACAGCTGCAATCAGAAACGCTATTACTCAATTTGCGCAGCAAACGGGAGAATCGGTAAGTGAAGCTTGGGAGCGCTACAAGGAGATGCTTAGGAAGTGTCCTCATCATGGAATTCCTGATTGGATGATCATCACTTGTTTTTACAATGGGTTGGGAGCACATTTCAGACCCATGCTCGATGCAGCATCAGGCGGAGCATTATGGGCAAAGAGCTATGAGGAAGCTTATGATCTAATTGAACTGATGGCTGCTAATGAATATTAGTATCCAACCCAGAGATTTCCACTGGGCAAGGTAGCAGGAGTTCTTGAAGTGGATACAGCTACGGCTATCACTGCTCAACTAAAGGCGTTGTCTATGAAGATCGATTCTCTGGCTAACTATGGTGTTAAGCAGATAATTAGTGTTTGTGAGCTGTGTGCAGGTCCGAATGTGACGGAACAATGCGCTATATCTAGTGATTCAGCTCAGTTTGTGAGCAACTTTCAGAGGTCACAGCAACCAGTTCCAGACACTTATCATCCTGACAACTGGAATCATCCTAACTTCAGCTGGAACAATAATCAGAATGCGATGCAACAATCATTCCAGCAGTTTAGAAATAAGCTGTTCAACCCTCCTGGTTTTCAGCAACAACTCCAAATTCAGCAACAAATTCATGATGCAGGTCTATCTTCGAATAAAAAATCTGAATTAGAGGAGTTGAGGCTTATGTGCAAAAACCAGGCACTTATATGCCAAAGCCAGGCTAATTCTATCAAGACTCTGGAGAACCAAATAGGGCAAATTGCTAATGCCTTATTGAATCAACCACCAGAAATGCTTCCTAGTGATACAGAAGCCAATCCAGGAAAGAGGGAAGTTGAAGAACATGTGAACGCCATCACCTTAAGGTCTAGAAAGGTCGCAAGCCCCCAAATTCAGCAAGACGAAGAGCCTGAAAAATCTCAAGATTCAGAAAATGCAGTTGTGGCTGAAGAAGAAGTGCAGAAGGAAGCAGAGGTGGAACCAAGGAAGACTACTATGGAACACACTCCTTCTGAGGGTAATACAGGGGAGAAGCAGATCTATCCTCCACCTCCTTTTCCTAAAAGGCTGCAGAAGCAGAAGTTGGATAAGCAGTTTGAGAAGTTTTTGGAGGTGTTCAAGAAACTTCATATCAACATACCTTTCACTGAAGCTCTTGAACAGATGCCTGGCTATGCGAGGTTTATGAAAGGTATTCTCTCTCGAAAAGTGAAGCTCGATGACTTAGAGACTGTTGCTCTAACGGAGGAATGCAGTGCTGTGCTGCAACAGAAGTTGCCTCCGAAGCTTAAAGATCCTGGAAGCTTCACTATTCCTTGCACCATCGGGAACTTGTCGTTCGACAAGTGTTTATGTGATTTAGGAGCTAGCATCAATCTGATGCCCTTATCTATCTTCAAGAAGCTTGGTCTGCCTGATCCGAAACCAACATACATGTCATTGCAACTAGCTGACCGTTCCATCGCTTATCCATGAGGTATAGTGAAGGATGTCTTGGTCAAGGTGGATAAACTCTTCTTCCCTGCTGACTTTGTAATTCTTGATTTCGAGGAAGATAATAAGATTCCCATTATCTTGGGAAGACCATTCTTGGCTACAGGCCGAACTATGATCGATGTGCAAAAAGGAGAGCTTTTGATGAAGGTTTACGATCAAAAGGTCACTTTTAATGTGTTCAAGGAAATAAAGTTACCCACAGCTAAAGAGGAGTGCTTTAAAGTAGAGCAAATGCAGGTTTTGAATGCACCTCTGTGGAAGAGGAAGTTGAATTTGCCATTCGATTCTCTTGGGTTAGCAGAGCTGAAATTTTCTCAAGACCGTCTTGAGTCGTCTATTGAAGATGTTTCCATACTTGAGCTTCACCCACTACCAAACCACTTGAGTTATTCATTCTTAGGTGCATCCCATGATAAGGGGTTGGGATATATTTTTGATGATGTAAATAGTGGCTGGACGGATATTCCAATGCCTACAGAGGGTTCTTCTCATGTGCAGCCGGTAGTTGATAGGACTGGTATTGGTGATGAGCAGTACAAGCGAGTGACTAGGCGTATGGAGGCCATGCACGACATTCACCGTCATTTTGCTGCAGATTTGACACATACTTTTGGTACTGTTGTTCGAGACACTAGTGGCGAGGTTGATTGGCCACCTGATCCTCCACCCGAAGAGGGTGATCTTTTCGACGACTAGGTATATTTGAAATCCTTATTATTACCTTCAATGAGGACATTGAAAATTTTAAGTTTGGGGGTGATAATGTAAGGATTAGTAGTGTGTGTCCATATAGATTCATATAGATTCATGTTGCATGTTTAGTTGTAGTTCATTCATATTTTTGTATGATTGTTCATTTAGGACATATTTGTTTGTTTTTATGTGATTTCATATAGTTGCATTTGCATGCATATTTAGCATGATCCCTTAAGATGAACTATGATATTTGATAAGTTGATGTTGATTTGAGTGTGGTGATGACGAATAGAGGGATGTCTAAGTCCTAATGAATTGATTTGCATGCCAGAAACAAACATTTTCACAAAGTCTTATAGGGTTGCTTTTGATCTAGATCATGATCATACTTGTTTGTTGTTGAGATTTAATCAGTTGGTTATATTTAGAATTTGTGATATTCTCGTAGTGACGTAAAAACACTGATTCTTTTTATCTAGAGAAAAACTTGGATTTCATTGCTAGTTGTTGTAAGTCTAGGTGTCAAATGGCTAGTAGCCGGCTCATATTTTTATGAGTAGTCTAGGGTTGAATGAGATGGAGCGAAACGCACTCATTCAGAATTGCTGAAAAAAAAAGAAAAAAAAAAGAAAAAAAAAGAAAAAAAGTATGTGTTTATGCATAATTGATCAAGAGTGAGCTCTTTAATACTCGAGTTATTAAGTTCTAGGGGACTTTGTGTCTAGTGACCTAAGGCTTTTATAGTCTGGGATCCGCTAACCTAACGCTCGCTACATGGGTATTATTGCATAAGTCTTTTGGGACCTCATTCATTGTATGGTCAAATAAGCATATTTGCTATGTGTTCAATAATAGTGTGAATCCTTGTATAACTCTAGTAGAAAGAAGGTGTTGTGAGTCATAATGCGTTTATTGTCTATTCTGTTTATAAACTTTTGATTGTTTCGATGATAGATAAGTTATGGTTATTGATCTAGTATCGAGAGTATATTTCTTAAGCATCCACACACGCACGTTTCTGGTTTGTGAGTTGGTTTGTAGGATTTATTCGAACTCGGTTTCAAGTTATTGCATTCTTAGAGGCATTGGTTTATTCATTTGGTTATGATTATTCTGAGGGTATCGATTGCATTATCATTTAGTTGCATTCATGCATTAGGTTTGTTTTGTAGTTTTGAGTCTATTTATGCTTGAGGACAAGCATCGATTCAAGTTTGGGGGTGTGATAAGTGGATTTTATATCCACTTGGAACGCTTCATTACAAGCTTAAATTGGTGTTTTGGACTCAAGTTGTTGGTATTTTGATGTGTTTTTGTGTTATTGCATTTCAGGTATCAGTCATATGAAGAAAAGAGCTTTTAAAGGAAATATGATGAAAAGTGATCAGAATTGGAAGCCAAGGCCATTGTCAAGTTGTATAGAATCTCAATAGCTTCGCGTGGGCAGTTGAATCACCTAATTCTGATGAGTAGAACTCAAGTTATAGTCAAAACAAGATTCATCAGAATATTTTCCTAGTCAGTAGCTGAGCGCCCGCTCAGCAAAGCTGAGCGACCGCTCAGAGAGCTGAGCGCCCGCTCAGGGCGCGGCTGGTCGCTGATTTCGCTGAAAAAACCTTTTTGAGTGGAATTTGACGATTTTAAGGGTCCAGGTCCACTAGGGGCGTATATATACTTAAAAAAAAGGGTTTTCATCATCCGGGAAGATTGGGATACCAAGGAGAAGACCTAGAAGCACAGAACAACTCCGAAAAAGAAGATCTTGTTTTCAACTTGTGATTCTTTGAATTAGTTGTAACTTTGGATGCTCATTTTCGTTCTTGTTGAACCTAGATCTCGTTTATTCGTACTTTAATTATTATTCAGTTTATTAAGACCTTGTTTATACCATGCTTTCATTGGAACCCATGGTGACGATGAGTTCGATTATGGGCTAATCGTTGTCATGGGGTTCTAGCGGAATTACTTATGAATTTCAATAATTAATTTGTTTCGATATCTTGGTGTGTGGTGATTGATTGATATCCTAGTATTGGTTGTGCTTATTCGTCTTATGTGCGTAGCTAACATATAAGATAGCGTGTTAATCTCTATTGAAGCGACAGTGAATATAGAGGTTTAGAACTTGCCATGCTAGCATAGGTTCATGTATTATATGCATGATTCGTAGGTAACTCTAACCATTTTACTTGCCCTGTGTAATCAAGATAGATAACTTGTGCTTAAACCATTATGTTGTCAAATTCTATAGACATATAGGGTCTCAATATAATTGGTGCCTATTCAGCTTCTATCTCTTTTATGGATGTTTGGTAGAATGGTACTCGTGCAATGAAAGTTGGTGTTTATCAGTTTCATGTTATCTGATTAGTGTCATCACCATCACATGCTAAGGTTAAGAACAATGACTTTGAATGAAGTATTTAATGAAGTTGGAATCCCTTGTTTGTTATATATATTAATTCAATCTCAATTCTCTTAGTTAATGTTATTTAGTATAATCTCTTAGTTTAATAAAAACCCAATTTGTTATTTGTCTTAGCATTGAGTGATAACCATACATTGTTGCATAGGTGCATAAATAGAACTTAACCTAAACCGGTCTCTGTGGGAACGAATCTGATTTATATCTTATACTATTTACGAACCGTATACTTGCGTGAATATTAGCGCATGTTTTCGCCCTAACACTTTCCACCCTCACACCCTCACCTTCACCATCTAAGGTGGGACTCCTCTCACTTTCTTTTTCCAATCCTGAAGAAATGGATTATATAGTTTTACTCATTTCCTCTCCTTTTTCCTGGGAGCAACCCAGACTCTCACTCAAAACACTCTTCTCTCTCAATCCTAATAGTGACTGTACAATCACTAAATCTTATGCACTTGAAATAAATGAAGTTTTAGGTTGTGCAGAGATACTCGACGGATGAGTGATATCCATCGGGTTAGTGGTTTTGCTATCCGACGGATAACTGCTGTTAAGCTTATCCATCGGGATACAATCACTACTCGACGGATGAGAAATATCCATCGAGAGAGTAGAAATGAATGAACTTGGAAAAGAAACTATTGTGGACTCTGTGCTGATTGATGATATTTTGGGAACAGATGATTCAATAGTTCCTGAAAGATTTGGCAAGTGAGCCAACAAATCATCCAAAAGATGATGCTCACTTGCACTAGATTTTGGCTTCCCCAACAGAGTTAAAGAAGGGGAATCAGGAATTGATGTGTTTATCATATCCACATCCAGAGAATTTGTTGGTGAGTTTGGTGTTTGAGGTGCTTCTATTACTAGAGATTTTGGTTGTGACTCCATATTTATTGGAGCCACATCAAACTGAATTTGTGAAGGTGCAGTGACTGTGTCTTTAGCACCATTTTGCACAGTGTGTGTACCATGTGCATCCCCAAGGGTTTTATATTTCTTCTTTCTGGCATAAGTTTGGGGTGAGCTTGTGTCCCTAACCCTTTTGGCATGTGCTCTTGGTTGAGAGCTTTGTTCAATAACTACATCCTTTTGGGAGGATGCAGCTAGAAATGAGCTTTTATCCTTTTTAAGCACTGCAGTTTATTGGGAAACTGCAGTGTAGCTAGGCTGGGATCCACTCAACTCTCCATCCTTATCCTTAGGGTTTCTTTTATGTTCACCCCTTCCCTCACCTATACTGCCCTCCTTCACAATCCCCTCTTTGGTTTTAGTGGATTTTGCAACTGGCATCTTTTGAGAGATACCAGAGGGGACTTTCTTTGATTTGGGTTTGAAAATTTTTGCAGTTTTGGTAGCTTGGGTAGGCAACTATTGGGTCATTGATACAGTTGACATAGCCACACTAGAACTCAAAGAAATTAGTGAGGTTGGAATAGTGGTAGGGATAGATGAACTTACCTCACTTACCTGAGGTGCTTCCATTACAGGGAAATAGAACAATGGCACATCCTTGTGATGATTGGCCTTGTTCAAATCTGCAATGAGCCTTCTCTCTTGAACCCAACAATCTAATTTGTTGTTTGGGTTCTCAAGCACAATCTCTTCACATAGGTGGTTAGCTAACATCATAAAGAATCTAGCATAATACACATTTTTACCTCTTTTATTTAACTCTCCTAATTTAAAGCCTAACTCAAACAAGACAAGGTCACTGAAATTATAGAATTTATCTGTAATTAGCATATAGAGCATGTTAAGCATGGATATATTGACTGAATCAAAATTACTGATTTTTCCTGAAAAGACCTTTGTCACTACATCACACATAAAACTCCATTCTTTCCTAAGACCCATTCTCCTAATGTCACTTAACTTAGAAGTAGGAAGAGCATAGTTCATGGAATTAAGCATATTGATTATATCAGTGTCAGTGTGTGGTGAGGTCACAGTGTTATCAGGAATCTTGAAACATGCTTTTATAACATCACTATTGATACAGAATTCTTTACATTTAAAGGTGAGTGTGATTATCTTATCTATAGAGTTGTATGTAGTAGTGGTCCACATCTCTTCAACAACTTCACAAAAGATTGTGGGTGATTCCAGCATGGCATAGCTGAGCTTGCAATTCTTCACAAAGTCCATCATCTTGTGATAGTCACCAGATTGCTGAATACCCTTGTTCACTAGTGCAGTGAAATTGTTCTCCTCATAAATGAACCCAGTTTGAGACATAATCTTTACAACAAGTGCCATTGTTAGAGAATAAGAGCTTGAAGAGAAAGAGAGTAAGTGCTTTGAGAGAGAATGAAATTTGAGCAGTTGATTTGAGAATGATAAAAGAAAAGCGATTGAAATGAAATAAGCTTTTATACTATCTCAAAAATAACTGTTAAAAATAATAAAGTAAAATAAAGTAACCAATAAAAATTGCCTAAAATAGCCATTTAAAAATAAACTGTAAAAATTTCACCCATTATCCGTCGTGTTATGCTTACAAACTGTAAGTATACTCGATGGATAATGTTCAGGAAATTAACGGCTAAGATTAAGACAATTCGACGGATGAGGATAAACTGTTATCCGTCGAGTCATAAAATATTCCAGAAAAATAATTGATTTTTATTAGCAAATTATATACCGACGGATGATCAAACTCGATGGATAAAGATCACCCGTCGAGAAGTAAATTTTGACTTAGCCAAACTTTCATTCAAGACTAAAAATTAATTAAATTTCTGGCTGCATTCCAACTTGCCAACCTTGAAAAGGTGGATTCATCCAGTGGCTTGGTGAAGATATCTGCAAGCTGCTTCTCACTTGGAACAAAATGTAGTTCTACAATACCATTCATTACATCTTCCCTTATGAAGTGGTACTTGATATCTATATGCTTTGTCCTTGAATGTTATACTGGATTTTCAGCGATGGCAATTGCACTTGAGTTATCACAGAAAATAAGAATCCTCTCAACTTGCAAACCATAGTCTAGCAATTGATTTTTCATCCATAATATTTGTGCACAGCAACTACCAGCAGCAATATATTCAGCTTCAGCTGTAGAATTAGAAACTGAATTTTGCTCTTTACTGAACCAGGACACAAGCTTGTTTCCTAGAAATTGACAAGTTCCTGTTGTACTTTTTTTATCAATTTTACAACCTGCATAATTTGCATCTGAATAACCAGTTAGATCAAAACCAGAATATCTAGGGTACCAAATGCCAAGTTTGGTGTTCCCTTGAGATATCTGAAAATTCTCTTAATAGCTATTAAGTGAGATTCTCTAGGATCAGCCTGAAATCTAACACATAAATATGTAGCAAACATTATATCTGACCTACTAGCTGTTAAGTATAAAAGTGAGCCAACCATGCCCCTCTAACTTGAAATATCCACAAACTTTTCAGTAGTGTTTAATTCAAGCTTAGTTGCAGTGGCCATGGGAGTTTTTGCAGATGTGTAATCCACTAGATCAAACTTCTTTAAAAGGTCAAAAATGTATTTAGTTTGACTAATGAATATTCCATCACTAACTTGCTTAACTTGTAAACCAAGAAAGTAAGTCAGTTCTCCCATCATACTCATTTCATACTTACTTTGCATCAATTTGGCAAACTTTTTGCAAGGTTTCTCATCTGTAGAGCCAAAAATAATATCATCTACATAAATTTGAACAAGTATACTAGAGCCATTAACATTTCTGAAAAATAAAGTTTTATCTATAGTACCTCTTGTGAAGTGATTTTCCAAAAAGAACTTTGATAAAGTGTCATACCAGGCTCTAGGTGCTTGCTTCAGTCCATAAAGTGCTTTTAAAAGATAATAGACATGTTCTGGAAAATTTGTATCTTCAAAATCAGGAGGTTGACTGACATAGACTTCTTCCTCTAAATCTCCATTCAGAAAGGCACTTTTGACATCCATTTGATAGACCTTGAAATTGGCATGAGCTGCATGGGCTAAGATGATTCTGATGGCTTCAAGTCTTGCAACAGGAGCAAATGTTTCATCAAAATCTATTCCTTCTTGTTGACAATAGCTCTTAGCAACCAATCTAGCTTTGTTCCTGACTAATATGCCATTTTCATCCATCTTGTTTCTGAATACCCATTTGGTGTCTATTGGATTCTTTCCTTTAGGCTTGGGCACCAGCTTCCGTATATTATTCCTTTCAAATTGGTTTAGCTCCTCCTGCATAGCTAAAATCCAATCAGGATCCAACAAAGCTTGTTCTACCTTCTTTGGTTCTTCCTCGGAAAGAAAGCTGCTGTATAGACATTCTTCCTGAGTTGCTCTCCTTGTTTGAACTCTAGAAGATACATCACCAATTATGAGCTCAAAGGGGTGATCTTTTGTCCATTTTCTTTGTTGAGGTAGATTAGCTCTAGATGAAAAGGCCTCATTGTTGTCTTGATGTGTGATTAAGTTTTGATTATTAGAAACTCCCCCTGAGTTTGTGGATCTTTGATTTGAGAAACGGGAACTTTCTATAAGTGATCTATCTTGATTTCCAGCTTCTCTTGATAACCCGACGGATGGTGAATTTTGAGTACCGACGGATGAAGCTGGTTGTCTCCGACGGATAAAGCAGATTGCCTCCTGACGGATGAAGCATTATGCATTTTGAGTTTTGTGCTTCATTGGTAGTAGATTTTTCTGCATTATCCTTAGATACTGTTTCTTGATCACTTTCATCATCACTGTCATCACTAACCATCTCCACATTGTCAAATTTGAGGCTCTCATGGTAATCTCCATCTTGCAGTCCTTCAATCTTTTTATCATGAAACACAACATGTATTGATTCCACAACAATATTGGTTCTTAGATTGTAGACTCTATATGTTTTAGCAATAGCATATCCAACAAAAATTCCTTCATCTGCTTTAGCATCAAACTTCCCATTTTGATCAGTTTGATTTCTCAAAATATAGCATTTGCAGCCAAAGACATGAAGAAAATTTAGAGTTGGCTTCTTATTCTTAAACAATTGATAGGGAGTCATGCATCTTGCTTGATTAACCAGTGAAATATTCTGAGTGTAGCATGCAGTATTTACAACTTCAGCCCAGAAATATGTTGGCAGTTTAGATTCTTCAAGCATTGTCCTTGCAGCTTCAATAAGTGATCTGTTCTTTCTTTCCACTACTCCATCCTGTTATGGAGAGTTCTTGCTGCTGAAAACTCATGCAGAATCCCATTTTCCTCACAAAATGCTCTCATGACAGAATTCTTAAACTCAGTTCCATTGTCACTCTTAATTCTTCTAACCTTGAAATCAGGATGATTATTGACTTGCCTTATGTGATTGATGATGATTTCACTAGTCTCATCTTTAGACTTTAGGAAATATGTCCAAGAGAACTTTGAGAAATCATCTACAATTACTAGGCAAAATCTTTTCCTTGAGATAGACAACACATTGACTGGTCCAAACAAATCCATGTGTAGCAGTTGCAAAGGTTCTTCAATTGTTGAACCAAGTTTCTACCTGAATGATGCTTTAATCTGCTTCCCTTTTTGGCAGGCATCACACAGTCCATCCTTAGAAAACTCCACTAGAGGAATGCCTCTAACCAGTTATTTCTTTACTAGCTCATTCATGGTCTTGAAGTTTAAATGGGATAGCTTCTTGTGCCATAGCCAACTTTCATCCTGACTTGCTTTACTGAGAAGACAAGTAACAGATTATGCATTAGATGAGTTGAAATCAGCTAGGTACACATTTCCTTTTCTCACACCAGTGAGAACCACTTTGTTGCTTCTTTTATTAGTCACAACACAGGCTTCTGAGTTGAAGGTTACTGAGTTGCCTTTATCACAAAGCTGGATGATACTCAACAACTTGTGTTTGAGACCATCCACTAAGGCAACTTCCTCAATGATGACATTGTCCTTTGAAATCAAGCCATATCCCACAGTATAACCCTTGCTGTCATCTCCAAAAGTAATACTTGGGCCAGCTCTCTCCTTAAACTCTGTGAGCAGGGTAGAATCACCAGTCATGTGTCTTGAACAACCACTATCCGAGTACCAAAGATTCTTTATGTTTCCCTGCACACATCAAAATTAAATCAAGTTGATTTTGGTACCCAAGTTTCCTTGGGTCCTTCCTTGTTAGCTTTCTTTTTCTGTTTCTTAGGCTTTATCTCATTTGACTTGGGAATATCAGATTCATCCTTGGTCATTTGAGTTGGGCCTTTGAAACCATTCATTGCAACAAAATTATAATGCATATTATAATCAACAGGGAATGACATGCTATTAGTAAACATGTTATTCCAGTAAGGCATGCTAAATGGCATTTGTGGCATACTAAATGCAGCATAATAAGGATTGGGTGCAAATGGCATGTTAGCAAACTGTGCATTCATATTATGTGTAGACATAGCATTTATAGGCATGGTATTCATGTTAGGAAAGTGAGGTAGCACAAACATGGAAGTAGGCATGGCAGATTTGCAATTAACAGACAAATGATTTATACTACCACACTTGACACAGATTTTTCTAGGAGCATATTTATCAGGTGTGTAGTTATTGTGTTTGTTAATCCCTACTTTACCATTTCTATTGTTTTTCTTTTTAGCCTCTGTTTTTACCTCAATCTTTTCAAGTCTGTCACTTAACTGTTTGACAGTCATGTGACCAACATTAGCCTTTTTCGCTTTCTTAACTTGACTCGATTCTCCTGAAACAAAGTTCTTGGAATACTTCTCATTCAGCTTAACAAGTTTGGCTTTACTGATAGGCTTGCTCACAGCCGACGGATGAGGATTTTCATCATTCAACGGATAACCCTTTTTGTTATCCGACGGATGAGGATCATCCGTCGAGTCTACATCTATTAGCACTCCATCTACCAAATTTGATTCTAGTTTCTCTTTGTTCTTTTTCTAGGCTACATCACAGAAAGACTCAATTCCTTGAACTTTGGTGATTTGAGCATGGACATCCCTTGATGTTTTCCATGCCTTAATCACCTCTTGTTCACGCTCGAGCTGCTTCTTCAAAATTTCTTCTTTCTTCAAGGACTCAGTTAATTCCTCCTTGGAAATCTTACATTCAATTCTTAATTTTTTAAAAATCAATGAAATGAGACTCTAGCACATTATTCATCTCACTTAAAAACAAATTGTTTTGTTTGATTTTAGCATTTTCTTTAGTAAGAGACTTAAGTGTAACACGCAAATGATATAACTCTGTAGAATTATCATTTATGGCATCATTACACTCAGCTTTAGATAAATATGCAAGGTTTGTAGTAATTACCTGATTACTTGAAGAACTTGTTTCTGTTTCATCAGAATTGGCCATCAGGTAATTACTACAAACCTTGTGTTATGAAAGCCCTTTCCTTTTGATTAACATAGCTGACATCTTCATCTTCATCCAGACCATCTGCTGCCCAGTCATTTTCTTGTGTTATGAAAGCCCTTTCCTTTTGTTTGAGCAGTTCAAAGTATTTTTGCTTATAATCCACAGGCTCAAACTTTTTCTTGTTGGAATCTGACTTTCTACACTCACTGGTAAAATGCCCTGCCAAGCCACATTTGAAACATTTGAATATTGATTTATCCACCATATTTCTATTTGGCTTGGCTGCTCCAAAGTTCTTCTTGAACTTGAGCTTGGAAAATCTCCTGGAAAGAAATGCTAGGTGTTCATCAATGTCCTCCATGTCATCTTGGCTCAAAGAATCTTCATTTTCAGCTACTAGCCTTTTGCCCTTGCTTTCACAGACCCTTGAAGTTGACTCAACAGCTTCCATCTTCACTTCCTTCTCTTTTTCCAACTCAGCAACGAGTGCAATGGATCCTCCTTTCTTCTTTCCTCTCTCTATCCTCTCATCTTTCTCTATTTCAAGCTCATAAGTTTTCAGGATGCCATATAGTCTCTCTAAAGTAAACTCCTTATAATCTTGTGAGTTTCTTAATGAAACTGTCATTGGTTTCCATTCCTTTGGAAGAGATCTAATGAATTTCAGATTGGAGTCTTTTGTCTGATAGACCCTTCCATGCAACTTTAGAGCATTTAGTAGTTTTTGAAACCTACTAAAAATGTCAGTGAGAGACTCACTTTCTTTATTATGAAAATGCTCATATTGTTGAATCAGTAGCTGCATCTTGTTTTCTCTAACTTGCCCAGTGCCATCACAGATGATCTGTATTGTATCCCAAACATCCTTGGCAGTTTTGCAGTTGATAATGTTGTCAAACATATCACCATCAACTCCATTAAACATGATATTCATGGCCTTTTTATCCTTCCTGATTTGTTCAATGTCAGGATCAGACCATTCATGCCTTGGCTTGGGGACAAATGGCTCATTTCCAGTTGCAGCTCTCATTGAAACATGAGGGCCTCTTTCTATGCAGTCCACATAGGCCTCATCTTGAGAAAGCAAATGAAGATGCATCTTTATCCAGAAATGGAATCTTGACTCCAACATCCTTCATGTTCATCTTGTTGTATTTTTTTGATCTTTAAACTCTTTGTTTGTTAATAGCTTGTTCTGATACCAATTGTTAGTCCCTTAACAATATGACAAGAATTATAGAAGGGGGGTTGAATGAAATTCTTAAAACTTTTTCTTGAAATAAAAATGTTCTAACTCGAATAAATATATAAGTGTGAATTGATTAGCATAATGCGGAATAGTTACTTAAATGAATCAAAACACAAGTAATTAAAAACAAGAGTCTTTAAAAACTTTCTGGTGGATTTGAATGATTCCACCAGAGATATATAATATATATATCGAGAGAACTCTGTGTGCAAAAAGCTCACAGCTGCTTACAAATATTGAACAACTAAGAATGTAGAGAAATGCTAAGAATTCTACTTACAAATGTTTGTATGCTTGTATCTTAGATAGTTCCTTAGTTGCTACTGCTTGGTTTATATATCACCAAGATTACAAAGTAATGAGACAGGATAATAAAACAAAACTATCTAGTCTATTACAATGCTACTTCATTACTCTATTCCAGCATCTTTGAATATCTTCATAATAGCATGGAAATGGCAATGCTTCTTTGTTCTCGAAAACCCAGTTGAATAGGCTACCATATTCCATTTGCATCCACTCGACGCATGTGACTGTGTTGTCACTGTCAATAGATATTTGAATTCTTTATCCGTCGAGTTCATGATCATCCGTCGATTTATTGATCATTCGTCGGGTTGTTGATCATCCGTCGAATTCATTGTTGTTTATCCGTCGGGTAGCAATCAGGCACTTGACTTCATTTCACTTATGCAGAATTACCGGACATCATCTATGTACAATTAATCAACCTATTCTGCATATCTAACTAAATTCAACATGACTTAAGTACTACTTACAGATTCTAAACAATGTGTATGCAGAAATGTGCAACAGACTTATTTTTACATAAGCTACTCACTCGATGGATAATAAGTCATCATCCGTCGGGACTATATTGAGTCATCCGTCGAACTATAAACCTTATCCGTCGAGTGCTACATATTTTCACTAAGTAAATCTACCAAGGTATTTTGTTCATGAAATCATCAAGTACACAACATATACACAACACTTATCCCTTAAATAAGGTTTATCCCTTGCAAATATTGAGGTTCGTACTTCTCATGCACTCGGTGTTACGTTTCTTCTCAAAATTTTGCATCTCATAAGGTGGGTGATCATTCACCCTTGATGGAAGTAAATTATTAACATCCGAAATTCGGGTGTTCATTAGCGAGAGCACCATCTATAGTTTGGGACTCTTTCCTTAATTATGCATCTGTTGAGGTTGGAGATCGTTCTTTGATTCAACAGTTGGGTAATGGGGATCTTCGTCCCTGAGAGATTAGTCCCTCAAATATTGAGGTTTGACTGTGGTGGAGTCTCAATGTTGGATGCAATATTGCACATCTCATCAGGTAGTTTCTCGGTACTTCTTCGTGCTTTCATAGTTGTCGTCTTCTTCCCACAGACGGCGCCAAATGTTATCGGTAAAAAAATTAGATTTATTTATTATGTGTATTTAATGTTTAGGGTCTGATAAGCTTCGAGTTTTAATGACTGCGCTCGTATTTCATGACTTGAATCTGCCCTCACAAGATGCCTACGTACCTTGGCATATGCCAGGATCAAGCCAAAACGTAGTTCTTGGTGATGCTTGTCCTCGGGACTATGGCAGCGAAAGCTTACCAAGGGCGTAGTGACTTTCATGTACTTCAAGGACTAAGTCTAAAATGTCGTTCCAGGTAATGGCCTCGTGGTTTATAGGATACCTTCGCGGTTTCGCGATACTTAAAGTTGTGCTCCAAAATGTGGTTTCATATTGGTGACGTATGGAGCTCTTGTCCACAAAAATGTCCCCCTGAAGTTGAAGGGGTAAGACCATTTATATAGACGTTGAGAGTCTAGGAATTAGGTTAGAATTTGGTGACTTTATGGGCAAGTATCCATCTTTGATTAGACTTTGGAGTCCTCGAAAGCATGAATTAGTTTTCTTCTGAATTTAGGTTGCTTGGAAACTACTTCTTGTAGAAATAGTTACTTATTTGAACATATTTATTGAGCTGTTTAATTTACCCTTTTATTAGTTACGAATTTAATAAATAATTAGGGTTTTGGGCCTCACTAATTGGGCTTTTCCCTTTGACCAAATCGGGTCTAACTAATGCGATATTAACTCCGCAATTAGGGTTATTTTTATTCCCTATTGGTATCCTATTATTAAAAAAATAAAAAAAAATAGTGTTATAAATCCGCTAAACTACTAAATTGTTAAATTACTAGATATAGTATAAATCCTACTAAACTATTCCTACTAAATTATGACCAGAGGTTATCCTGTTATTTTTTTTATAAATTTATTATTATTGTATATTTATATAAATAATTTTAAAATAATAATTTAACGAGATAAATAAAAAATTTAAATATCAACGGGAACACGTGCATCGCACGGGATTTAAACTAGTATATTTATACTTAAACCACACTTAAAATCCGTTAATCCAAGAAGATCCACACGAGAATCGTCGAATTACTAAGACTTTAAACCATGCAAAATAACGAACAAATGATCTGAAAGCATGATACACCAAAATAAATTCAAACATACCAAACATACCCAGTATATCACGTTTAATGCAGGGTCTGGGGAGGGTATGATGTACGCAGCCTTTCCCTCGTTCCTAAGAATGAAGAAGCTGTTTCCCGAAAGACCCCCGGCTTGTGTGTGCGTGTCAAAATATGTAAAAAGTGAAACTAACAATTTCACATATACGCAAGAATCAATACAAACTTCAAACAGATAAAAATCTGATCACTTAAATTGAAAAACGTCAAAATAAAACTTAGCCCATGGTATTATTCACATGGGATTTACCTTATTATTTGTTAGTTGTTGCATGGTCGCCCGCAAGTTGCAGATTTCAGATTTTAATATCGGGAATTTCTAATAGAATTTGGAAAGACCCTATTACATGATTTCTGGTTCCACACAGATAAGATAAAGGTTCCATAGTAAATAACAAATAAACGGTTGAATTTCAAGTATAGGGCCGACTTTGTATAATTGAATGACAACGCTCTGGACCCCTACAAACTTCAACTAATTTAATAAATTTAGACATGGAACTCGACTTGTGTTCGCTCCCCTCCAAGCCTTTCTCAAGAATCATAGACAAAACATTTGTTGTCTAGAATTTGTGAATTTAAAAAAAGAAGAAGAAGAATTTGGTAGTTTTTTGGCCGTTGGTATACTTGGACAGAGACATGTCCGTACTCTTAAAAGATTCAACAGAGACATGGTAATAAAATTGGGGAGAAATAGAATGTTATATAAATTTGGAGATGAGAGAATTGTTTCACGTTTGAACAGAAAAGAATGTTTTAATATTCCCACATGTTTTTCATGAAAAAATTGAGAAATCTTTGATATTTTTTCGGTTGACACAAACATATACTACAACAATCAACGGAACACAAAGTCACAAAGCATTCGATCTTCTGGATCAGGAAGAGCAAGTGGGTTTTAGAGATTACACATAAATTCAAACATAATTAATGATAATTGGTTAGTTATATATCCAAAATCTCTCCCATCATTACGATTTAAGAACCTGAACCACCGTCGGAGGAGAGAGGTGAAATAGTTATTTTTATAAAAATTACTTGTTTTATAAATAAAGTATAAGCACGTTTGAATTGTTTATTATATCTTTTTCACATTATTAATAACATTTTTAAAAACTTAATGAGAAAATTCTTATTTTTTGGAGATTCTAAAATAAATTATTAAAAAAATATGAGAATTAAAATTATATATTTTACAATTTTCTTTTCCACTTACAAGCAAAAGGTAATTGCTCTTCGGAACACGAACAAAATTTTTATTTTAAAATAATTTTTGAAATAATATTGAGTAGATTTTTTTACGAACAAAGTGAAAAATTAATTAAAATATTGAAACTCTGCCGGGGCAAACCCCCGAACTGTCAACTACAACCTGATTGTTAAACAAAAATCAAGCTAACCAAATAGTTGTTTTATTTTCAGATTGTTTAACACATGTAATATTCAAATTCTTTAAACTAAAAAGTATTACAATTATATCTGGAGTAATCTAATCTATATCAATTCCGAAACTAGTAGTAACACAATTGACTTTCAGATAACACCATCTGTAACCCAATGTCCAAAACTATCAATTATATCAACTGATAATAAGCAATAAATGTCCCTAAAATATGAACACTTTTTTGTTGTGAAATTGGGTTTTTGCGATATCCATCACCGTCCCAGATCTGATACAAGCCTTATAGATTTTTAAAATAACATATAGATACTTCTCAGAGTGACTACCAAAACCGGCAACAAAAGACAGAAGAACATCACGACTTAAAATACTAACATCCCAAAAAGATGGGCACGACTAACAACCTTGATAACAAAGTACTTGACAAGATCTCATCCGAAAAGAATTAGATCTTGATTTTATTGAAAAAATGATAGATAGATAAATAAAAGAGGAGATGAGAGAGCGAAAGGGGGCTTGATCGATTGATGGATGAAGGTTGAAAAATGGAGAAGTGGTGGTTAGAACTTTAATTTTGGGGGTCAACTCTCAAAATCCTATAAGATGGCGTTAGAAAATTTGCATTTCATTTTAAAAGAGAAATTTCAAATGACAGGATTTGAGTTGTCATTTCAAATTCTCATGTTTATACTAAATATTTGAATGTCTGGGATTTCAAATGAAATTCAAATTCAAATTCTCAAACAGCTTATTTGATTAAATCGAGAATTTCAAATAAAATCCAGTTTTCCAAACCGGTCATAAAATATTTTAAATCTTAATTCTTTTTATACTGAGTAGATATATGATGTTAAAGTTGAACCATGACCCATATAACGTATCATTATATTCTTGTTTGTACTATAAATCAGATAATCGGGTCGATCGGTCCATCAAACAGGTCCATCAAACATAAATTTCTATTACACAAAACACAATTATGCTCGAATCTCGGAAGCCCGTTAATAAAAGCCTGACAAGCCCCCATTAGTAAATGGGCTATTTTCGTGACTTCTCTGTCAACTCTAGTCAGCTAGTGTCACTGTGTCAGCCCACTAGTTCCAAAATCTCCGGACAATTTAAAAGCGTAAGGATTCAGGGCGTCAAGTGGCATAAAATTTCGTTGTGATATTTTTTTATGCTCTTAGATGAGGAAAATACTATATACTCCAAATATTTTTTTTAGATCTTTCCTGAATGCTGAAGTGTAAGTGTGGAATTACTATGTGATATGAACCACGCGTGCAAATATATGTGTTCCCAAATTAAAACACGACACATATATGTTACGTTATTTGATTAAAAATTTGGGACACATAACACTACTCTTTAAATTAATCAATTTAGTTCGACTGAGTTGGATATTTTGAGTTCTATAACACTCTACTTCGACTTAATATATCAAGTCGATCATTGACGTTTACTTCATATATGAAGTTGGGTTTTTTTTTGCTAAACATATCAAGTTGATTTATCTGACGAATCAAATAAGCAACAAAAATCATCGGCGCTTTTCGTTCCATCTAATTCTTCATTTATTTTAAAACTTTTATAAAATGTAATTGTATAAATTTTCTCAAAATTTCTTTTCTTCTTAAAAAATTACTCTGTCCAAACTTTTATACAAAAATTAAAAATATTAAAAAATAAATTATGAAATTATATTTTAGGCTTAAAATACTTGTTAAGTATGAAAAAAATTCTAAAAAAAATAAAGAAATTAGCGGCAAGGAAGGATACATGTATATATACATATCATTAGTTTTCCTCATATTTTAATACAGGACATTAAAACAGGTACATTCTCCTGACAAAAAGACAGGTACATTCTACTCCCTAAAGTCAATGTATTTGATGTTGCAGACCAATCAGATATTTGATATCCGGGGATAAATATGTAATTTCCAAAAGTAAGACGGCTCAATATTTTCAAACAAAGAAATTTAGTTGAATAATGCTTTATTAAGAAATGATCTACTCAAATTTATCAGCATAAACTAAATAAACTAAAAGGTGAATGAGAGAAAAACAAAGACACTCCAACAAACTCATCATAGTCCACAACCTAGATGTCATCCATCATCTATAAAGACTTGGTACAAGAAAAAAAACATTCATGAATGAAGTGGCCTGACGTGTTACCTTTATATCTCCGCTTTATTTGCATTTTTGTAAATGGTTAATTACAATTATCTAGGTAGTGAAACATGAGTCATGGGGCATGCTTTGGAAACTTCCTTGGTCACATAAATAAAAATTTAGATAAGGAAGAATATTATGTGTACCCCTGGTAGAATAAGTTCCTCCAATGAAAATGTTCTCTTGTAACTATCATCATCCCACCAATGTAAATCATCTCACAATGCCTGCACCTAATTTGGCATTAGATCCCATATTCTACCAGGGGCTATGCCAGTGAACAGGACAGAATGTGTCTTTGATGGGTTATATACAAAATTACAGTGGCGGAGCCAGAAAGTTTACCTCACGGGCACCATATAATCTGGTTATAAATTTTTAATTAATTATATAATTAAATCTAATAGTTTTAATTTTTTTGTAATACCATATCTTGATAACAACACATTTTTAGTTAATAAAGTTATAATATTTTCAATTCTTGTTTAATGAAATGTATACATTACATGCCGAAGTAAAAGGGTCATTCTCCAGTCCAGCTTACAACAATTAAAAAAAGAGGTGGAAAGTGGGGCACCAAGATAAATATTTACATGGAACTGTTATTTTATTTGTAGGTTTAACATTAAAATTTTCTCTTTTTTTAAGTTGTGGGACACGTGACCCTGGTGTGGCTCCGCCACTGCTGCTCTAAACGGGATATATTGATTATTATTGATTAGTAAATATGTTTAATTTAGGTTATAATTTTCTGTGTTTATTATATGTCGAAAAAAAGATAAAATCCATGTTTTTGTGTATATTGAGGATAAAAATGTTAAAATTATACTATCTTCTTTTACTAATACATAAAAATGTTAAAATATCGTATCCCATTGTATATTTGGATATCAAGAGGGATGTGTCCTTAACAGTCTGCCCAAAAATCCAAACACGAGGCTAAATTCAACCGTTGTCCAAAAATCCAAATTTGGAACAGATTATCCCAAATTATATTTCAACAGTGATGCAAATTGTGATCCAAATTTAGATCAGTAAACAGTTTGGATCACTACTGTTCACTGATCCAAATTTGGATCACTTGATTTAATATAAAATAATGATTTTGTTATTTGTAGTTTATGAGATTTTAAATTGATTTTTGATTATTTAATTATATAATTAATAACAGAATATAATTAATAGTTAACAAAATTTATTTTTAAAATAAAACTTAAAATAATGAGAAAACATAATTTCATTAAAATTTAAAAATAAAAAATAAAGAGGCACATATTGCATTTAGAGATTCATTAATTGAGCATTAATGGGAAGAATATACTAATTCAAAAAATTAGTGTGTATCAGTGATATTTTATATGTTAATTATTGCAATAAATGTGTTTTTCGTGAATTAAGTGCACAATTTTAATATTTTTATGTGTATTAATTTTTTTTGATTTAATTGATTCATGAAATATTATATAAATTGTTAATAATTATTAAATGATAAATTTAAGATAAAATAGATTAATATGATATTTATATATTATTATATGTAAAAAGTAATTTGGATCAAATATTTGGATCACACTGTTATAGTTGTTCAGAAATTTGGATCAGTATTTGAATGAATTGGTTATCCAAATTTAGATTTATTGGGTGAGTCTTTTTCTGCCAAATGGTTAAATGAGAAAACATTCACACCACCAAAAAGAGAATCATTAATCAAACATCATGCATGCACTAGCGTCCTCTAAAGAGATTTCCGAATGTGGTAGGGGAATAAATCCTCATTCCTCTAAAAGATTCATTTGCTATAATTGTGATTCTATATTTGTTTTAGTGGCAAATAGTTTCATGCATCAACATTTCTCTGCATAAAACGTTTATGCAGTATACATTAATGATTCTTGCTCCTTTATTTTTTTCAAAATTTATTAATCAAAAATCACAAGGTATTCATAAAAATAACCAAAATGACACAAATACGTATTAAAATATAATAAACCAATTTTTTTATCCAAGATATGATACCTTATACAGGCTGAGGTGATATTTATGCCAAACAATCACTGCAAAATTGCTATATTTGAGAGAATAATTTTCGCGAAATTATCTCATGAAACTTACATGAAATACATGCTATTTTTAATATAAAACATCAGTATTATTTTTGTAAATATATGTAATTTTTTGCAATTACGATAATATTCTCATATTTTTATATAATTTTCTTTATACCTAAAAAACTCATCTGAGTTGACTTCAGCAACATTATTCTCTATATTTGAATAGTGAAGATAAAATGCCAAATTTCCATGAAATTTAACTTAGCCGCGTAAATGATTGTATTTTACATATATATAGTTGTACTTGGTATTTCTGTCAATGGATGGAAAAATTAATTTAAAATAATTTAGGAGATGCTAACGACAAAATCATCGGGGATCAGATTTTGTTCTAGTCCACAAGAATGGATTAGGGAATCTAATTTGATTGCTTGTGTTTATACTTGTTCGTCAGACTGTAGCCTTGCGGGTGAACATTTCATTTTCGTAGATGACTATCGAAAATTTTAACTGACTGGGCCTAATTTTGATTAGTGTGCATTCGTTGATTTGTTTCGGAACTTACTCAAGCCACGACGGATAACCAACCATCGGGTATTTTCTGGTATGTGAGGGTTACAGCCTTACAGGTCTATCTAAAATCATAAAATTATTTAAATTACGTGAATATTAATCATATTCTTTACGTGAAGTTTATAATTAAGGTGATAAAATGTGATTAATATATTTGATGTAAATTTTTTAAATTTATAATAAATTATAATTCTAAATTCTAAAATTTTGTTTAATTTAGTTATTGAAAATGATAACTACGTATACATACAACTTTCTTTTTGACAATTATGGCTTAAAATATTACAAATTTAATATATATTCTAAGAAATTTACAGATTGAATTAGAGTCAAATTTGATATTTGAAATTATAAAAAATAAATCTTTAATCACTTGAAATATTTCATGTTCAGCTATAAATTTTTTAAATTTCTCAGTTAACGTGTAAAAGGTTTAATAGTAGTTAAGATAAAACGAAAAGAGTTGTTTGGGCTAATCAGTCGTCTCAAGCCACACAAGACTTTGGCAAAGTCTGGTAAATGGTAATATAAAGTCTTCTTATAGAAACGAATGAGAAGAAAGTCTAATAATGCTACGAAGTTTTTTTTAAAATTAAACATGATAAGACTTTCTTATAAATAACTAGAAAAATGCAAAATACACATTATATGTTTCTATAGTACAATACAAAAATACTGAAAAGAAATGTTGATCTATACGAGCCTTACGATTACAATAAAGATAATCAAATCAAACTCAACGAACCCACTTGTTTATAAATTATTATGTGTTTGGTCGACTGGAATGAAACTGACGTGTGATGAATTATATGCTTGTTTATATAATACACACAACATTAATGAAAATATCAATTGTTGTTTTCTTGATAAGTTTCACAATTTTTTCTTTTAAGAAAACTAGCCAAAAACCCGTGTTATACACGGTTGTTTTAAATAATTACTATTTTATTATTTTTATTTTAATAATCTATTAATAATATTTTTTGAAAGAGTAATTATGCATGAATAAATATAACCAAATAAATCTTTCATTTTATTATAATAGTTATTTATGATAATTAGGTTTATTATAAAAAAAGTTCATAAACTGACCCGATAAATAATTTATGAAAAATATATAACCAGCCCAATTGAATAGGTCATGTTTTTTAATTAGAATAATTTAATTTAGAATTACTTATTTATAAAATTCAAATCTTCGACAAATTTATATAATGACAAATATGACTTGTAACTTTACAAATGAGTATTTGTTCTAAGAAATTATTGGGTGAGTAAGGCTCGAACCCATAACCTGAGACGACGAATGATAAACTCTTAACCGGTTGAATTATCCAACCTTACTCTAACTCCCAAATTTTATAATTATAATGAATAACTAAAATTTTGTTTTACCTCGATAGATCTTTATGCCGACGAACGGTTTTTTTTAGTTTGGTTTTAGTGTATTTTCGCTGAGACCTGCGTCCATTATTCCGATAATTTGTTATACATATTATCGAATGATATTCATCTCTCATTCCCGGCATTCCTCCATCAAACCTTTGAATATAATAAATTACATAATTATAAAGATAATTTTATTTTATCCCAAAAATAAATATACATTAATTTAATTATAATTTTAATATTAAAAGGTTGCAGAGACATGTTCATCGATCTTTAAGTAACACGGGATTATAATTTTAATATTAAAAGGTTGCAGAGACATGCTCATCGATCTTTAAGCTGTGCTCCCGAATATTTTAGGAAAAAAAGAAGAAGTGTATAGAATAGAAGAGAGTAGAAGCAAAGATTACTTAATAAATTATATCTAACTTACGTCCAAGTTTTTACAGACAGAATAGAAAATTTCGACATAAAAGTAGTTAAATGAATTATTTTGTGAGACAATCTCCCCCAATCATCTCAAAAATGGGAATTTTTTTAAAAAAATATGGATATAATTTTTTCTCGAATCATTTCCGTTCTCTCCCGAAAAAACTCGGGAGCACACTAATTCACAGAGATACGTAGGGATCTCGTAAAGGCAGAATTAAGCTACGAAACACGAGAGCAGCCATTAAAGGCCTTGAGCTCCCGAATCCTAGTAATAAATACAGCAAATAATAACCTTAGTATTTTATCCATAACATTTGGCGCCGTCTGTGGAAAAGCACAATAACAACCATGGCGAGAACACGGAGAACAATTAGAGCTCTAGAGGAAGGAACACCATCAGAGACAACCCAGGTGATTTCGTCAACCGTGGAGGTTCCTCCCCATTCAACTTACGCATCTACTCAGGGGGAAGCCCAGATAGGGGCAACTCAACCTCAGCCACAAGGGACAACTCCCCCGACTATTCAAGGTACGAATCCTCAAGTTCAACAAGTACATATACCTGTGAATTCTCGACCCATCAGGTATGAATATTCAACTATTGTTACAACTAACCCCCCTTATGGGATGCCCCTTCACCCTGAGGTTGGAGGAAGTGGATATGCTGGGCGAAGCGAAGCACGAGGGCCGTCGCCCCCCTATATACGAGGTTTGGCTCCTATCCCCGAGGATCGGGAATTTTCTGGTCCTTACACTGAGAGAGACTCCGAATCTTCGGATGATGAAGTGGCCCCGAGAAGGAGGCATCCTGGAAAAGAGCCAATGGCCGATGGAAGGCAACGCCCCCAAAGCACCCCAGGGGCGAATCCCCAAGAAGTGCAGGAAATGATCAGGGCTCATGAGGCTGAAATCCAAAGGCTGAGGCGTGATTTGGGGGCTCACCAGGCCACCAGACCCCAGATACCTCCTGGGGGGGAAATCTTCCTCCTGTCATAGATCTGGATGGTCCGGTACGAAGAAGGGTTGTTGTCCCAAGAACTGATCCAAGCAATCTCCTTCCCCTTGGAGATCCTGATGATCCAACTCCACCCTTCACAGAAGAGATAATGAATGCCCATATCTCAAGGAAATTCAAGATGCCCACTATCAAAGCCTATGATGGCACGGGAGACACCGCTAATCATGTTAGGACATTCTCTAATGCACTGCCGCTACAACCCGTGAATGATGCTATAAAGTGTCGGGCCTTCCCTCAAACCCTGTCGGGTATGGCTCAAAGATGGTACAGTCGCCTGCCCCCAAACTCTATTGGATCGTTCAGAGAATTAAGTCAGGCTTTTATTAAGCAATTCATCAGTGGAAGAGTCCATGAGAAAAGTTCAGCATCTCTTATGAGTCTTGTGCAGGGAGCTAAGGAATCCTTGAGAGATTACCTAAATCATTTTACAAAGGAGGATTTAAAAGTCCCGGACCTTGATGATAAGGTAGCCATGATAGCACTGCAACAAGGCACTAGGGATGAGTTTTTTAAGATGTCCTTGACCAAACGCCCCCCTGAAAGCATGTTGCAGCTCCAGGAGAGGGCAAGGAAGTATATCAAAGTTGAAGAAAGCATGAGGAAGACCGTAGTAAGTAATGAGCCCACCGGAGGCAAGAAGCGAAAAACTGATCTGGAGTATATCGCTAAGGACAAGTATCCTAGAACCGAGCAAAACCCTGATTCAACCCCCAAGAAGGGAGGACCTGGGCAAAAGTTCACCGAATACGCTAAGCTAAATGCTCCTAGAAGCCAGATCTTGATGGAAATCGAGAAAGATAGAGATATTCGCTGGCCTAAGCCCTTGAAGGCTGATCCCACCAAACTAGATAAGAGCAAGTATTGCAGGTTTCACAAGGATGTTGGCCATGACACCGATGAGTGTAGGCAATTGAAAGATGAAATTGAGTTTTTGATTCGAAAAGGAAGATTGAACAAGTATACTGGAGATGGAGGGGACAGAAACAATAATGGAAGGAAGAACTTTGAAGATCGTAGGAGGGACCAAGACGATCAGGGGCGGAATCCCCAACCTAGAGGGCCGGTTATAAATGCAATTTTTGGAGGACCGCGACGCCCTCGAGGACCTTTGATAAACACGATCTTTGGAGGTCCAACTGCTGCTGGATTGTCCAAAAATTCCAGAAAGGCATATACTAGGGAAGTTATGCATATTGTTGGAGAAGCCCCGAAGAGGGCCAGGACAGAAGTAACATTGGCTTTTGATGATTCCGACCTAGAGGGTGTGAAGTTTCCCCATGACGACCCGCTGATCATAACACCGATAATAGGAAATAGCCCGGTTAAGAGGGTCCTTGTGGATAATGGTGCTTCTGTGGATATCTTGCTCCACGACACCTTTCTAAGGATGGGGTATAACGACTCCCAGTTGACACCAACTGACATGCCGATATATGGATTTGCTGGAGTAGAATGTCCTGTGGAAGGGATAATCAAATTGCCGACCACCATAGGTATGGAACCAAGGCAAGCAACGCAGATGCTGGATTTCGTGGTGGTAAAGGCTAGTTCAACTTATAATGCTATCATGGGGAGAACAGGGATACATGCCTTCAAGACAGTCCCCTCTTCCTACCATTCAGTCATGAAGTTTCCCACCCGAAACGGGATTGGAGAAGAGAGAGGAGATCAAAAAATGGCTAGAAGCTGTTATGTGGCCTCTTTGAGGGCAGATGGAGTCGGGGGGCAGGTTCTTCCTATTGAAGATATGGATGTTCGAGAAAATGACGAGAATAGAGGAAGGCCAGCAGAAGAATTGGTTTCGGTTCCTTTAGACCCCGAGAATCCTGAGAGGATGACTTTCATTGGAGCCACATTAGAGGAGCCCCTTAGAGGGAAGTTAGTGAAATTTTTGCAAGAAAATAGTGATGTGTTTGCATGGTCAGCAGCTGATATGCCAGGCATAGACCCGGAGTTAATTACTCACAAGCTAAACGTGGATCCAAGCCGGAAGACAGTGAAACAAAAGAAAAGAAATTTTGCCCCAGAAAGACAAGAGGCTATAAAACAGGAAGTAGAAAAGCTCTTAGAGGCTGGTTTCATTGAGGAGATCCAATTTCCGGAGTGGTTAGCAAATCCTGTAATGGTAAGGAAGGCTAATGGAAAGTGGAGGATGTGTATAGACTTTACTGATCTGAATGATGCATGCCCTAAAGACTGTTTTCCGCTGCCAAGGATTGATACTTTGATTGATGCCACTGCTGGACATGAGATGCTGAGTTTCATGGATGGATTTAGCGGATATAACCAGATCAAAATGCATAAGGATGACATTCCAAAGGTATCATTCATCACTGACTTTGGTGTTTATTATTTTCTTGTTATGGAATTTGGTCTCAAGAATGCAGGAGCCACCTATCAAAGGTTGGTAAACAAAATTTTTAAAGATCTTATTGGTAAGACTATGGAAGTCTATGTTGATGACATGTTAGTCAAGAGTCTAGTAAAGACTGATCATATAACCCATTTGAGGGAAGCTTTTGAGGTCCTGAGGTACCACAAGATGATGTTGAATCCTACGAAGTGTGCTTTCGGAGTAGGATCTGGAAAATTCTTGGGATTGATGGTCTCAAAGAGGGGAATTGAGGCTAACCCCGATAAAATAAAGGCAATCCTGGACATGGAACCACCAAAAACTGTCAAGGATGTTCAGAAGCTCACAGGAAGGGTTGCTGCGCTAGGACGATTCATCTCCAAGTCAGGAGACAAGTGCTTGTCATTCTTCAAGTCACTAAAGAACATCAAAGACTTTGTATGGAGTGAGGAAAACCAGAAGGCATTTGAAGAGTTAAAGAAGTATATGGCTCAGGCCCCGTTGTTGGCCAAACCATCTTTGAATGAAGTTTTATTCTTGTACTTGGCTGTTTCAGAGAGCGCCTTGAGCGCGGTGTTGGTTAAGGAGGAGCTAAAAGTTCAGAAACCCGTATATTATGTCAGCAAAATTCTGCATGGTGCTGAATTGAATTATTCAACTATTGAGAAATTTGCTCTAGCCTTGGTAATGGCTTCGAGAAAGCTGCGTCATTACTTTCAGGCTCATCAGGTTGAGGTGCTAACGAATCAGCCCCTGAGAAATATCATTCACAGTCCCAAGGCAAGTGGGAGATTGATTAAGTGGGCAATAGAGTTGGGAGAGTTCGATCTCAAGTATAAGCCGTGGACGGCAATAAAAGCCCAGACACTAGCTGACTTCGTGGTGGAGTGTACCATACCCAACCAAGAAGTCGGGGGGCAGGAGGATACCGTGCCACAAGACAAGGGAATCGATAATGAGAACAAAGAGAAGGAAGATAAGGAGAAAGAATATTGGGTTCTCTATTTTGATGGAGCATCAAAAACAAATTCCAGTGGAGCAGGGTTGGTTTTGCAAAGCCCTGATGGGTTCCTAATTGAGTATGCTATGAAGCTAGACTTCCCAACCACAAACAATGAGGCAGAATATGAAGCTCTGATAGCTGGTCTTGGCCTAGTTGGGACACTTAGAGTCAAAAACTTAAAGGTCCGTGGAGACTCGAAGCTGATCATATCCCAGGTAAAGGGAGAATTTGAGGCAAGGGATGATACGATGGCCAAGTATGTTCGCCTAGTAAGGGCTGTGATGACTCAATTTAACGAATGCCATGTTGAGCACATTCCAAGGGAGGAAAATGCTAAGGCAGATGCGCTATCAAAGTTTGCTTCATCTGAGATAGAAGATAGTTCAGGAAGTGTGTACTTCCGTGTTTTGAAGACGCGAAGCATAGATGTTAAGCTTGTGGCTCCCATAGCCCTGGGGATGTCATGGATTGATCCCATCAAGGCTCACATTCAAACTGGTTGGCTGCCAAGCGATGCAACTGAAGCACGAAAGTTAACTGTTCGTGCACTAAGATACTCTTTGATAGATGGGATTCTTTACAAAAGATCTTTCGTGGTTCCTTACTTGAGGTGTCTCAGGCCCGATGAGGCACGCTTGGCTCTTGAAGAAGTGCATGAAGGTATTTGTGGACAACACTTGGGGGGCAGGGCCTTGGCTCATAAGATAACCCGTTTAGGCTTCTATTGGCCAGAAATGATGGCTGATGCCAAAGAATATGTGAAGAAGTGTGATCGCTGTCAGAAGCATGCACCAGTTGTTAGACAACCCCCCGAGATGCTGACCTCTATCAACTCGCCTATTCCCTTTGCTATATGGGGGATGGATATTCTAGGGCCTTTCCCTATGGCCACGACATAAAGGAAGTTCCTGATTGTAGCCATTGATTATTTCACTAAGTGGATTGAAGCCAAACCCTTGGCCAAAATCACAACTAAACAAGTTGCACAATTCCTGTGGGAAAACATTATGTGCCGATATGGAATTCCCCGTGTCCTAGTCACCGACAATGGAACGCAGTTTAACAACGAGGAATTCAAGAAGTATTGAGAAGAAAATGAAATTGAGTTACGGTTCACCTCCGTGGCTCACCCACAAGCCAATGGGCAGACAGAAGTAGCAAATCGAATAATCCTGGATGGACTAAAGAAGAGGATCGAGAAGTCAAGAAATAATTGGGTGGATGAGATACTTCCCATATTATGGGCCTATAGGACTACTTGTAGAGTCACGACAGGAGCAACTCCCTTCATGTTGGCGTATGGGGCAGAAGCAGTAGTTCCAGTGGAGATATCACATTCCTCTCCAAGGATTCAGGCTTTCAATGCTGAGGAAAATGAGGAAAGACAAAGGTTGGCTCTAGACTTAATCGATGAAGTGTGAGATGAAGCACATGCAAAGATAGTAGAGTATCAGAAGAAGACTTCATTCTACTACAACTTAAGGGTTAAAGAAAGGTTTTTTAAACAAGGTGACCTAGTCTTGAGGAAGATGGAAGCTTCTGATGTAGGACAGAAAGGGAAACTTGCCCCAAATTGGGAAGGGCCGTACAAAGTCAAGAGCGTTCAGGGTAGAGGAACCTACAAGCTGGAGACTATGGATGGTTTTGAAGTCCCGAGAACCTGGCACGCACAGAACCTGAAGGTTTACTACGTGTAAGATAGTCGAAGTATGATTCTCACTTGTCATTGTGACAAGTAGGTTTAAAAGCACCTTGAAGCTTTGTTTGCGTAGGATATTTATTTTCTAGCTATTATTGATCAGGGTCGAACCCATATTATGTAAGGTTTTGGAAAACCAGAATTAAAATTGAAGAGTTCGAAATTATTTCAACCTATGGATGTTTGAGTTGTGATAATACTTGTGTGGCCCATTAGGCCAAGTTTGAATATTAAAGTATTAAAAAAATAAATGAGAGAGATGCGAATAAGGAAAGTAGCATATAAAATAACCCCGGGGGGTAATAAGTTTTAATACAAACAAAAGTCCAGACATAAGTTAAGGATAAAATTACAGAATAGAAAACTACTCCTCCATGCGGGAGCCTTCATTCTCTTGCTCCTTATCAGCGCCTTCAGCATCCTTCGCAGGAGAAGCGGGAGGAGAAGCAGTGTTAGGATTCAAGATGCGATCATCTGGATGAGGGGAATTGAAGAGGGCATCTATGCTGTCCTCCGACTCAGCCTGCTCGGGACTTATAAAGTCCTTAGGGTCGACTAAGCCCGGGTGCTTCTCAGAAACCGCCTTTACGGCCGCATCCCATCCCTGAGTAAACTGTAGGGAATAAAGACCCTCATCATGAATCTCCATGAGATTCTTAAACTTGTCAGAATCCATGTAGTCATCAATGAGCTTATCCTTATCGCTCCTAAGTTTCACCAGCTCGGAATGAGCCTTAGCCAGCTCCTCTTTCTTCGTGTCCAGCTTCTTCTCCAGGACCTTGGCTCTCTCCTCCCATTTCTTCATCTCCTTCTCAAACCCATCTGAGTTACCCTTCCAGGACCTAGCCTGGTGGAGGGCCACCTGGAAGTAGGTATTACTCTGCAAAGAAATATGTGTGAGTTAGCACAAGTTCGTTGAAATACGAGAAAGTTGGAATTCAAAGAAAAAGAGAAAAAAGAAAGTTACCGCAGCTTGGGCTTGAGAACCCAGAAGCTCAATAGTCTCGATATCACTCCCCGTAATAATGTCAGTAAAGTCATGGGGAGTGATGGAATGGTATGACCAATCCTTAGCATGTTTGGTGGATCCAACCACCGTATCGCTCCTCCTGAAGCCCCAGTTAGGCCTGAAGGAATGTGCCTTAAGTGGAGGATCCACATCGTCCCCCAACTCGACCACCGGGACGTGGGGCTTAAGAAAAGAAGGACCGTCAGGTTTGCTCCTGGGGTCCTTGTTTAGCTTGGCCCTCTTCTGGAGGCCTGACTCCCCTTCCTTGGGCCTGTTGACATTATTGATGGCCTCACAAGCTGAAAAAGAAAGATAGAAAGAATATTAAATTGCAGGAGAGATAAAACGTTACAATTAAAGGGAAGGAAAAATGGTTATCCAGTTATAAATTTACCCTTATCACTGGCCTGAGAGAGACCGACTTTCTTCAAGAAAAACTCCTCTAAGAGGGACCAGGTGTCTGTTTTCCCATCATCTGAAATTAAGGCTTGGTAGGCCACCTCCTCCTCATCAGATAATCTGATGCTACCTGGACTCCCATCTGACACTTTGCAAAAGGGCCTACGAAAGAGTGTGGCCCAATCACCCCCAGCCCAGGTCAGCCTCACAAACTCGTCCCTCCATTTGGGGTTGTTCTCAACTATGTAATTACTATCAAAGATATGAGGGATTTTGGGCCGTTGACGAATTAAAACCCAACCTGGTTGACTCATGGCGCTATTATAGAATTGGAAAACTTTCCTAAAGACAGCTACGGAAAGAGGAAAATTGTTTCTAAGACAAAGGACCATAAAACAGATAATGTTCCTCCAAGCGTTAGGAGGGAGTTGACAAGGGTTAATTTGTATATCGGCAAACAAGCGAGGAATAAATTCATGGAACGGGAACCTAAGACCCGCGGTCAGGGCTCCTCGATAGATAAACAAAGTATCCCCCTCCCAATTACAAGTCCTATCCCCAGGGGTGGCTGGAGTGATCCTAAGGTGGGATGGAAGTCTGTACAGGGTGTTCATGGACTCTATCCTACCATCTAAGTCATGAAAGGTGTTACCATGGTTATACGAATCTAACTCAGATAGAGAGGGATATTCATCACCTCTCGAGTTAATCATATCAAGTAGGGAAGTATATGGAGATTGAATTTGAATGTTTGTACCTCTCTTAGAGACATTCATCTTCTGCAAATGAGCCAAGTCACGATCCGCCATTGATATGCTTCGATTGAAGGCTTGAAACCCAGAAAAACCTGAGAAAGGTGGAGCTGCGGTGGCTGAGGACGCCGGAAATCGCCTTCTCAAAGGGAGAACTCTAGAGAGATTTATGAGAGAAAATGAGAAATGTGAAGTGAAGTGAGGATTCTCATTTCACACTACACTTATATAGGAGAAAAGCTCGGAATACGAGGCATTTCTAGGCCCATTTAGCCAGGCCCAACCTAAAAGCCCATCTACCAGAAATATTAGGAATAATCTAGAAGCTACTGTGGAAAATGAAGGGTCGAAAATCGACCAGAATTTTAAAATGGTTCGATCAGAGTCCTAATCGACAAAGAAAAAAATCCTAATCGATACTTCAATCGATCAAGAGGGAAGAAACCTATTAAATTCGATCAGAGTCCTGATCGACGCCAAACAGGATCCTGATCGATACTTTATTCGAACAGAAGGAAAGAAATCCCCTAAGTTCGATCAGAGTCCTGATCGACGCCAAACAGGATCATGATCGATACTTTATTCGAACAGAAGGAAAGAAATCCCCTAAGTTCGATCAGAGTCTTGATCGACCCCAAAAAGGGATCCTGATCGATATCTCATTCGAGCAAGAAGGAAGAAAAACACTAAGATCGATCAAAGTCCTGATCGACACAGAAGAGAGTCCAGATCGATATTTCATTCGATCAGAACGGTAGAGAGCCACCTAGTTCGATCAGAATCCTGATCGAAATCGATCAGGAATTCTGGTCGATTAAGCCCATGTTTCAGTCGACTAGAGTGTCACTTTGAAGGCCAGTTCGATCAGAGTCCTGATCGAAATCGATCAGGAATCCTGATCGATCCCGCATAGATCCTGATCAAAGATCACGTCGACCAGAATGTTAGTTCCTGAGCTAGTTCGATCAGGATCCTGATCGAAATCGGTCAGGAATCCTGATCGATTTTCTATACATCCTGATCGATTTTAAGGCAGAAAATTAGATGGAAAATCCAGAAATTAAGGATAAATCCCAGAAATTAAGGATAAATCCCAGAAAATTAGGGAAAAATCCAGAAATTAAGGATAAATCCCAGAAATTAAGGATAAATCCCAGAAAATTAGGGAAAAATCCAGAAAATTAGGGAAAATCCAGAAATTAAGGATAAATCCCAGAAAATCAGGGAAAACTCCAGAAATTAAGGATAAATCCCAGAAAATTAGAGAAAAATCCAGAAAATTAGGGAAAAATCCAGAAAATTAGGGAAAATCCATAAATTAAGGATAAATCCCATAAAATCAGGGGAAACCCCAGAAATTAAGGATAAATCCCAGAAAATTAGGGAAAAATCCATAAAATTAGGGAAAAATCCAGAAATTAAGGATAAATCCCAGAAACTAAGGGAAAAATCCAGAAAATTAGGGAAAAATTCCTGGAAATTAAGATAATTCCTGAATTAAAGGAAAAGTCGTTGTAAATGTGTGGGTCGCTCCACACTTTACGCATAAATGAAACCCTGTAAGGGAATGAATAGACTTAACTTCTGTGAAACCTAATCAATGTTTCCCAAAAGTTGGGGGGCAAATGATAGGGATAAATAAATCCTGATTGTATAATTAAATATTGCAAGGTGTAGGGCTGCTAGGCCCAATAAGAAGATGTATGACATTCAGACCAAGAAGGTCAACACATTGATCAGGCCTGATGGACCAGATCAGGCCTGATGGAACAAAGAAGGCCCAAAAGCCTTGATTATTTATTAATTTCGTAATTAATAAATAAAGGAGGAAAATAGCTATTAAGATAAGTCCTAGTGGGGATATAAATCCTTGTAGATTGGCCTCAAGGGGACCTAAAAGGATAAGGAATCAGTTTCCTACTATCTAGCACTCCAAAGTCCATTCTAATTATGAGACTTGCCCACCAAGTCTCCTATACCAAGTCCAATTCAAGGACTCTCAACATCTATATAAGGGGTCTCACCCCACAAATCAGAACTACGTTTTTTGGCTTGATTCTCTAATTCACAGAGATACGTAGGCATCTCGTAAAGGCAGAATTAAGCTACGAAACACGAGAGCAGCCATTAAAGGCCTTGAGCTCCCGAATCCTAGTAATAAATATAGCAAATAATAATCTTAGTATTTTATCCATAACAACTCCTATAGATACAATTAAAGGTTCATGACTCCTTTAATTGGGTTAAGCCCTCAATGATAGATTAGCAAAGTAGAGAGATCACACTACAATTAAACAAACATATATTATCAACAAATACTACCTAATTCTCGGATTAGAAAATTAGTTACTCATCATAAAGATAAAAATCAAATATATATTGATAAGTAACATCATGTGTACAAGAGTTTAGAGTAAAGAAAATATAAATTGAAAAATCTCTTGAGAATTGGATAGAATCCCTTTAATCCTTATTTAATATCTCACATCAAGCCTCTCTGTCTCTCGTATACACGTGATACACACAATAAACACTGGTACATCATTAATATACTTGGATGGGCTTTTGACTTGCCTATTCTAAAGTACATTTAAAAATAAGTCTAATATGGAGATATAACATATTTTATCGATTAAAGTATAGTTTTTTATCGTGTGCACACTATATATGATATGATATATATTTAATGTGTACTAAAATTTTATGAATTCCACTATTTCGTTAGAGTTTTGAAGTCCGTATATATTATTTATGTAATATATTATATAAAATTTTATAATACTTATTATTTTACGATCATGTTATGCAAATATCATTATTTCAATGATAATCTTGCAAAATCTCATATATTTTAAAAGTATAATATTGTAAAATATATAATTTTGCAGAAGTCATATATTTTAAAAGTATAATATTGTAAAATATATAATTTTGCAGAAGATACTTAGTTTGCAGAATATTAAAATTCACGTTGCAGAACATAAAATGTTTGGAAATATTCTACTTAAAATATGTATGATATTTGCAAGATTTATATTAAAATAATGACGTTTATAAATATTCTTTATAAAAGAAAAGGTTTTGCTAGAATTTATTTGAAAAAATATGAAATTTAGGACTCGAATGAAATGATGAACTTAATAAAAGTTTAATCTAAAGTGTTAGGTATGAAACTCACTTGATAATCTTGGAAAATCTCATATATTTTATTCTTTATAAAACTCACTTGATCTTTATTTAAAATCAAGTGTGTTGTGCTACAAATCTAAGTTCTTGAATAATTAGAGCTTATCTTCTACTTTAGAGAATACAAAGAGATCTAGACTGTTTTTATTACCACTAGACAAAAGACATGTGACATGCTTTATAAAACATCATGCATAATTTACAGGATAACACTAAAATAGACTAACATAATTTCTAAAGATCTTTTGTCCATTTCTATTATAGGCACTACAGATCTGCAAACAATCTTTCAGGCATGTTAGACTCTTTTGTATGGTTCATCTTCACCCTTCATCTTACACTCTTCAAACTGTATTTATAGACTTTTCATATTAATGATAAAATGGTTTGCTGACTGATAATTTAAAATTTTCATGATAATTGTATTATATAAATGAAAATGTTATCGAGATCTTGTAAGTACAAAAAAAGCCTTGTCGATATCTCTACATCTCTATATGTATTTGACTTTAATATCTCCACATCTCTACATGTATTTGACTTGTCGATATCTCCACATCTCTACATGCATTTTACTTGTCGATATTTCCACATCTCTAAATGTATTTGACTTGTCAATATCTCCACATCTCTACATGACTTCGCGATAGAGATCTCTGTAGCTTGTAGAGAATTCTCTATAACTTCCATCTCTATATGACTTCTATATATGCTTGGACAATTCTTGACATAACTTCTCTACAGACTTGAACAGTTCTCAATATGACTTCTTGATACTCTTTGATCTGTGACTTCTTGACATCTAACTTAGAACATTTTTCAATCTATAACATTATTCTTATTCAAGTCGTGTATCTTCATTCTGAGGCATGATCATGCTTGATCTTCTTCCAGAGCTTTATTCCTTAACTTGATGGTTGTTCATAGAAAAATATTTCAGTCTAGTCTTCTAATCAATTTTACAGACTCAAAGACATTTATTGTAATAGCCCAACTTTTAGGACTACTAAATCTAAATCAAAACTAAAATAAAATACAATTATAAATCCAAAATTCTATTACTAAGGTGTCTATTACAAACGCGCAGCTAAAAGCGGAAGTCAAAAAGTCAATATACTCCATAACTTAAGTTCTTAATCTCCAATGCTATCCAACTTGAATCTTAGATGAAATCTGAAAATTGAAAAACGAGCTATACGGCCAAGCAAGAAACCAATCAATCCAACTAGTAGGGAAAAGTAACATATACACATGGAAAAAAATATGATAATCTATATGATACGATATACGAAACAAACGCTTTTGATAAAGTTTCATATACTTATTCGATACACATAGAACATAAACAACAATAATTCAAAACCTATAATCCATGCCATTACCACTACAACACGGTGATAACAGTCCTAAATTTTCAGAAAACTGTCACTACAATCCGGCGACTACAGTCTTAAGTTCTTATTCGATATTTTCACAAACCATGACATATATAAGAGATCTAAAAATATTATCTTGACACCACACATATACAACAATACATATACTATAACATAAAATACTTTCAAATATATCATCACTTAGCCCATATTTTAATAATCAAATATAAACGCATATATGTAATTTTAAAAACACTAGCAAAATTGATCGAAAACTTACCTCAAATTCTGACCAGATCTTATTTTATCCTTTTTGACTCTCTAAATGATGTTTTCTTGTAAAACAAGAAACACAAAAATTGTAAAAAACGAAAAGACCTTTCCGAAAAGTTCAGAATCAACGAATTCTGACTTACGATTAATTTTTCAATGAATTTTACAAGATTGCTGATTTTTGTATAAAAGAGCCTGTTAGATATATTTGAGATGTCATGTCTAATCTGATTTGTGTTTAGTTTTCAGAACTTAACAACAGGACTTATCGGGACTTACTGAAATCAAAATTTACTGAAGTCAGAACTTAATAACAGAACTTAAGGCGTCTGAAGATATATCAGAACTTAAGTGCGGGAAGACTTTAGATAAGGAATGCAGCTGATTTACAGGAGAAGATCCGGACTAAAACAAAAGAAGATATGCATGAAGAGTTAGAGGACTAGAAGACTTATAGAAGATATCTGATTGATATATTTTAGGAGACAGAATTATATTCCATATCAATTAGAAGATATCTTGTAAATGTGTACTATATAAACACAGCTTAGGGTTTACACTATATGTGTTAGATATATTTGATAATGTCATGTCTAATATGATTTGTGTTTAGTTTTCAGATCTTACTTAAACAGGACAAATCAGTACTTACTGGAAATCGGCACTTATACTGAAGTCAGAACTTAAGTTGTCAGAACTTAAGTTATCAGGAGATATTTATCAGGAGATAATATCAGGACTTAAGGAGACTTTCAGATAAGGAAGACGGCTGATTGAAAGAAAAGAAGATCAAGAAAAACTCAAGAAGAGATATGCATGAAGAAGGAATTCTATGAAGAATAGAATACTTGGAAGAAAAGATAACTATTTGATATATTTTAGGAAGCAGAATTATATTCCATATCAATTAGAGATTATCTTATAACTGTGTAGTATATAAACACAGACATAGGGTTTACACTATATGTGTTATCATAATCGAAGTTATTATTTATTTGTAACCCTAGCAGCTCTCGTGATAATTTGTTCATCACTGAGAGAGGACAGTTCCATATTGTAACATAGTTTAATAAAGCTTGTTTTCTGTTACTTGTGTTCTTTAATTCGATTTGATTGTGATAAACACTGTATTCAACCCCATTCTACAGTGTGTGTGACCTAACAAGTGGTATCAGAGCAGATCTGTTAACACACAAACAGTTTAAGATCCGAAAACAATCATGTCTGAAGAAGAACAAACTCCAACTAAGCCCACCAAAATTGAAGAACCTCCAAAGACTCAAATCCATAGTTAATATGAGACTATTAGAGTTCCCATACTGAAACCATCTGAATATTCCATATGGAAGGTGAGGATGTCTCTGTTTCTGGAAGCTACTGATCCAGAATACCTTGACAGAATCAATGAAGGACCACACAAGCCAACTAAACTCTCTGTTGTAGTTGCAGGTGAACCAGGAAAGTCTGTATCAAAGGAGAAGAGTGATTATACTGCTGAAGATATCTCATCAATTGCTAAGGATGCCAAGGTACGACACTTACTGCATAGTGCTATTGATAATGTAATGTCAAATAGGGTAATCAACTGCAAGACTGCAAAGGAGATATGGGATGCTTTGGAGACAAGATGCCTGGGAACTGAATCAATTAAGAAGAATAGGAAGACTATACTCACTCAAGAGTATGAACACTTTGACTCAAAGCCTGATGTGTCATTAACTGGTTTATATGATAGATTTGTCAAACTCTTGAATAATTTGTCACTAGTTGACAAGAAATATGATCTTGAGGATTTAAATCTTAAATTCCTGTTAGCACTTCCTGAAAGTTGGGATTTGAAGGCCACCACTATAAGAGACAACTATAATCTTGAAGAAACAACTCTTGATGAAATTTATGGGATGCTCAAGACTTATGAACTTGAGATGGAACAAAGAAACAAGAGAAAAGGAAGAAAGTCAAGGAAAGTTACTCTTAAGGTTGAGGAGGAATCCCATAAAGCAGCTGCCTCGAGGAAAGGCAAGGGAAAAGATCTCATCACAAAGTCTGATACTGAATCATCAAGTTCTGATACTGATGATGACTCTGAAACTGAAAGCTTACCTGAGATGGATCCTGATGAAGAGATGATGAAGCTGTGTGCTCTTATGGTGAAAGGAATCACAAGGATTGCATACAGGAAATTCAGAAAATGAAAGAAGTTTTCCAGGAAAGGTTCAAGTTCTGATGAGAAGAGTTTCAGAAAATCTGAAGGCAAAGGAGGAAAGTCTGACAGAGGAGATTACACAAATGTCAAATGCTACAACTGTGGTGAGAAAGGCCACATATCTCCTGATTGCAAGAAAGTGAAGAGTGACAAAGGCAAGGCTCTTGTCATAATGAAGAAAAGCTGGACAGACACTTCAGATTCTGAAAGTGAGGTGAACTATGCCTTGATGGCAAATGCTGATAGCAGTTCTGATGCTACTGAGTTAAAGGTACCTCAAACTACTTATGCCTTTCATACTGATGATATTAATGAGTTGAGAAGATATCTTAAAACCATGTTCATTAGTTATAGAGATCAAACTTTAACATATGAAAGATTAACTTCTGAAAATCTTGCTTATAAGAAGAGGAATGATTATTTTGAAAAAGAGTTAGTCATGTTCCATCAAACTCCAAAAGATAGAGATGATGCTTTTTATGTTAGGGATGAAATTCTTAAAATAAATGAATCTCTAAAAACTGAGTTAGAAAAGGAAAAAGAGATTATCAGGACTTGGACTAACTCTGGCAGAACAACTCAGAATTTGTTAAGTAGTGGAAACTGGAAAGAAGGCTTAGGTTATGGAGATGATAAGAATGATAAAGGAACTGTAGAGGTTGAGCCTATATTTGTTAAACAAAAACCAAAGGTAATTCCTGTTAAGTTTGTAGTAGTAAAGTCTGATATTGATAAATCAGAAGTTAAAGAGAAATTAACTTCTGACAAACCAAAACAGGGTAAGCCAAGTGAAGTAAACATAGGCTTAATGACAAAGAAGCAGCTTAAGCATAAGCTGAAAGATGTTAAAAATGTAAACAAGGTAAAGCCACCTAGGAAAATTAGGAATGGAAAGGAAGGTGTGAATAAAAGTAATGATTACAATCCTGCTCCTAATGCTCCTAGAAAGAAATGTTATAACTGTGGAATTTCTAACCATCTGGCTTCTTTTTGCAGGAAAAATAAGAACATAAACTCCTTACCTTCAAAGTCGGGAGTTAAGAGTCAGTCTGTTAGATATAGGCCACAAAATCCTTGTTTTCATTGTGGTAGTTTATGACATTCCATTTATACTTGTAACGAATATCATAGTTTGTACTATGATTATTATCAAATAAAACCTTCTTTAAAGAAAGTTAGCATTGTTCCTTCTAGTGTAAGTTCTGATACAAAGTCTGATAGTGTAAATGCTGATAAGAAAAATGTTAACATAAACTCTGATGCTAAATCCGCTGCAAATGTTAACAAACTTAATAAGGCCAAAGGATCCAAGCAAGTCTGGGTCCTTAAAACTAATCATTAGTGGTCTTTGTGATTGCAGGGCAACAGGAAAAACATCATAGTTCTGGATAGTGGATGTTCAGGACATATGACTGGAAATAAAGCCCTGTTATCAGACTTTGTGGAGAAAGCTGGCCCAAGTGTTTCTTATGGAGATGGAAATATTGAAAAAATACTGGGATATGGCAATATCAATCTTGGGAATGTTATCATTGAAAAAGTAGGTCTGGTTTCAGGACTTAAACACAATCTGCTGAGTGTGAGTCAAATCTGTGACAGAGATTATCATGTAGATTTCTTTGAAGAACATTGTGAAGTTGTAAGCAAATCTACAGGCAAAGTTGTTCTGAAAGGATACAGGCATGGTAACATTTATGAATCCAAGCTTTCAACAAGTACTGATGGTTCTGTAATCTGTCTGTTAAGTAGAGCATCAATTGAAAAAAGCTGGAGTTGGCACAAGAAACTCTCTCATTTAAATTTCAACAATATAAATGAACTAGTCAAGAAAGATCTTGTGAGAGGTTTTCCAAAATCAGTATTTGCTCCTGATGACCTTTGTGATTCATGTCAGAAGGAAAAAATAAAGAAAATCTTCTTTCAAGAGCAAGACTGAATCATCAATTCTTGAGCCTTATCACCTACTACATGTTGATCTATTTGGTCCAGTGAATGTCATGTCTATTACAAAGAAGAAATATGCTATGGTCATAGTGGATGAGTTCACCCGATACACATGAGTGTATATCTTGCACACAAAAAGTGAAACTGCATCTCTTTTGATTGATCATGTCAAGCAACTGGATAAATTGGTCAAAGATTCTATGAAGATCATAAGAAGTGATAATGGCACTGAGTTCAAGACTTTGATCATGGAAGAGTTCTGCAAAGACCATGGAATCAAGCAAGAATTTTCTGCTCCTGGAACTCCACAGCAAAATGGAGTTGTTGAAAGAAATAATAGAACTCTTATTGAAGCTGCACGAACTATGCTTGATGAAGCAAAGCTACCAACCTATTTTTGGGCTAAAGCTGTGCAGACTGCTTGTTTTACTCAGAATGCAACAATCATTAACAAGCATGGAAAAACACCATATGAGACGGTGAAGAAAAAGAAGCCAAATCTGAAGTATTTTCATGTATTTGGATGTAAGTGTTTTGTTCTTAAGACTCATCCTGAACAGCTATCCAAATTTGATCTAAAAGCTGATGAATGAATTTTTTTTGGATATCCACTTTCCACAAAAGCATTGAGAGTCTACAATTTAAGAACAAGGGTTGTCATGGAATCTATCAATGTCTATTTTGATGATAAGAAACTTACCGGACTTGAAGATTTCAATGATCATGATCAGCTGAGATTTGAGAATGAAGTTTTAAATTCTGATACTGTAAATCCTGACAGTCTAAATCCTGATACTGCAAACTCTGATGAATTAAACTCTGATGTTATTGAAACTATGGTGACTACGCCAAAGGAAGATGCACCTATGTAGGGGGAGCATACTGAAGATACAACCACATCTCAAGAAGCATCAGAATCTACAACTGGCTCTTCAAGTTCTGATTCATCAAGTTCTGATGAGCCAAGTTCTGATAATTCTGGAAACTCAAATTCTAGAGGATCCAACTCAGAGAGCATAATTTCAGGGGGAGTATCAGAAAATGTTGATGAAGACGGCATGGATCATGGGGGAGCATCCAGTTCTAGAGAAAATCTTCCATCTGCAAGGAAGTGGACTAAAGCACATACACCTGACTTAATTATTAGAAATCCCGATGCAGGTGTCAGAACTAGAACATCTACATCAAATGAATGTCTCTATAATTCTTTTCTTTCTCAGAATGAACTAAAGAAAGTGGAAGAAGCTCTTCAAAATGCTGATTGGGTGCAAGCAATGCAGGAAGAGTTAAATGAATTTGAAAGAAATAAGGTCTGGACCCTAGTGCCAAGACCAAAGAACAGATCTGTTGTTGGTACAAAGTGGGTGTTCAGAAACAAAACTGATAGTGATGGCATAATTACAAGGAATAAAGCAAGGCTGGTTGTAAAAGGATATTCTCAACATGAGGGAATTGATTATGATGAAACATTTGCACCAGTTGCTAGATTGGAAGCCATAAGGATATTTTTGGCTTATGCTACTCACAAAAAGTTTATAGTCTTTCAAATGGATGTGAAAAGTGCTTTTCTCAATGGAGAATTGGAAGAGGAAGTATATGTTGAACAACCTCCAGGTTTTGTAGATTCAAAATTTCCTAATTATGTCTACAGAATTGACAAAGCACTTTATGGCCTTAAGCAAGCTCTGAGAGCATGGTATGAGACACTAGCTCAGTTTCTTCTGGAAAATGGATTCAACAGAGGAACTATTGACAAAACATTGTTCTACCTCAACCATGGAAAGGACTTACTTTTGGTGCAAATATATGTTGATGATATCATTTTTGGTTCTACAAATGACAGACTTTGCAAAAAGTTTGTCAAACTAAAGCTGTCAAGATATCAAATGAGTATGATGGGGGAACTTAGCTATTTTCTGGGCCTTCAAGTCAAGCAGAATGAAGAAGGCACTTTTATTTGTCAATCCAAGTACACCAGGAATTTGCTGAAAAAATTTGGAATGCAAGATTGTTCAAGTGCATCCACTCCCATGGCCACTGCAACAAAATTGGATAAGGATACTGGTACATCAGTAGATATTACTGATTACAAAGGTATGATTGGCTCACTACTCTATCTAACTGCTAGTAGACCTGATATCATGTATGTTACCTGTCTTTGTGCAAGATTTCAAGCAGATCCAAGAGAACCTCACTTAACAGCTGTGAAAAGAATTTTCAAGTACCTTAAGGGTACAGCTGATCTGGGATTATGGTATCCTAGAGAATCAGACTTTAAGCTAATAGGTTACTCAGATGCAGATTTTGCAGGATGTAAAATTGACAGGAAAATCACAAGTGAAAGCTGCCAATTTCTTGGAGGCAGATTGGTTTCTTGGTTTAGCAAGAAACAGAAGTCAATTTCTACATCAACTGCAGAAGCAGAATATATTGCTGCAGGAAGCTGTTGTGCACGGATTCTTTGGATGAAGAATCAGTTACTGGATTATGGGTTAACATATTTCAAAATCCCTATTTACTGTGATAATCAAAGTGTTATTGCTATGACAGGTAATCCAGTTCAACACTCCATGACAAAGCACATCAGCATTAAGTACCACTTCATAAGGGAACATGTGGATGAAGGTACAGTGGAATTGCATTTTGTTCCAACAGATCAACAACTAGCAGATATCTTCACAAAACCACTGTATGAAGCTACTTTTACAAGATTGGTAAATGAACTTGGAATGGATTCAAGTTAATTCTCTAAATCTGCTTAGTTTATGTTCTAATACATCAGATTTTATGGTCAGTATTTATAGATATTACTATCTTTGTGAATTCTGTGCTTAAATTGAAATTTGTTTAAATGCTAATTATTGTCTGATGTGAATTTCTAAACTCTGATAGTGATATGCATGTCTCTGTGACTATTCAATCCAATGAGGATAATTGTGCTAGATGTTGAACTAGTAGTCTTTAATATTCTAAAAATCCCATGTTTGAAGTATTTGTTTATGTGGAAATCTTTAACACAAGCAAATTCTGATATTGAGTTTAGTTAAGTTTACTTTGTGTATCTTATTACTAAGTCAAAAACTAGTATAGTGCTTCTTATCTGTTAAGTTCTGATGTTAGTAAATCTGGTGAATGTACTAAGTGCTGATAAGCCTCGCTTATCAAAAGAAAAAAGAAAAGAAATAAAAATCAGGTACTCCTTTGAGATCTAGAGTAAAATGTGGAAGGGAAGACCCAAGTGCATTGCTGGTATTAAGTTATGTGCATTAGAAAAGCAAAATAAATATTTTCTTGGTGACTTTTCACACTCTATGATTACTGGAGAAATACTCTGATAATAGCATAAATTCTGATAAGCAGTCGTGACTTACTTACACTGAGAAGCCACTGTAAAATGGAATTTCAAAAGATGCATAAAATGAACACAAAACAGTTGAGGTGGACTCATGCATGCACTCATTCTATAGTAGACTTCAAAATAATGACAGATTTTGAGCAAAGTTCTTAGTTATGCCTTAGTTCTAAGATGTACTGAAGTGAATCAGACTTTAATCTTTATCTGATATTTAGCTTACTGCACACACATACACTCCATATGAATAATGAAAATTACTGTGGTGATAAATGTTATTTTAGATGAAGAGGTTAAGTGTTAGTTGTATAAATTCTGAGGACAAGTTATGATGGAAATTCTGATGATTAAGTTATGAAGAAACAAAATCAATATTTGTGTGAAGAATTACAGAATTAGGCATTCACTTTTCGAGTTAAGGAGTTATGTTCTGATGACTGTTAAGTTCTGATATAAGTCTAAGTTCTGATATTAAATCCTGATTCTTTACTTGACTTATTTGTGGTTCAATCTGAAACAGTCATATTTAAAATTAGAATATGTTTGGGTGAGTATAAACAGTCAACATAATTTGGGTTAATGGTACTCGTATATGCACGTAATTTTTACTTGTTTCATGTGCTCATTAACTCCTGTTTTAAGCTTCCAATGGCTATCATTATTACTCATCGGTCTAGGGAGACAAGGCTTTACTTCTTTCCATTTCACATTTCATGCATCCCGTGGTCTTCCCTTGTCTATATAACTGACCAATAATCCTTCAATACAAATCAATTCTTTTTTCTCTCAAACAATGACTCATTTTGGTTGGTTTTACCTTTATGGCTCAGACATGGTGACCATCTGGAACAATGGAGTTCCAACTCGTTATCCTATAAACAACATTCCTTCTAATCTCTGGATTCAATTTCCAGAAATCATTAAAATGACTTGTTGATTGTCCAAAGAAATCTTCATCTCCGTTCTCTTCGTCAGCAGGAGAGAATCATTCGTCTTGCTATTCTTTTTATTGAAGATAGGAAGAAGAAGAATTAATTACAGTCATCCTATTTCTCTTCACTGTCAGCTTTTTCAGTCTTTTAGACTAGGACTAAGGCTGTTGATGTTAGAGATTTTAGACTAGGGCAATCTTGTAATTTATGCATGTAATTTAAGTTTCATGAAATGTATTCATTTGATATATTAATGAAATTTTACTTTATTGCAAAAAAATTTCTCTAAGTCTTTTCATATTCTGATGACCTGTTAAATTCTGATAATAATCAATTCTGATGACCTTTTAAATTCTGATAATAATCAAGTTCTGATGCTGACGTGGTAGTATTATTTACTTGTTTATTTTGGTCATTACCTCAACGGTCATATTTTTTGAATGTTGGTTTATGAGAGATAAAGCAGTAATAATCATTTATTTAATGTGATTACTTGGTTAGTGGGACGGTTTTTCTCCTTGAAAAAACTGCATGTGATAAGTAAAATTGCTTATTTACCGTGCCCAATAATTTTGCCTTAACTGCTGCATGATTGACAGGTGTAAAGGTCTGTTCCACTACTTTTAACTGTTGTCACGTGGGGTGTCTAAGTAAAAGACATAAAAGACTTTTAAATCTTTTATTTTCAGTTTTATTCTACTCTTCTCT